>NW_026606598.1:2545000-3022500 GCF_029890125.1 Rhinichthys klamathensis goyatoka
ATTGTCAAAAGGCAGAAAAGTATTGAGATTTTTGTTGCTGTATTTCTCAGGCCTACTGTCTTGGTGAATGAGACGATCAGTTAAAATATTATACATAAAATATTAATTACGAGAGTAACCAATAGATTGCGCAGGAATTGAATATAACTGTACAGAATTAAAAAAATAAATATACATATATAACCTCTTTTATTGCCTTAAATCCAAGATAAAGTTACATATTTAATTCCAGTGTAAGTTTATTAGTTCCTCTCGTTTTCGTTCATTCAATTTGTAGAGAGAGAGCGCATAAGAGAGAGTACAAAGTTCAGAACCAGTCGACTGAATGTTTCTGATGATCTGAAAAAAATTCCAATAAAAAAAGTTTCTGCTTTAAATGTTTGAAATTAGTTTTGTAGACAACTATGAAATTCATATGTATAAAAGTCTGCAAAACGGTTGTAATTCTTTAAAAAAAAATATTGGGGGATGAGTTAGACCAGATAATGAAGAAACAATCAGTCAAAAGCAGAGCATAGATGTGAACAACTTCATTTGTGTATGAAACCTCATGAACTTGGTTAAAAGAATGGAGTGAGCAGAGCTCAAATATAAGCTAGATTTTATTTGTTGATCTGTACACAATCCCTATAGCCTACTGTTGTGTTATTTCATTGATTTGACGACTTATTATTTTAAAACGTGAATTGTGTTAAGAACAAAGAATGAGATGTGTGACCAAACTTCTGAATGGTAACGTTACTTTAACTATTTCACTTCATACCAATGCTACTGTATGCGACAGAAACGTGATAGTCGAAATCCACATTATCCATATAATGATCGTATTCGTAAATAACGATCTTACGAATAATGTCTCAAGGGGTATCAACACATATATGGAATATGTGTAGGACGTTCAGATAGAGAGAACAACGTAGCTTTATCTAAAAACAGAACGTGAGCTGACAAGCTGGAACACAAATCACAAATAACTTACAGCTTCAAACACTCACGTGTGCATTTATTTTGGGAGAGGAAAGTTGTAACCTACCTCTGGGTTAAACGTTTTTCTTGTGTAAATGCTGTAAGGTTCAGCAACACCTGAAAATCTAAACAACGATACGGAACAAAACAACAACCATAACTTTGACTAAACCTCGCGCCTCCTATATTTTTCTGAGCAGATGTGCGGCGCGCGCACCAGCAACTTCCGGCTGCTCAGTAATAAGATCGCGCGCGCCATCGCCTGGAGAAAGACACTTAGTGCGTTTATTTAAGGGCCTATACTAAATGTTCGCGTTTTTCTTTTTATTATATTTTATTCGTTATATTGATCTATCTAATGCCATTTGTAAAGCCTAACACTGAACAAAAGACAGGTAATGTAAAAAATTATGATTCTTGCTCACACAGACTTAATAAAACTAGACATTTCAACTGAACCCATGCCGTGGTCGTTGTAACATTCCACTTGCTAGACTTTATTTCAATATATTTATTCAAATATATAGTTATTGTAAATTTTAAATGTATAACAGTCTCCCCTATTGTAAAAAAAAAAAAAAAAATTATGCACAAAAAAACCCTTAGAGAACCAAATCTTAATGAACAATTTCATGATTGTGTCATACCTTTGTGAGGGTTTAACCACAGCTGACCACATGTAATACCTTTTTATTAGCAAATATATTTTTAAATTCATATGTAGCCATATATGTGTATGTTGACTTCAGAGATTCCCAGGAAAAGGATCCACAGACATTATAAATATATAGGCCTATATAAAGTAGCTTACTCAGCCAGTGCCTGAAGTGTGCATTCACTTTGTGAATTTGACATTTTGTTCAAGCCTTTATCAGGCAGTATTTTATATAATGTATTCTTATATTGCAGCATGTTTAAAAAAAAAGTGCTGTAGTAACTGACATTTCAACATAACTGTTAGCAATTTTGCTTATGTTTTTATGGAAGGCCACTTCTGACATAAAAGAAAAAAATCACGTTTTGGTAAATCATAATTCTAACATTAAAGTCTTATGAGATAAAAGTAGATAGATAGTAGGCTATCTATCTATCTATCTATCTATCTATCTATCTATCTATCTATCTATCTATCTATCTATCTATCTATCTATCTATCTATCTATCTATCTATCTATCTATCTATCTACTGATAAAAAGTCGAAATTATGTAATAGTAAATCAGAATTATGAAAAGAATATAATTATTTCGACTTTTAAGCTCATATCTATGCCTTAGTAACTTTTGATGTCATAGTTGACTTTTTTTGTTATAATTATGATTTACCAAAACTTTTTTTTATGTGGTCGAAATGGCCTTCCATAATTTTTGCTCTGAAAATCATGAAAATTGTTTGAATGAAAGCCAAAACAGGATACACGCAGTATGTTGCTAATTATTTGTAGCTAACACAGACTATATACTGACTTTATCATCCGCAATATCAATCGTGCAGTTGAAAATCAGCACAGCTGTGATGTTAGTCCCAAATGTAACATAAAACTACAATACCCACAAATCTGTGCGGCGTGCGTGCGTTCACTCCACTCCCAGCGGTACGTCGCATCATGAATGTGTTGGGATAAAAGGCTTCAACTGGGGATTTAAACTGATGTCTACTGTCTAGACGAGTACACAGGGAGCGATGAATTAAATGCATAGCTATATATAGTCGACCGCTATTCTTGGACTCTGTACTTGTAGCGTATTGCTGGATTTTGTTTTGTAATATTTTCTGTTCATAGACAATCATGAAGCTAGCGTAGACTGTTAGCTGCGAGAATTCAGAAGCCAAATCCTACAAGAGTCACACCCTAATATTCAATATCCTCGCGCCGGCCACGCGACTGCGGGTACAGATGCCCGACCCGGGAGTTCGGGAGTATAGCTAGATAATTTCTTATAACGATATTGTTTTTATTTGTGCGAAACAACTCAGAAGGGAGGTCATGTATGTCCGGTTTCAGTCTACTTTGTTGGGAGACAGATAACGTTAGTCGGCTAGCTAGTGTGTGTGATAGTCAGCAGAAGACAGGAATATGAGTTCACCAATGTACACGTTTGTTTTGAGAGATGACAACAGTACTGTGTATGCTGAGGTCGCCAGGATCCTCAGCTCCACTGGAAAATGGAAACGACTGAAGAAGGACAATCCTCGGTTTAATTTAATGCTGGGAGAGAGAAATCGGCTGCCTTTTGGACGACTGGGTAAATGATTTCAAGAGCTGCGTATTTGACATGCATTTCCAACTCAAAATGCAATAATGATATGATTGTTTTATAATCCCATGCTGTTTACACATTTCTAAATTAAGTTTAGAGTTTCAGCAAGTTAATTAATCTCATCTAACCCGTGCTTATTTTCAGCTTTTTGGAGACTATAGACAGCACAAGCTGTTAAATTTATGATAATGCACGATAAAACAATGCACTGCGGTGTCCAGCAGCAATAACCACACAGATTCAGCTTTATAATGCATCCCAGTGGATCTGTATCACTGTAACTGTGTAGTAATAACATGTAATAACATTGACATTAACTTTTTTCAACATAAGTTTTAATATCAGTATTTTATCATTTTTTATAAATTAATTAATAAGTGCATGTGCTTTTGTAAGTATATACATACATACACACACACACATATATATATATATATATATATATAACAAAGTTATTGTCAGAAACTGTGATACACTACCATTCAAACGTTTGGGGTAAGATTAAAAAAAAGATAATATTTTTATTCTCCAAGTATGCATTCGATCAAAAGACACACAGTAAAGAAACTTAAACAGTAAAGAAATTTATAAAATTTCAAATGAATGTTGTTCTTTTGAACTTTCTATTTATTTCTACAAAAATATTAAGCTGCAAAAAAAAAAACTGTTTTCAACATTGATAATAATAAGATCCATTTATAATAATTGAGCACAAATAATAATTTAGTGCCAAATCAGCAAATTAGAATGATTTCTGAAGGATCATGTTACTCTGAAGACTGGAGTAATGATGCTGAATGTTCAGCTTTGTCATCACAGGAATAAATCACATTTTAAAACATATTAAAATAGAAAACAGTTATTTTAAATTGGAATTTTACGTAACATAATGGTTTGACTCTATTTTTGAGCAAATAAATGGTGAGCATAAGAGACATTTTTCAAAAACAATTAAAAGAAAATCCAAACATTTAGGGCTAGTGTGTACATAACTATTGGTGGTGAACTACAAAAATGTTGATTAAAGTATTTTTAGCTGCAGGACAGTGCCGTCACCGCTCAATATTTCGACATTTCAGTGTCAGATACCCTGCTGTGTCCTCTACAGGTCATGAACCAGGACTGATGCAGCTGGTGAATTATTTCAGAGGAGCCGATAAACTCTGTCGCAAAGCATCACTGGTCAAGTAGGCTGTTTATTTATTCATACCAGATGAATGATATAACCATAATTGATGTTAATGAGAGCTTTGAAGTGATGTTAGGAATGATACTGTTAAGCTAATGCTTACTTAAGTAATGCCTTCAAAGCACACTTTCCTTATTCATCCATGCTATTGATTTATAAACTCTGCAGTTCTTCAGTTGTGAATTCTATTTATATAAGCATGTCTGTTGTTTAGGATTATCAAGACCAGTCCAGAGTTAAAGGACTCCTGTAACTGGTTCCCTGAGTCTTACATCATATACCCAACCAACCTCAACACCCCAGTGGCCCCGGCCACCAATGGCATCAGCCACATGAAGAGCAACCCAAAGACAGATGAGCGAGAGGTCTTTTTAGCTTCATATAACTCCAGAAAAGAAAGCGGAGAGGGAACGGTGTGGATCGCCAAATCATCGGCGGGTGCAAAAGGTACGAATTTCTATCGGTCCAAAGTGGTAAGTTGAAAGAGAGGTGTACATCTTTGTACATGATTTGATAGTATGATAATGTCCCTCCCTATCTTTGTTCAGGTGCAGGTATATTGATATCTCATGATGCAAACCAGTTGCTTGAGTTCATCGATAATCAAGGCCAAGTGCATGTCATTCAGAAGTATCTGGAAAAACCTCTGCTGCTGGAGCCGGGACATCGCAAATTTGATATAAGGTAAGATGAGCTATTTAATCCTTTGTGCTGAATGTTTTGATGCGATTATGTTCCATCCTAATTAAGTCAAAGTACTTTTAAAGTCGATGGATATTCTCTCGTCTGTAGGAGTTGGGTGCTTGTAGACCATCAGTACAATATCTACTTGTACCGTGAGGGTGTGTTGAGGACATCTTCTGAGCCCTACAACAGCTCAGATCTCCAGGATATGACCAGTCACCTGACGAATCACTGCATCCAGAAAGAGCATTCGCAGAACTACGGCCGCTATGAGGAGGGCAACGAGATGTTCTTTGATGAGTTCAGACAGTACCTGTTGACCACACACAATCTTGCCATGGAAACATCTATTTTACCTCAGATCAAGCATATTATCAGGTGCTCCTATACTGAAAATGTTCAGTCAAGTTCACATAATGATTGCATGTTATCTGTGCCTGCAGATGAGTTGTATAAGAAAAAGGCATAACTTATTTCTCAAAGATAACTGATTCTTGTCAGAGATGTTCAGTGGGGGTCCAAAACTTTGAGTCCACTAATACAAATATTTATATTCTGAATTTTTTCAAATTTAAATGTCTCTTCCCCATACAAATCAGTGTTAGTTTAGTTTTATTTATATACTACTATAGTATTTACTATTATTTTGAATTAGCTTTATTTTTATACTTTCTGTTTTAATTAAAAAACTTTTTTTTTTAGGTTTATGTAATTTTATGTTTCGTCTTTTTTTTTTTTTGTCAGTTTTAGTTATAGTAATTTTAGTAGTTCAACTTATTTTCAGTTATTTGCTAAAGAAGTTTTTCATGTAAATTTATATTGTATTTCAGCTTTATTTCAATTAACAAGTTATATTTAATAGTTTTAGTTTTAGTTAACACTGTTGCAATTGTATTTCAACTTAACAAATAAGTGAAATTTGGGGAATAATTAAACTATTAGATGCATTTTGGCAGCACCCAAGCTGACATGGAATTCAAAAGTTTATCTAAAAATCTGACCTCTCATAAAAAAAGATAATGATCTACAATCTTAATTATTTCTTTCAAATTTTAAGTAATATTTCTGTTTTAAATTTTTTAAAAGTAGTGCTGTCAAATCGATTAATCACATCTAAAGTTTATATATATATATATATATATGTGTGTGTATTATATATATATATATATATATATTTACAAACTTTTATGTTAGATGTGATTAATCGTTTTAACAGCACTTTTAAAAATTCTTTCAATATTTTCAAAAGATTTTTTAATGCAAAAAATAACGGATTTTAACTCAGATGTTTGCACCCCAATATATGTGCATTTGTTTGTGTGTAACTAACTGTAGTTTTACTCTGAAATCCCGTGGCTTGTCTCAACAGGAGCTGTCTCGCATGCATCGAGCCAGCCATCAGCACAAAGCATCTGTCCTACCAGAGCTTCCAGCTCTTTGGCTTTGACTTCATGCTGGACGAGAGCTTCAAAGTCTGGCTAATTGAGATAAATGGGGCGCCTGCTTGTGCACAGTGAGTACACACTTCTCTTTTGTTATGTCCACAATGTTTTGTTTTAGTATCTTCCAACTGTCCGACATATTCGAAAAGTAATCATGATTTTGTCCCTCATTTTCACATTTGTTGTGTTAATGCATAAATGATCCTATATATAGTATGTGTCACCACAAGTTTTGGGTGAGAAAAAAAAACCTTTAGGCATCCTAGCTAAATGTATAATAGTGAATTTTACACTGAGGTAAAAGTTGTTAGAAGAGGTGTGAGTTGCAACATGATGACATCTACCATCTATTAAACATTTAGGGTCAGACTGTTGTTCTAACAAATCATTTTAAACCATGTATTGTTGCAGTTCCCCATCTGGCAAGTAACTTTTCTTTCCCAAGTAACATTTTTATTTATTTTTTCTGCCTGTGTCTGTACTGTTTGTTTGTGTGTTTGTATGAAAGAGAGAGCAAGAGAAAGAGAGCTGGCCATAGCTAATAAAGCTTAATTTCATGGGGGAAAACATGGAAATAGTTTATCATTTTTATCTTGTTGTTTGTTATTTTTATTTGCTTGCTCAATGTCTTTTTAGTTTTTGGTTCTTTAACTGTTGTAGGCTGTAAGGACCTTTGAAATATCTGAAATCATTTGGTGAAGTGATATGGAACTGTAATGCGTTCAAGACCTGCTGGAACTACTGTATCTGTGCGTTAACTAAATAAATGCACACCAGAACGTTCCTCGACCAATCAGAATCAAGCATTTAACAAAATGTGTGTGCTTTGTGCTGATTTTGCGTCCAATGTAATTGCATTATATAAGTCACTCCATTAAATGGACCATGGTCGCAGTCGTTAAAGGGATAGTTCACTTTGAAATTAATTGTTGGTATGTTTTAGCTTACCTCAAGGGCATCCAAGATGTAGGTGTCTGTTTCCGCAGTAGTTTCAATTTTGATATTTTTAGGTCAAACCGTTCTTGTCTGTCAGTCATATAATGCAGGTCTATGGTCACCACCTCAAAGAGCATGCACAGAGAAGTCCAAATTAAACATGATTTAATGACTCGTAAATGTAAGTACACATTGATGGCCTAAGGCACGAAACGAGCGGTTTGTGTGAGAAAACGAACAGTATTTATATCGTTTTTACCTCTTGTAACCACAGCCACGTCCAAGTGATCTGAGGGCGCGGGCGCTTTGGTCTGTGCGTTACAAGAGGTAAAAACGATATAAATACTGTTCGTTTTCTCACACAAACCGCTCGTTTCGTGTCTCAGGCCATCAATGTGTACTAACATTTACGAGTCATTAAATCATGTTTAATTTGGACTTCTCTGTGTATGCTCTTTGAGGTGGTGACCATAGACCTGCATTATATGACTGACAGACAAGAACGGTTTGACCTAAAAATATCAAAATTGAAACTTCTGCGGAAACAAAGACACCTACATCTTGGATGCCCTTAAGGTAAGCTAAAACATATCAAAAATTAATTTTAAAGTGAACTATCCCTTTAAAGCTTTTTGTTGAAGTTGAAATGTTTAATTGATATTAAAGTTTCTCTCTCTTGTAGGAAACTCTACACTGAGCTATGTCAAGGCATCGTGGATGTGGCCATCTCCACAGTGTTCTCTCTAAACGCAGATGCGCTCTCATCCTCGCCTCCGTTCTCCACTTCTCCATCTCTTTCTTCCAACTCCTGCTCCTCACCCAAGATCAGAGCGCCCCATCAGTTCGGCCCATTCATCAAACTATAAATTGCTGTTGCAGGATGCTGATGTTGCCATGCAAACCCCGTCCCTATAGTCCTGCCCGAAAACAACATCAACCAATCTGAGAGGCTTAAGGGTCTACACCTGATCTTGGGGTTGAACATACAGGGGTTTCTGAAGGATCTCTGTCTGAAGAGGACAGAAGGTACATGGGGTCACCTCTGTAACTCTTACCGTTTCCATCCATCATTTCTAAAGCAAACGCAGAAGAGTCCACAGAAATACAGAGAGCATGAGTTTCCAAAGTAAAGACTGGAAGGTGAGGAGAATCCTGCACATGCCAGTGTAGCATTACCCAGAAAAGAGTGATTTGTTTCTAAAGCCAAGCATGTACACTTATAATCAAGACTTTGTTTGTCCAGGAGCTTAACACTTAAAGACTTGAATTTACGAACACACTTTTGAAGGAGGAGTGGCAACCAAAGAGAAGGGTTTAGATCCTCTATGGCTGCATCCGAAATCATAACTTCCCTACTATATAGTAGGCAAAAAACAGTATGTGAAAAAAGAAGTATGTCCGAATTCACAGTACTCATAAAAGAGTAGACGAAAAGTACCCGGATGGCCTACTACTTTACGGCGAGATTCTGAAGTGTGCATACGATGGACACTTTACTATCCCATGAGGCCACTGGAGAGGATTTGTGAATGGCAGTGAAGCGACGTAACTGACCACATAAAAATGACAGCAACAACACATTCATACTATACAGAACATACTTTTTTAGCAGCCCTGTGAAGTAATTACTTATTCAAAATAAGTACCTACTCAAGAGAGTATGCGATTTCGGAAGCAGCCTAGGCCTCAGATCTGTTGCGTCAACGAGACTCCTCAGGACTTTCCCAGGCACCTTGATGTAACGGAGGATGGATTTGAGACTTTAGTGCCTTACATATTCCCATTCTCTCAACACCCACTTCCACAAGCTAATATGGCCTTTTGTACATCTGTATGTGTCCCATCAACTGTATTATCTATTAGACTCTTGTGTGCGTTTTGTGCTGTTAGCTTCAGTGTACTAAGTGGTTTTTAAACCACAAAAAGAATCTTTTTCAGATTCAGATATTTATGATTTGCAGTGTAGTGTACATGGTTGTGACGTTAAGACAGTATTTGGTAGAAGTAGCAGAAGATAATCTGTTTGCATACTTATTGTCATGTTACTGTTCTGTCTAGTGAGACCAGATTTAGTCTTCCCACTGATTCTGTTATTGTTTGTAGAGAGACACATGTTAGGTTCATAATTACTTTGTGACAGGCAATCAAGAACATCTGGGAATTGGGAAGCACTGCCTTCTGCTTGTTTTGTCATGAGCATTCACTACTCATCACTTACTATTCAATAGACAAATGGTAATAGTTATTCGCAATAGTTATTTAGTTCATTCCAAACTCTGTCAAGAGTTGCATTTTCTGAATGAGTAAACCTTCAGTGGACTGAGATGTTGCATGTCAAAGCATGTTAAAAGCAAGGCTCTTTATACATACATTGAGAAAAGTAGAGTTTTTACATAGTAAACATGTCCAAATATGAAGGCTTTGGGAGATTTTTCTCCATCTAATGCAAGTGAATGATGATCTGCGTAGACCATTTCTGACTGTTCAAAATCATTTAGGCAGCTTCAAACGCCTCCATGTGCGTATATCATTTTTTATTTTTCTCAGAAAATGACATAATTTGCTAGAGAAGACCCTTATTCGTTTTCTGGGGTCGTGTGGAGGCCTTTGAAGCTGCCTAAATATGATTTTTGGATCATAAAAAATGGTCTGCGCTGAGCACCATTCACTTGCATTAGATGAAGAAGAATCCTGTCATGTTTTCTTCCAAAACCTTCATTTCTCTTCGCCTCAGGAAAGAAAGTCACATACATCTTGGATGGCCTTGGGGTGAATGCATAATTTCTGCTCTTGTTTTATATTTCTGTATACTGCTGAAATGGTTTATGCGTAGCAGAGCACAAAGATTTCTTTGGATTTTTTTTAGCACACAATACGGGTTGCTTGGCAATCGTGTTGTGTGCAGCGATGGTCATTTAATGTAATTTCTTCAACATAATCTGCACAGGTTTATGACCACTTTCATCTTACTGTGCATGCAGATATGACTGAGTTCCTGTGAGCGGTGTGGTTCATTAACAGCAGGCTCTGAGGGATTGATCTGTACACTGTCATGATGTAGATCACACACAGGCAAGTTGATGTGGAAGAAGAAAGCAGCAATTTAGGGTTTGAATGTGTGATATTCTGATATCAGTATTTATGTTGTTTGGCAGAAGAGGAAGGACGTGAAAAGGAGTTTAAACAGTATTGCATCTCTTTGAATTTAAAAGGAAAAGTATTGAAGGAAAGCCATTTTTTTTAAACATTGTGGTCATCAATCCTACTACTAAGAGCAGTTATCTAAGTTTTATTATGCATCTTTGCGGTGCTTGTCTTATTTGTAGTGCGTCTTTTTACTTTTTTTTTGTTTTTTTTAAGAAAACTGAAGGCAGTTGTATGTAGCCTGTATGAGGGAAAACATCATTAGCCAAAGATCAGTGTGATGAAATATCTTCACAGCTGTTCAGAATATGACTGTCGAATGAACATCATGGTTTAAGTTGTGAAATGTGGGAATGCTGTTGTAATTGTTTTCCTCCTGTACCCGAGGAAAGATCAATGCAATGTATGTTAGTATTAGTCTAGTTTGCTGTATTTGTTACTGTTGTTTAGACCATTTGAAAATAACAAAATATACTTTTACTATGTTGGATAGGTAAAAGCCTGAAAAGTATTTAAGTTGTTCAAATAAAAGCATCCATCCTGTGCAATAAATTTGTTTCCTATATACTACATTAGCAATTTAGTCCTTAAAAGAAAGTACATATTGTGAACTTTACTAATGCAATATTTATCTATTATCCTCGTATTTTCATAAAGCCTGTTTATTCCTTACTATTGTACCTTACAGCTCTAAAGTAGTTTCCCATCCAAGTACCTGTAGCTGTCTGTCACGTGCGATATGTTAATAGTACAATATTTAATAAAATTATTTTCTCTGTTGTGTTCCAGGTAAGCTGGTCCCAGTTTATATTAAGTGTCTTTAACTACTATGTACTAACATTTGAATGAATAATTTGATACAAAGCACTTGTGTACATGCTTTTACATTGTACTTGCATTAAAAAATACCTGCAAGTAATGTTTTGCAAAACAGCGAACACAATAAGTACATTGTACCTACCATTTTCTTACGCAAGTACATAGTAGCTAAAGACACCTAAAAATGTGCCTTGTAAGATTATAAAGGTGTATATGTATATCTATATCTGCCACACTAATCCCCATTAAGAAGGTAATGCATAGACTTGACAGGAAAGAGTTATAAAAACCACTCGACTCTCCAACAGGGGGAACTAAAACCCACACAATCTTACAGTAGTAGAGTACATCTGTTGTCTTTATTCAAGTATATGTACACTATACCATACAATAATATAAGTAACACCACAAACACGGCAGTAAATGCAGTTTAGCCAGCACAGCGGCAGCCTGAGAAAGTGGAAGATACACGAGTCCAGTGCGAAATTCAGGATACACACAGAAACATACACGTACAACAAAATACAAAACATTAATGAACACAAGTGGTAGAAGACAGAGACGGACAGTAGAAATGCAACAACAATAACCACAAAAATAAATATGTCAGGGTTATACAGGTCACAGCAGTCCCTGCTCCTACACACAGGGTTTGTCCTACATTTTATAATATTTTTGATGCTATATTGCCTTTAGTTAAATTTAACTGGAACTATTGAGTCCTATCTTATTATAAAATTGTAAAGACTATGCAATTGCATATGGATTTTAGCATTAATAAAAACCTCTGACTTCAGGGAGTGAGTGCCACGTCAGTAACCCCGTTCTCAAAAAAATGAACAAACTGATCAACAGTCAAAAAACGCATATAATCACATATAAACTGTCTGAAAATGAAATTCAAACATGTGAAGGGCACATTTAGTCCCACAAGTGTGTAGCAAAGCTCAAATTAGTGACATAACACAACTGGATACTCTATGTATAAAAATGCAAAATGATACATTTATTCATTTAGAGTAAAGACAACTAAAACACACAAGCCGAGTGGATATTCCAGCTTTTGTCAGTAAAACATTGGATGTGAGATCAAATCCACCCAACACACAGCAGCTACCCTATTGCACATGGTCACAATGCAGAGAATTAACATGCGTTTTACAGAGAAAACACACTTATCCACACACACAAGATGAAGTAATTACTGCATCAGGCAGTAATATAATATATTACACCAATAGAAAGGTTATAATGAAAGAGTTACATGAATACAGAGAACAAAAGAAGTAGAAACAAAGTCAAGGCGGCCAGTTGAGCAGTGCACTATATTAACACAAATCCTTGACATGATACACTGATATATATATTGGGCTTTTATTTGACCACAGTATTAAAAAGTATGCATTTAGTAAAATCTTGACTGACATTTGACCTTAAAGAGCTCAAACTGTTCTGTCGTCATACACAAAATCAATAACTTCCACATTCATAGTACCTGCCCGAGGCACTCACAAGGCACGCTTGCTTTCAAACAGGTACTGTAGTTAAACATCTGGGGACAGAATTCATATTCCAGTGCATTTTTATCTGGAGTAGCAGTACTTATAACTCCAAGTGAGATAACATACTGTTGCTTTTACCTCACAAATAACAGAAAGACAAAGGCTTCCTGCTGTTATTGTTCATGGAAACCTTCAATATTCAGGTGGTGTAAGAACTGAAGTAAAACCAGTCAAAACATTTAAATCAACCGAAAGCATCTATAAACCAAATGCGATCGATAAAACTGAGGTAAACAACTAAATTTAGTTTCGTAACATTTAATGGCTTGATAAGTGTAACATTATCCTATGAGATCATTCAAAGTGCAGTGTTACTTTGCACACTGAATCTGTTCTTTCAGTCCTGAGATTTAATCCACATTCTTATACAACCATGGCAGCGTAAACCATCGAAAATCTTTTTCTTTTTACTATGAGGGAGGATTTTTCCTGTTCCTTGTGTTATAAAACCCAATAGAAAAATAAGGCCTGTCTCTCTCCAACTTCTTAAAAGCAATACAAAAAATGTGCATCATTGAACCATCACTCATGTAAACATAGACCTTCATTAACACGGTGCAGTTCTCACTTTATCAAGGGAATAAGTTTGATTGTATCAGTTCTTTAATAGAAGCAACATGGTCCTCTGGTGTAACTCAAGGTATAAACAACATTAATCTCGTCAATGCAGAATATTAAGTTGCAAAGGGGAAAAATGGGACAATTTTGTCTATAAACAGTCAAATATGCACACCTATGTTACTCAAGTCACTATAATCATCAATAAAAACGGTCCTATAGTTGTTGGTTTTAAAAAAGCATCAACGTACATCTCGAAATAAAACAAAGAAAAATCCAATGAAAGCAGCAAAAAAAAAGCCATTAGAGTCTAGTCTCAACCTGAGTCCCAATAGCATTATCGATTTTTTCCCCCACAAATTTTCATCTTTGCAGAACACAATCTCAAATTTGTTGTGCACTTTGGTTCTGGTTGAGCTTTTTAACATAATTTCTACAGCTAACTTGCCAGAAATTAAATACATATACAAAGACTCGAGAGCAAAAGTAACCTCCGGAGAAGGTAGTCCTGTCTGAACACAGCTCACGTCAGCCCGATGATGAGACCTCTTAGTACCTCTCTTCATTGGGACATCCAACAGCAGACCGTCAATGCGCCAGGTCAGTGTGACTGGAACTCAGGTCCCGCGTCTTACTCAGACGATTATTTCGTTCCTGTAAGATACAATAAACTGAGCTCAGGAGATCCTGAAGGAAGTGAACGAAAGGCCGCTCAGGGTGAGTCTATTTTACATTATATATTATTTAATCCCATTATCAATTGACACAAACATTAGTTGACATTTTGTCAGGACACATTGTTGGGGGCAAAAAAGGCTCACAATCATGTTAAAAAGGAAAAGAAAGCTGTTTTAACTGATTAGCTAATACAAGTGTAACATCTTGCAGTCTGGGTGAAAGATGATGTTCAAATAAACAAACAAACTTTTTTTGTATTAAAAATCACTGTACAAAAATAGCTGAATTCAGTGTCATTTTAAAGAAAAGATTCTCTAAATGAACAAACATCATTATTGCAACTCCCTATGGGGCAGTTGAATGGCATGGTTCTCTCATGACAGGAAATGATGACATACTGTCATGAGAGAACCATGCCATTCTGAATGTAGGATGTTTGGATTCCATTCACAATATATACCAGCTATAAAGGTTATTCCTCATCAAATGTACTTACTTAGACAGTGTACAATGTCGGACACACCTGAGGTTTAGTTTATAACTCTGTAAACAATGATTTGCTTCTTGCTAATGCTAGCTGGTGTGAGGTGGTATTAGGGGGAGGGTCATTCACATTCTAGAAAGCATTTGATTGGACAAAAACCTGGACACGCCCATGAATACAAATGGATACATTATTTTTCTGATGCATTTTAAATGTAATAAAACCTTTAAGAGTATGTTAGCATATAGATAGCTGAAAAGCTAACGTGGACTAAAAAATAAAAAAAAAATAAAAAAAAATTCCACATTCATTTCACTTTCAGACCAAAGAACTGGAAAAAAAGACCCCAAAAAGATAATGAGAAATACTACTGTTAAGGTGTCTATATTAATCTCTTAAGATATTATAAATACACTGAACAATGCATTAGCTGAACGTCAGGATTGTTTCCTAACAAAAAAAGTGTTTATTTTATAACCCAAGACCATCAGTGGTTATTGGGGATTTTAGCAAACACAATCAGATGTGTTAGTCTGTGACCGCTGAGATCTCACACATACAGTTAATTAACGTGTGTTAATATGGTAATGAAAGAGCTGTGGGTGTGTTGATAATAGATGCTCCCAAAAAACAGAGTCCAACAGTACGAGACTGAAAGACAGTAAAGTGCGAGACAGATGGGCCAGAAAAAAATAAATAAATAAAAGAGAGCAGGAGGAATTGAGAGAAACTGAGGAGAAAGATGTCAGGAGAGAGAAAGAGCAGAAAAGAAAGATATCGTCTTACTTTGAGTTCTCCCACAGGAAAATCCGGCTGGTTGAGAACTCCAAGAGAGCTGGCCCTCTTCATGCTGCATCCGAGAGAGCCACATGCAAGCACGTCAGTTAGGTCAAAGGGCAGGTGTGAGGGGTCACGGAGGGATGGGGATGTGTGGGTTAAAACATGTAAAAGCAATCACTCAATGATGTTACTTTATTACTATGTGGACAAAGATAAAACACCACAGTCTGTGGAAAGACATGCAATGACATACTGGCCATGTACACGCTGCAGCTAAATTCAGTTGTCAATTAGTGCTTAATCCTGTTTTGTACACACAGTGTTCAGTAATTTACGGGAGCGACAACCGCATTCTACAACTGAATTAACAAATAAATAATTAATCTGGTGTATACTACAGGTCAGAGCTCTTTAAGTTGTTTGTTTATTATTATTATAATATCATGTGCTTTGAGACATATGTAGTGTAACGTGTCTCTTTGCAGTCTCTGCTGTGTGTGTGTGTGTTCATGTGTTTTGAAGGAGGCGGGGCTTTGGAGAGGCTCTGAAGGGAGGGTGGGATCTCATGCTTTTAAAGCTAACTTGCAATTGCTAGCTGCTCCGAAAATTGCCTACCCTACCTTTAATCAAAAATATACCAAACACTCGAGACACCAGAATGTTGCTGTGGTTATCACGTCAATCATCAGAATTTCGGGAGCGAGTTTGTTCCATACACACACAAAACGATAATTTTGGGGATTCACGCCAGTATTTAATTGTCACTCCTATAACTTTACAGTGTGTACATGGCCACTGTGTTACGTTAGTCATCTGTCATCTGTTTTTTGACACTTCTCTCATTACTCACAGATACATTAATTTTTTTTTTTATGTAATATTACTGCTGAGTTATTTCAGTTGAGTTATTATTATAAGTCTGTATTTTCTCACCCTCATGTTTTTTTTCAAGCCTGTACGCTTCTATTTTTTATATTCAAATTTATAAATGGTTAATAAAAGCGTTACAACAAGTTTGACATTAATGCCGACACGCAATTGGTTTTCGCATATATTGTAACTGAATACGACACACCAGTTTGAATTTGAAGGACAGAAAATTATATTTTTGAGCGGTGCAAAAAATTCACACAAAACTGTTGTATGAATTTAAAATACTTGCAACGAGTACGAGTCATTTGGACCACTTTTGGATTTATTTTTTGTTGTTTTGTTTGGTGTTAAGAAAATACCAGTCAGGTTTGGAAAGATATGAGGGTGAGTATATGATGACAAAATGTTCATTCCAGAGTAAACTATTTTTTTAAGACCGAAAAGGGTGAATTCTTTAACAAACATTGCACAAAATTATATACACTAAACAAACAGACACCAAAAAGGAGCTGCAACGGACCCTTTTCACACTTCTGGATTTCTCAGAAGCGGAAGTCGAACTTCTATAGTAATGAATGGAAATACAAGAAAATGATATCATTCAAATTTGCCCTCACTCCCTCAGCCTCACACAGCACTATTTACTACTTTTCTGTAATTTAATGCTAAAAGTATAGTGTTATAAATGTATATTAAATTTAAAATATACATTTAAAAAAACTTGATTTACAATGTTAACTGTGTAAACGCATCATCACAGTCTGTGAAAAGGGTCCATTGTACAACAGTAAACAGAAGTAGTTTGCCATGGAGTTGGTAGACAGAGAGGAGATGATGAAGAAAGGTTAAAAAAAATCGGATAACACAGCAAGTGGGACCAAAAGACAGAAAATGGAGGAAACAGGCATGCAGCAGACAGCAAATTTGCATGGAAATGTTTATTCAATTAAACAAATGTACAACACAGCACAGAGTAATAAAAGTCCTCAAATTAAAAAAAATAAAAACAGATCCAAGCAGACACAAAAAGGCATCAAGAAAATCACCAGGCAAAAAGGCATAAAAGATGAACAAAGTAATCATAACACGCACCAGAAAATAGTTAAAATGCAAAGAATAAATAAAAATAAATGGCATTTTACAGGGTAAGGAGAGAAAGTTAGTCACATCTGGCAAATCAGATGCTACAGGAACCCCAGTGAGCCGTCCTGAACACACTGCATCATAATGTCCTCCGTCCGTCACGTTAGATGTCAATATGTCATTCAGGGTTAAGCAGGTTTATTCATGTGCAAAAAATACAGCCCAGTTAATAAAGCAAGCAAATCCCTTCATCCACTTAAAACTGGGCAGTGAAAGAGAAAGACTTATATACTGATAGAGGACTTTCCTTCATTATAATGTTATAACAGTGTGCAAAATCACCTGCCTTCCTCGCATTAAAGAGATAATTCGATAAAATCGGTCCCATAAACCCTCATAAAAGCAATTTTTTTTGGTGTCATCCAGTGTTTAAAGTAATTCAGATTGGGACATTCACTTTAATTCACTTCATGCTTTCCATATTTACAGTCTATGACTCCCAATGACATTTAAATTATCTTTAGAATGTCTAGTGACATTTCAGACAGAGATACAGATTGTAATTCTGTCCCAGTGGGATCCTGAACTGCTCAATCCTGCTCCCCAAGATCTACTTCGTTCACTGCAGAGTTTAGTTGAAACTCTATTTGAATCATTTTAACAATGTCTTCCCAAAAGTGTGATTGAGCATTCTCCTGTCCCAGTTTTCGAACCATATAGCCATTCAAGTTGCTAATCCAGTGTATGGTCATGATGTCATGTTCGCCTACCCATTGTTGAGTCCGTAGTGGGAAGGTTTGGGATTTTGGAAAGGGGAGGTATGGTCTGAAAATAGGGATGGAAGTGGTGATAGTTACCCAGGATTTTTGGGTTCGTTTTCTCGTAAGCCTCCTCCTTTGAGCTTGCGGACCAGTTTCTCACTGCTGCGTCGGATAGAGGCCCGCAGTTTACTAAAGGAACCGCTGCGCTTCAACGAGCCCGAGCCGTCCTGCCAACAGAGACGCTGCAGCGTTAAAACCACACAGACTTATTTACATACTGCACATTAGTGAAAGAGGGCACTGACACAAGCTCATCCTCAAACACACTCAAGCACAATGATCACTTACCTGGATCTGGAAATATGGTCCTCGGTTATGTTGGTTTAAAAGGGATAGTTCAGCCGAAAAAGAAAATTCTGGTATAAATGACTTACCCTCATGTCATTCCAAGTCATTTAGTTATATGACAAACATTATAAAGCAATCATGTCCATTCATATGGATTACCTTTATTTTATGAACTTTTTAAAGCTTTGAGCGTTCAATGGATGGACAAAAATTATGAGAATATTAAAAACATCCTCATTTATGTCCTAAAGATGAGCAAAAGTCTTTTTCAGTTTGGACTGACATAAGGGTGAGCAAATTTCATGACAATTTTCATTTTTTGGTGAACTAACCTAAACACTAGAACTAAAAATATGACCATATTTGAATTACAGTATATAAGCTTTCATTACAAATCAGATTATATTTGCTGGTCAGGACAAAGTCCAAAGCTAAACACATTTAACATGCCGTTCCAAACCCATAAGACTTTTGTTAGTCTTCAAAACAAATGGAGATGTATATATATGTATATAACAGATTTCTGTCCCTTCATTAACAGCTAAGCAAGTACCACTTTGACGCTTCAAAAAGTTAAAAATCGTAAAACTAATCCATATGAATTGAGCGGTTTAGTCCTAATTTTCGCTTTATATAATGAACATATTTGTTTTAGGCTTTTATTCACATATAAACATTGATCAACTCATTCATTCTCGTACAACAAGCAGGTTCGGTTGAGCTTGTGTTTATGTCCACTGATCGATGTTTAAGTGTGAATAAAAGCCTAAATTCAATCTGTTCATCATATAAAGCGATCATGTCTCTTCAGAAAATTTGAACCGTTCAATTCATATGGATTAGTTTTATGATCTGTTTATGAACTTTTTGAAGCATTAAAGTGGTAGTTACGTAGCTGTCAATGGAGGGACAGAAAGCTCTCAGATTTCATTAAAAATATCTTCATTTGTGTTCCGAAAATGAACGAAAGTCCAAGGTTTGGAACGACATGAGGTCATTTTGGGTGAACTAATCCTTTAAACTAAAACTTCCATTTCTTAATCTCTTAATTATGGCTTAAACATGACTACAGTTAAATTTCAGTTCATCTTTTTAGAAAGAAAAGAGTATATTGTGTAAATAATTCTCACGCTCTACTCCAAAAAAATATTTACTACTATTTCTTAATGACTCTCCATTACTTTTTCCAGTTATTCATGAGTGCTAGATAAGAATGATTAAACATTACGAAATAATTATTTTAAAATAATTATCGAACCGTATACACTGCACTCACAAAACAGCAATTTCTAGCTAATGAAACATTTTAGAGCGGAGCATTACTAGTAAGATCACTATAGAAATGAAAAAAATATTTTAAGTTCCCAGATTTGGAAATCTTCCCATGAACCCTGTAATATTCTGTAGGTCCCGATACAGTTCGTCCACCGATCTTTACCACAATCTGCTCTGCTGCAGTCTCTTCTGCTGCGACCCCTCACCTTTGACCCCCTGAACAGAGGCTTGGAAGGGGGTGATGGAGGTGGAAGGGGGAGGAGGAGAGGTTTGAAGAAGATGCAACACTGAGCCAGAAAAATCATAACCACCACCTCCATTAAAAAGACAAGTAGTTACAGCAGTCAGCCACAACACATCCAACTCACACACACCAACATCAGGTTTAAACATTTCACCGGAAAAACACACACATATGCTTTCAAGAACAGATAAAGAGAAGGAGAACACAAGCAGAGGCTGTGGTCAGCAAAGTCAGTTTTATTAAGTTATGAAAGACAAGATGCAGCAACACACCAGAGAACATGTTAGTAGAAGAAAGAAAACAAGAGCATCAGATTCTACAGACATGCTTCTATTCGTCCCATCTAATCCCTCTCATCTACCCATCTCCCTTTTCTAGTGTTCTACTATATACAATGGTCTCTGAATAATGAACAATATGAAATGGTTTGAAAAAGTGTGTGGAAAACAAGATTTACTGGTCTATACAAATGCTGAACAACACAACCATGCCACATTAATGCACTGTACAGGAAGTGTGAGAGAGAGATAGCATTACAGGGCTCACTTTCGGACACAGCAGATCAAAGTTCAAATGGCTCCCAGCACTACAAGACATTGAGGAGAACCAATGAGAAACAAGACAACTGAGTGTCACAGGCCTTGCAGTTGAAATCAATGTTAGCGTCAATACGAGAGAAGCTCTATTTACAGCATTTCTGGCATAATGGGGATTAGAACGTACAATTTCGACTCATCCGTCTATTTATTCACTTATTTTAATATATTATTTTGTAATATAAATTTTAAGGAAATAAGAGGGGTCTTTAAGATTTCATTTAGCTTTTTTGCTTCAGCACTGCCCTGAATAAGCTATTCCACATAGGAAATGTTTCCATATATTTCACAAGACAAAATAATATCTAAATAAAAAGTTATTTAAAAAAAATATATTATAAATTATATATATATAAATATGGTTTCAGAAGTATGACCACATGTCCAAAGTTCTACACAATTATACTGAATCAAATTGATTTTCTTTTTAACTTTTAGGAAGCTTGACAAATTACTGTTATTATAAGTATGATTTTTACCTTTTTTTTTTTTTTTTTTGAGGAATGAGATTAAGTTATTTTATATTAACATTATGCCAAAAATGCTTTTGAGTTTAACTTATTATTCAACGCAGAATATTGTTTTTATGGAGGATGTATGTCAAATGTACAGCATAGACATTAATCAGAGTAGAGTTGGTTTTAATTTGTCAAATCGATTAATCTAACAAAAGTTTGTTTATATATACACATATTATATAAACAAACTTGTATGTAATAGGTCAGCCCTATATTAAATATGATTTCTACTCTAAGGTCTCTTTACAGCTCTTTTATACAGACTTGTAAAAGAGTGCAAGTCATGGACTATTTTTGACAGATATTGTCACTCACTATGAACAAAAATTCCCTTTGTGTTCAATGGAGAAAATAACAGCAAATAGATTCAGAGGTTGAGTAAATAATGACAGAATATTCATTCTTGAGTGAACTATTGCTTAAACACCAAAGCAGCTGTATTAGGACGGCAATTCCAATCAGTGTTAAAAAGGGAAAGGAAAATGGAGTATTTGATCAGGAAAACAGAGTCTTTACTAAGAGAGATTTAGACTCTGAGATGGATCTCTAAAGGAAGGTAATTAGAGACACAGACATAGTGGCAGCTTACATTCAAGATGAACAGACAAACAGTTAAAGAGACTGATGGACAAGAAGAGACCTCTCTACAGACATATTACAGACTGACAGATTATTATAGTGCTGCAAGATAGAAGAGAGACTTAGTTCAGCTTTGACAAGAAGGAAAGGCCAAGGAACTTGGCCAGGCAGGGTCTGCTTTAGCCCACTTATGCCCACAGGAGGAGGAGGAGAAGGAAAGGTGCCGTTCGGAGAGAGGAGACGAAAAAACATCAAAGCTGGAGAGGGGGGGGTGAGGAGGGCATCCATCATGCAGAAGGTAAGTTCAATAACCACAACAAGGCACCTGGAGTTACACCTGCCAACCACACGAGAAAGAAAGAGAGAAAGAAAGAGAGAGAGAGAGAGAGAGAGAGAGAGAGAGAGAGAGAGAGAGAGAGAGAGAGAGAGAGAGAGAGAGAGAGAGCGAGCAATGCAAGAGGAGGCAGAATAAGTACACAAGGAGAAGAGAGAGGTTATAGAGAAAGAGGAACAGAGACAAAATGTTATATTATTAGGGAGACTGAAATTGAAAGTGCAGACAATGAAAAGAGACAGATGAAAAAGCAAGAGATATAGAAAGTGAAACACAAAATGTTAAATGGCAGCAAGGCCTGAAACATACTGTACACAAGCAAATGCTCAAATTGTGCCAGTGTAACCCCTCCGGTTCTACTCGCCCCAGTTCTACTCGCTGGCCTCCGTTACACTGACCCCCCTGAACCACACTCCCATTCGGGTCACGGCACCAATGTAACCCCTCTGGTTCTACTTGCACCGCTGCGAGCAGAATTCGAACTGGCATTTCCTGCATGGTAGGCAGGAGCGCTAACAAGGACGCTAAAGACCACAGCATCTAGTGTCAGTTGCTAGTGCGCCTCTTGAGGCCAGGGGAGTGAGGTTAACTCGCACTCGCTGGCCTCCATTACGCCAGTACACACTTCTCTTCTCTGCATTCTCAGAGATGCCACAAGGGGCGCTATAGCATTAGAGCAAACTTTTTCTTCTATAGTCAGTTCACTCTTTCAGATCAGCTGCATTCAACAGTTTAAGTAGAATCATTATGAGTTTAATATGAGCAAATACTTCTCGAAAAAACAACAACTAGTAATGTCTAAAATTCACCAATTCAAACAGAGTTCTGCAGGAATTAGTCTTAAAGGGGTCCTGTTGTGATCATACACAGGTTCATAATTTGTTTATGGGGTCTTCTTAAAACACGTTTACATCATAGTCAAAAAACACCTTTGCAAGCACGACATGAGCTGGAATGAAAAAAACAGCATCTCTTGGACATGTCGACAACACAGTACTAATGCAACTCAACCAGGCCTCGTCCTTTTTTTTTTGTATGCCTTGGGTGGGAATTAAGTAAATGAGGATTATTTTGATATACCGGTATATATGTTCCCGTACGAAAACTCAAGGCTACAATCGATGGCATTTCAGGGAGTTCAGAAACAGTGCGCACTGATATAGAGTATAACTCCCTTTGGAGTGGACTTTGTGCTTTGTAAATTTGGAGACATTTTCATGATCAAAGAGCAACATTACAAAAAAAAAAAAAAAAAAAAAAATTTTTTTTTTAAAAAAAAAACCATATTGGGACTCATTTAAAACCCAGAAACGAGCTAGCATTTTTGCACTTACGGTTGCTGAAGTCCTAAAGTTAAAGGGTTTTTGAATGGGTTTTTGGTTAAATGTCTGAAATAATGTTTAACAGGATATGTTCGCGTTTTATTCTATGACATAAAATCTGCTTTTACAGCCTCGTTGTGTTTATGTTGTTGGAAGCTTAGTGGTGGTGACGTTGAAGTCACACAACTGTGGTGAAGTTCGTATATAGCCAGTCTTTTTTTTTTACTTCTGGTGATTGCATTTAGATTTTCAAAAATCATAAAAGTTTTGTTCATTTATGAAGATTGTCTTGATGGACAATGTGTAAGAATCATAAACTTTGGTTTCACCACAGAGCTTATTTTCATCAATAATCCAAAAGCCAATGGAAAAATATCCTATAGGCTTTTTGTCGAGGGAACAAGAGTGATGCTAACGTCTGATTCTAACAAAGTTTACAAGGTACCAGGTTGATGTATATGCTTTTGAGGATCAAATCATCAATGTATTTGCCAGGTTTTTGGCATTGGTCTATATTCAAATGTCATTACTATCACAGAAACGTGACCGTGCATTTGCAATTTTCTGCATACAGTTATAGTTAAGTCAAGAGGGAACACGTAAATGGATTGTGCTAATAATATACTCCTCAGAAGAACAACAGCAACTCACAGGGGCATAAAAAAAAGCAAATGAAATCTGGAACAAAACAAAGAACACAAATATTGTGCCACTGTGATCACACATGGGATCATGTGCTTGTTTCGTGTAAAATGGCTGACCGAAATAAATTCAGCATAGTAGTCTTGTTTAGAGGCCAAAGCCACAGGCACTTTTCCATGACTCTATTCCTACAACCCTGAGCAAGGTCTAAAAATGGCACACTATCAACCCTGAGGTCCTATTGATTTGTGCAAGCTTATACATTATGGACCTCAGATTTGCCTGGGAGAGGGATATGAATAGATGAGGACAATAACACAAAATGGACTGGCAAGAGGTAGAAAGCAAGAGGATACTTTAAGTGTGCAAACAAACACACATTCACAAATAGGATTAGAGAGCATGCATTCAATGAGACAAATCAGAAAAACACACCAGGAGTACAGAACACACAGCCCACGCCAACATGTGCGTGAATGTAAACCTTGCTGATTTTATGCTACGTGAGTGCCTGTATGTGTAAGAAAAACAAATGCATGTTTGAGAAAGATTTACAATATAACAGTACAGTATATAGTGAAGTACTGAGCCGTGTGCGCGAGAGAAAGAGACAAGGACATATAAGCAAGAAAGACAGGGAAGGGAAATTCAGGTGAATGAGATCACAGCCAAACCAGCTCGATGAATCTGATAGGAGCCTCCCACAATCTGAATTGGGGTGGGTTTTCGCCATGGGGGATGCTGATTGGTTGTCTTGGAGCTATGGTTACTGTTGCTACGGCAGCATAAAAGTTGTGACTCAGAATTGCAGAGAGACTACAGCAGAGGTGTGATGATCAAAACAGCAGCTACGAAACATCTGCCTTACAGAAGAGAAGCAGTTCATATTCATCTAATGCTAAGCTACAGAGAGGAAGTTAATGAATGAATGGGTTCCGTTTAGATTAATGATGATTTGGATCATTCATTAAACTTGTGGAACATTTTTAAACAATTCATTGCGTCTGGCATATAAGAAATTCTGTTAATTTAAGGATTGAGTGTGTTTAAAAGACAAGCTGTGATTTAAACTGCAAATGCATGAGATTTATTTCAATAATGCAACCCATATTTTAGAAACCGCAGGTATATCAATAATTCAAGTGTTTACTCTTGTTTAAAGACATGTTTTTCTTTTATATACATATATTTTATATTATACAAATGAAACGGTATCAAACATTAATACTCTTGAATATATCAAATGTGTATGAATACACTGCCACTTAAATGTCTGGACAACTCTTATAAAAATAATAATGTTATTATTAATATTAAAATATATGACATTTAATACTATTATTAAAATAATTGTATAAAATTGAATCATAATCATTATTATTGCTATTATTATTGTATATAAAATAACATTATTATAATTAACATCTAAATGCATTTACAACTTCAGTATAAGACTCTAAATCAACTTTTAAATCATACAGAAATTCAGTCAAGTGAGTCCAAACGTTTGACTGGTAGTGTATTATGTATAAAGAATGTGTGCTAAATATAAACAGTATGTAAAAAAACATTCTCTGCAGTCAATGAATATAATTGGAGTTAATTCATGGTTGAAAGGGTTAATAGGGTTTCAAGTCAGGCCACTATAAAGCACTACAGGCAAATACATTTGACACTCAATCAGCATGAGGAATATGACTACAATGATGTATGGAGTCAGGAAGTATAAAGAGTAACTCCAATCCAACACAATTTGAGTCCCAGAAACAGGCCTGCAAATTCCACACGCTGCTCTTTGAGAGCAGTAATGCTGAACTGACTGAGGTTACTTTCATACTTCTGATTCGAAACTCAATACAAGCCACTGTAATAATATAATTAGCTTTATCTGGTTGCAGGTTTGATCTGCTTCCAGTGATTCATGTTCCTATCTTAAATAGAGTTTGGTCAATGCACTGGCACACATCCGAATGCATTATTCTTCATGTGATTAATTCTGGATGTGAGGTGGGGTGGATGTATGTGGGAATTATTGTGTCTTGTCAGGTCAGAATAACATGCCGCCCTACATCATTATCCTCTCACTGAATATGTATGCCTGCCAGGACTCAGAGACCCGTGAGATGTTGTAGTGTGTGTGGGCTTGGGCGGTGTGTACTGTACTTACCCCGTTCCACTCCACGCTCATACTCACTTCCTCTCCTCCGTCAGGGCCGCTTTCGTACTTCACCGTGTCAGAGGTCAGGCTCTCACGGCTCCGCTGCTTCTCTCGTACTTCAGGGTCTCCCAGCACCTCCGCCACACGCTGCTTATGTGCCGTGTCCAGACCCTGCAGGAGGAATATGGTCTGATCACAACAATCATTTTTTTATCAGCTTTGACCTACAACCTATCTACCCATTTATAGAAATTTATAGTGACTTTTCTGGTCCTTTTTGGAGGTTGTCATTGTCAGTATAAATCAATGCAGTTTGAACATTCCTAATTATCTTATATATTTCACACATTTCGTTTTTATTATTTTATAATAAATAATATAAAAAAAAAAATATAAAAAAAAAAAAATAATAATAATAAAAAAATTATATATATATATATATATATATATATATATATATATATATATATATATATATATATATATATATATATATATATATATATATATCAGTGGCGGGCCATGCATTTCACACCTAGGCCTTCTGTCCTTCCTGAATTAATAACTTTTAATAGTGTAGCAGTGCAAAGACTCTATAATTGTTGTTTTTATTTTGCACCGGCAGTTATTGGGTTAATGCGGTGAGTTTGGAAAAGGCCGGTAGAAAGAAACGAGCGCGTGAGTTCGGCTGGTGCGTTTGTGTACAGTTGTTCTTGCGTTCCGATTATAAATTCAGAAACGGAGCCTCCCTTATCTTGTCGTTCAATGGTTACAATAGTATGGATGTTTGAAAAAAAATTAATTTTCGATCATAAATTTAAAAGAAAAATTAAGAAGAAAATCATATTCACCACGGGGAAAAAAGCATTATACTCAGCAAAACTACTGATTATTTTTTACACAAAATCCATCCTTATTTCTTTCCTCAGGAAGACTTAAATTACTCTGTTGTACAGGCTATCTGTGCGTTTCAGTTCCAACAATAACGAGTCTAATGCTGAAAGTCGAGTCCCGTCATATTTCTAGCATAAGTTTTAATTCGCTTTAGAGAGTGTCTGCTCGACAGAAGCAGTGGACACAATCACCGCATAACCTGACGATGTGTACCGCTGTCCCATGCTCTCACAGAGTTTTGAACGAAAGCAATGAGATCAGCGGGACTTTTGCCTTCAAAATCATTCGTGGCATAACTTACATTAGTCAGTTTTTACATTACCCGGACAGATCGAATAGAGTTCCGTGACTCTGCGTTAAGCTCAGGCTGAATAAGGGATTTTTTCCGGTAGGTTTGAACCTGCTGGGGGGTCGAGGAGGGAAAGAAACATTAATTTGTGGGTTGAAAAACTATTAAATCTACAGGAATATATTTTAGTTTGCAGTTCGCTACAGATGCGGATAGCCTACTGACTACCAGTAATAGTACGCGCTCTGAGCATCCAATCAAAGAACGTGAAAATGCCGACGTTATTGTATGCCTGCTAGATGGCCCCGCTGCAGTCAAATCGAAATCTGATTGGCTGATTAAATCTGACTGCTTATCTGATTGGTTAAAGCAACGGTTTCATTGCCATTCATTGTAAGCTACAGGCGCCCGCACTGTCGATTCTGAAGGCCTGAGGGCAGATTTCTTTGACCCTGGCAACGCATGATGGCTGAAATATGATTGGATAAAAGCGCTAAAATAAACATACACTACTGGAAGCAGCGCAACCAAGAGAAAAGCTATAAAATTAAGAGAATGAACTATTGGGAATAATTTAATACTCATTCATGGAAAAAATATATTAAAGTGCAAGTCAGTGATTCTGATAGTGTTTAGGCCAGCAGAGAAGGCCTTGCTGGCCCTGACGGCCCACCACTGATATATATAGTATATTTATATATATATATTTAAATATTTGTAATTTATATTTTTTCATTATTATATATATACACACACACTAGGGGTGACCCCGAATAGTCGAAGATTCGATGCTTCGATAGGAGGAGCCTGATTCGACTACCAATCACACGGTCGAATCTTCGCAGATGTGTTATTAAACGAGGATTATGACATTTTGGCTATATGAGTGTGCTCAATGTCTGATTTCACATAGAACTACTGGTTTTCTGTCAATACGTTAATATACAGCCTATTATGATAATGCTGTCAATAAAAATGTGCAAAGAAAGAAGCTTTTAATAAATATTTTGTAACGTGCGTGCAGCGTGAATAAATCCAAACACCCCGTGACAGATTTAAGTTTCACTTTCGATCCGTGACCGACAGAGGAGCATCTTGTCGGCAGGATTTAAATCTTTAAAAATGTCTGGGATAAGAAAATCTAAAGATGCACACCATCAGAAAGGATATTCTCCAAGGCTGGATTTTCATTTTCATCAGGAAAACCATGATCGCACTTCTGCCGGCCAACGTTAACAGGTTTTCCTCGGGACGTTCTAAAATGCTTAACATGAAAAAAGCTTTTAAAACGCTTAAATGGCACTTTTACGTGCTTAATGTATGTATACAGTAGGCTACACACCTTAAGAAACCATTCTATGTGCAGATAAGCAGATGAACCCAGAATATGAACGCAACGCGTTTCTCCTATAGAAAGTCACGTAGGCCTAAAGCTTTTTCTTTAACGGTTTTCTATGGGAGGAAAATGCTTAACGTAGCCTATAATAAAACGCGCTGCGTTCATATTCTGGCCTCATCTGCTTTTCTGTTGGCTATATAGTATGCTTTATTAATAAGGTGTGTACAGAATTTGATCTTTTAATATAACAGTTTTAGGACAAAGCCGTTAAGCGTTTTTCACGTTAAGCGTAGAATGTATTTTATCCGCGCACACAATTTGAAAAGACTCAAACGGACACAGGCCGAGTGAAAGACTGGGTTTTGTTTTTTTCGATCAGGTATGGGTACAAGTGATTTCAAAACATTTCTAAATTATTCTAACATTTCTAAATTCTACGCCCCTGCTGTGAACATGTTTAGCTAAAAAGACTGCCGCTCCAGTTTAGCGTTTATTGTTGTTTCTGCAGTTAAAAAGACAAAGTTGACAATCCTGGCCATACTTTCGTTATTTTAATAATTTCTTTATTTTTATTTTATTAATTGATCACTCAGGGTGATCTAATTTAACTATTTGTGACTTGTGTTTTGAATATTTGTTCCCCTGCACTTTAGGCATTTTGCACACATTTGTTCTGCTTCTTGTGACTTGATTCTGACTTATTTCGTTTTGTATTTTTATTTATTATAAATGTATATTGTGTTCTTAATTGTTGATTATTTTTCAGTGCATCGATGTTGCGCTGTAGGCCTACTTAGAGCATGCTCATACAGGCAATTCAGCCGATTTAATTTGCATGTGAAATGCAAATCCTATCTGCAGTGTGGCCTTTCTGCAGTTATTTACCGGTATGTTATTTCTTAGTTTTATTGATCCAAAATCTTTTTATACATTTTCTTCTATATCTTTGTGTGATGTTCTGTACATCGCGGCTTTAAAATGTTAAAGCCCCGCCCCCTCCCCAACACCACACACATGATTCGACTATTAGTCGACTATAGGCATGACTTGACGAATCTGATTCGACTATGAAAATCCTTAGTCGGGGACACCCCTAACACACACACACACACAAATATAATATTAAAATATAAAATTATGTATTAAATTATTTTAAATAAAATACTATATATACACACATATATATTATATATACACATTTTATACGCACTTGCACTGTGATTCATATCAAATCTGACGACATGTACACATTTATAATATGGTTTGTTGAAAATACGCGTAAAACAGAGTTAGGCTAATGTATGTTTCAGTCGATGGATACGCATTCTGGCTTCTCCCAAACTTTGTTCAATGCGAGTGGCGTATGCTCTAATATGACCAAGCTAAACCTTTATAAGACCTTAATAAAAACCTATTGAACCCTGAGTGACAGTGGACCGTTTGTATTTCACCAACAGACCAGCCACACACACACACACACACACACACACACACCTGTTTTCTGGAGCGCAAAGCTGCCTCCTCCAGAGTCTCTGCAGCCTCAAACTTGCCCTGTCTCTTGTAGAGAGCGCCAAGATTCTTCAGTGTGGTTGTCACAGTGGGGCTGCAGGCGGCAGAAGTCGAACAGGAAAACATTTCATTGTGATGCTGCAGAAGTAAGACTGTAAAATCTTGAGGCTAAGCAAATTGTGTATACTTGTATCAATGCATGCAGCAGATGAGGGAATATCTGACCTGTCTACTTTACAGGCCTTGTACCAGCCACCATACTCTCCAAACGGAGAGCCATCCTTCTGCTTTCCCTGAAACACAGAAAGCATTTAGAAACAAGCTCTCAAAAACACTGAAAGTACCATCTGGACAGTGCTGATATTCAACATTAAAGCATACTGTAGTATAAACATTACTCTCGTCCTGTGACCCTTGACCTGTTCTCACCTTGCTCTGTTCTTCTCTCTCCTCTGCATGCATCCAGATGGGTTTATTTTCATCTGCAGGGGGAAACAAAGGACATAAAAACAACATCACTGTAAGCCCAAACACACAGACACACACATGCCTAGCTATTAAGTTCAATATAATGAGTGATGGTGTTTCTAGTGCCTGAGGTGACTAGTGAGCTCACTGACAGAAACAGTGGGAGCTTTTAGCTTACAAATGAGCTCTTGGTTAGAGCTTTACAATTAATCAACATGTCTTCCTGCCAGTGTGTGTGTGTGTGTGTGAGAGAGAAAGAGCATGTAAGAGAAGTAAAGAAGATGCATAAACCGTTAAGTGCATAAACCACCAAGACTAGTCTTACAAGTTAGTCATCACATTTTTTTTTTTTTTTTAGACAACTTTTTTAAGTCAGTTACATAAAAACGTAGATTGGCCTAATTTGATACCGAAAAGTAAGACTAACTGCCCCTTGACTAACTGCTAGTGGGTCATACTAGTTCTTAAGACACTGTGTGGCTATGGCTATGTTTATGCAACTGGCCCCAGAACTAGAGTAACAAAAAGGTGATTGAAAGTGTGTGTGCATGTGACTCCAAATGTGTGCAACCATTAGGACTGGATGATATAAATATTATCTTGATATATTTCAGACACTGACATTTATCAATACATCTCAGAGCAACATTTACCAATATTTACACACATTTCTAATTAAAATATTTTAATACATACTACTGTTCATAAGTTTGAGGTCAGTAAGTAAGGATGTATTAAATTGATCAAAAGTGACAGTAAAAAACATGTATAATCTTTCAAAATATCTGTAAAATAAATCTGCCAAATATTGCCATTTTCACAAAGAGGATTCATTTTATATCGCCAGAAAAATCATAAATATATAATGAATAAATAACATATCCTTTAGCCCTAAGGAGCTTGTTAAGCTTCACTTTGAATTCTGCATAATTCCAGTGTGGTAAGCTGTGTCGCTGCTGCTGACTGTATAAAACATGCCTAGAAAGTTTGTGAGGTTTATTTTTAAGTAGAATAGTGTCGAGCAAATTTTAATATTCCATAGAGAACAATGCAAAAAGATATTAATGCTTGGGTCGGGAAAAAACACATACCATCTACAGAGCCAAATTCTCTCTCATGGGCTCTGGTCAGGATCTCCTTATATAGAGTCTCGGCCTGCTTAAATTTCCCCTGTTTCAGGTAGCATGAAGCCTGAGAAAGAGAGAGAAATGGGTCAGAAACAGGGTTTGTATCAATTTTCTACATTACATTTGACCAAGTATGTTTATTGACTATATTATGTGCAGGAAAAAAGTTAGACCCTACAATACTATAAATACACTAATTTATTTATACATACATCGACCTTTGGTGCTTGATTGCAATTTGATCAATAATTGTCTGATAAATATCAATGGCTGATATACAGTGCATCGTATCATAGCTGCCATAAACCCTAAACAACTTCTGCTGAATACGGAGCCTCTAAGGGGACATGGTGATGGAAAAAATAAATTTCAATCCATTTGCGCTAACTCGCTAAAGTTTTGCAATCCCCTGAGAAACTTTGCGTTCGTTCGTAAGACCTTTGCCTTCCCTTGCAAAACTTTCACATTCCCAAGAGAAACTTTGTGTTCACTCTCAAAACTAGGGCTGCCCCCTAATAGTCAACTAAACGCTAGTCAACCAAAATTTATATTAGTCGGTTAGTCGCAAGAAAACAAAACTCCACAGGAAGTGGCAAAGTAACGCAGATCATGAGGGAAAGATCGTTCTTGTGGTAATTACAGTATGTCAGGCAGGAAATCCAAACGTTCGCATATCATCCATCGACCTCAAATATGCCTTATCATTTGAAACATGCAAGTAAGTAGTAGCAACTTTACTTGGTCGCTTGCTCTAACGTTAACCTAGTTAAATGTGCACTATTATTAGGCGCATATCCAAGCGTTTCTGCGGAGTGCGGAAGCTAAAGTATAGCGCGCTTACAGCATGACATGGAGGCGCCGGCGAGATCACTTGCATTTTTTTATTTGATAACAGCGGATATAACTTAAAATACTGTTTTTGGTCACACAGATAAAAGTAATACATCAATTCGAAACTGTAAAAAAAACTTTTATTTGTGTAAACTCACAATAACAATAAAACGTTGGGCTTTCTCTGTGCCGTCTCTGTCTCCGTGAACTTGAGCGCGTCACAAAAATAAACCTAAACTCAGTGCTTTGCACTCAAAACCTTTGCATTCCCCAGATAAACTTTTGTGTTCTTTGAGAGGGAACACAAAGTTTCACGGGGAAACGCAAAACTTTTGTGAGAAAACGCATAAGCACTGACATATCATTTTTCCTCCCATCTCATATTTTTTTCCTTCACCATGTCCCTTTGGGGGCTCCGTAGCTTAAAGATGTTTCAGTCTGAGCACGACTATACACTCTAAAAGCTTCTTCCATTACACTGAAAGCAGAATGAGCCATATCTCATGTGTATAATTTGCTGAGACTACAGAAATCCTGCAGTATAAACACTGCAGACACCACACCATATGGATAAATGTATTAATGTTAATCAAAAAGACCGACCAGACAGAAGATAATTTTTCAAAATGAATCAGTGTTATTCTAATGGGATATTCGATTGCAAAGTTAATCCATTATGTATTTATGACAAATGGAGGTTTTGATTTTCTCTAAACATACTCAGAAATGCATAACTCCACAAATGGAGGTCTGTTTGCTAGTTAAATGAATGGGGAGTGTGAATTGTGAGTGTGTTTGTACCAGGTTGTTTTTGGTCTTGGCCACATTGGGGTCGTCAGGGCCCAGTTTGGTCTGGTAGATCTCCAGGGCTCTCTGGTAGTAGTACTCCACCTCTTCATACTTGCCTTGGTTCTGACACAGCAAGGCCAGATTATTCAGCTGCTTAGCAACATCAGGGTGGTCCTTCCCCAGCACCTGACACACAAACACAAACATAGCTCATGTTATTCAGCTGCCTTATCTGTGTTACTCTGATTGTAGTAGTATACAACCACCTACAGAGAGGGGATGACCTGGTTATTCATCTTAATGATTACTATGGTGGCTGTAGGAATGGTCCCAATTACCAGTTCAAATAGCCCCGTTTTATAGACGTTTACACAGAACACATTAGGGGCTTTCACACCATTAGTTCTTGGGTTCCCCAAGAACTAATGGCTCCCTTAGGAACGTTTTCCTGTAGGAACTCTGAAGTGATGTAAGCCGCGGTTGTTGTTGTGGCTTTTATTTTGATGGCACGGCTAACCTTTATTTTGACGGCACTAAGAACGCCAGCCAGGGCTTGAGCATATAGTGCTCACATTCTCCGTGTTCATTAGTTTATGATCGGTCTAACAGTCCGTTATACTTTATTATAATACGTATATATAATACGTTATTAGATAGAACTGTTATACATAGAAAGTAGACAGTATATGAAAAGGTATAAGCGTATGCCATGTGGTTGATGTCTAGTGTTGCTAGCTGAGCAGAAATACAATAATGTTTCGCTTGGTTCCCTCAAAGTTGCGTTGGATTTTCTCCTTAGCATAAAGGTTAAGAGGACCATCTATCACTGTTTTCCATGTTCGAAGAGTTAGTTTCTGGAGTAAATATATAGGCTCAAATCTGTGTGTTTACATAGCTTTTTGAAAAATGGCGGGTGCTGGTGTTTCACGTGCATTCGGCCAATCAGCGTACACTAACGTCACTGATAATTCCTATAGTGCTGGTTTAGACCCTACTCTGAAGTAGGAAATAAATTAGTTCCTCCAAAAGGAGTCCCTAGAACTAAAATCGTTCCTAGTTCTGCAAACACGCCAAAATCCGGGTACTTCCGCCAATAGTTCTAGGAACTATGAAAAGGTTCCTCCGGTGCGAAAGCCCCTATTTTTGCAGTCCACTGCGCTGCTTTTCCATTATTTTTCTATGTGAACATGAGAGTGTTTGACATTGTATTCACACTTTTTGCAATGTCTTGCACATGGCATGGGGTTCTAAAATGCGGCGCTCAAGTAAAAAGAAGTTCAACTTTAAAACGCATCTGGGGCCATTCACACAGAACGCGTTTTAGTGGTTAAAACAGGTCAGTGTAACTGCAAAAATGGCAAGTTATAGAAATGCATTTTTTAAAGTGTAACTTCTTTTAACTGGAGTGCTATTAGAATGCAGTGTAAGACATGAGATTCTGCAAAAAATGTGAGACACGAGCGCAATGCTCAAACACGTTTACAAAGAAAAACAATGGAAATGCAGGGCAGTGAAATGCAAAAACACATTCTGTGTGACCAGACCCTTTCTAAAGCGTGCACATTTTTTCCACTTCCACTTTTTCCCCAATGCCCGGTGTCTCACGTTTTTGCATTCCACTGTGCTCCTAGTCCTTTTACATTGTTATTCTATGTAAGCATGATGGATGTGTTTGAACGTCGGCGCAACAACAATTTTTCGACAGTAAACTAATGCCTCGCTCTATTTTTGATGTGCTTCAAGCACTCGCGCAACTTTTGACACAAAGGACAAATGAGTTTGCAATGTTTGCTTTGTCGCCTCTAGACAGCCCTCGGATTCATCAACAGTACAATTGTGGGTAATTAAGAAACCACAGTGTGTCAAAATATTAACTTCTGACAGTATGGAGCTGAACAAGTTAAGAGACTTAGAGACTTCACATCACAAAGACAAAGAGAAGCCAATTAAAGTTGAGAAGTTGTAGTACTGTATTAATTATAATGTTTCAAATAAATACAAGCAAGGTCATGTCTGAGAGTGTCTTAATATTTCTATTAAAAAAAAAGGCCCGGCAGAAAAAGTTTAGGAACCAGAGATTTACATATTGCATGCCAGTCTGAAAAACAGATTTTATTTTTTTAAGAGTGATTTGAGCAAAAGCAGCATTTATTATACTAATGTTATTAGATTTTACTGCTGATTTGGGGCTGATAGGGGCAGTTGTGACCTAAGAATCGGACTTATTACCCAAAGGTCGCGGGTTCGATACTCAATACCGCCAGAAAACGTGTGACATTGAGCAAGGCATCAAACCCCCAATTGCTCCCCAGGCACCACAGCAAAAATTAAAGCCCACTGCTACGGGTGTGTGTGTCCACAGTTTGCAGTGTGTGTGTGTTTTCACTACTCGCTGCTCTTATTGTGCGTTCACTAACTTGGATGTGTTAAATGCAGAGGACAACTTCCAAATATGGGTTACCATACTTGGGCTTCACTTCAGTTCACCTTCACCAAATATGTTTGAAATTTAATTATTCCTGATTTCATTCTAACTTAAGCTGTCTCCATCTCGGTTTATAAAACACAGGCCTTAAGGGGGATTTTATTGATTAATTACAATGAGCATCTCTGCTTATCTCTCTACCTCTCTGTTGTTGTTAGGCTCGTGTTGAGAGATATTGACTGTCCACAGGGAAGGGCTCTGTGACCAATGTGATTCAATGTTTTTTGAAGTTGAAAGAAAACCTTTGCCAACTGGTTCCGCTTGTTCCCTCGAAATTTTCCTATGGGGTTTTTCAATTTATGAGTAAAATAAAGACTGTGGTAAACAACTCAATGATACTTTGAAGTTCACACACTCACATCACATCCCAATCCATCTCATCTTATTATTAAAAACCTACCTTTTCAAAAATGAACATAACTGATTCAAAATTCACGCTTTCAATATGGGTTTGTGTAATTTTGGGATTGTTGTAGACCAAAACGACAAAGTATTGTCAAGTTATGTTTACCACAGGCTTTATTTTATACATAAATCGAAACTCCCATAGGAAACTCTCAAAGAAACTAGCGGCGAATTAGTCTTGCTGGTTCTGATGTCATACATGCACTACTCTATAGATACCATGTGCTTCAGTTATTCTACCATGGTGATTAAAACACCCTAAAAGGCTTTTATAAAACAGTGGCAACAGCAATCCTATAAAAGAAAAATGATCAATAGCATCTTATAAAACAAACTTATCTAATATATAAACAATTGATAAACTACATTGTGATATATACCATTATATGTACACTACCATTCAAAACTTTGCTGTCTGTAAATATTTTTTAAATTTTATATAAAAGTCTCTGATGTTCACCAAGGCTGCATTCATTAGACCAAAAATACAGTAACAACAGTAATATTGTGAAATGTTATAAATATTTTGCAGATGAATTTGCAGCATCATTACTCCAGTCTTCAGTGTCACATGATCCTTCAGAAATCATTCTTATATGCTGATTTGCTGCTCAAGAAACATTTCATATTTTCATCAGTGTTGAAAACGGTTGCACTGCTTTTTTTTGTGGAAACCATGGTAAAAAAAAAAAATCAGGATTCTTTGATGAATAGAAAGTTCAAAAGAACAGCATTTATTAGGAATAGAATTCTTTTATAATATTATAAATGTTTTCCGTCACTTTTGATCAATTTAATGCATCCTTGCTGATTAAAAGCATTTATTTCTTTGAATGCCAATGTAAGAATTTGGTCATGCCGCAATAGAAAGGAAAATATGAAATGTCTGCAGAAGTTAAGCGATGAGATTTTGAATTCAGCAGGTTGTCTAAGCTCTTTCTCTCAGCTCTGCATGTGTGAGACGCAGCACTCTGAGTAAGACTCTCAAGACTTGCAGTAAGAGCTTTATCACACAGGCTTAGAAGAACTCTGTCCATAAAGAGATCAAAATAAATCTGTGACGCAGCGGGAGGGAATGGGAATAGAGTGTCTAAGAAGCACAACATTTTCATCTGTGTGTGCGGCTGCTGCAGGTGTTTTATTCTGCAATGTGGTATTTTTGGATAAGGGGAGAAGAAAAAAAAATGCGCACAGAGAACTACAGAAGAGCAATATCACAATTAAACTCCAAGTAGAAGAAAATAGTAAGTCCTAAATGGTAAACTGAAACAGCAAATTCATTTCAAAAGGAATAGGACAAACGTATACATGTCCTATTCGGTAAGAAAGGTGTCGGTCTTCCTGATGTATTGTAAGATCTCTAAAAAAAAGAGGCATGAGTGTGAAATGACTGGAAAAGTTTTAGGAGGTTTAGGAGGAATGTTGAAGTAGCAGTAGAAATAGTATTAAACCCCAAGAAAAGAAATAGGGTTTCAGAAGATAAATGTTTCATGAGTCTTTTCACATCTCTCCTGAGCTTCCAAGAATGGATGCTTTATTCTTAAGTCTTTGAAACACACAGGGATGAATGGAGAGGGAGAGAAAGGTGAATGTGAGTTATGTTTTGAGATGCAAAACCGGTAGGGAAAGAATTTACTATGAAGTCAAACACAGGATTCATTTATTTGACCTCTGACCCACCTTCTCTCGGATCTCCAGAGCCCTTTTACACAGAGGTTCTGCTTCCTTGTACTTCCCTCGTTTGCCATAAAGAACGGCCAGGTTGTTCAGAGTGGCAGCCACCTGCATACACAGGAAAAAAAATACACATTATATTTACATACAGAGATAGATTTCAAACTCATTCAACCAATCAATGATTCTGAATTGGTGCAATCATTTATATACAATTAGTCATGTCATCTTACGGAAAATGATTACTTGCTGGAAATCCGATCAAGGTCAAATTTTCCTAGTGTGGGTAGACTAACACACATACACCCTGTGCATTGTGACAGATGAGCTCTGATCAACCTTTGATTAAGATATACTTCAGTGCATGTGAGACACATACGTGTGTGATAGACGGCAAGAGTGACAAGAAAAAGAAAAAGGGAAAGGGCAAATTTAATTTTTTTGACCTTGTGACAATATTAGATATTTATATTATATTCATATCTCCAGATTTACATATTTATTCTGAAATTGTGTTTAAAAAGGGTTGCTTTTTCAATCAGAGGAACCCTTATTTAATCAAAAAGCCATTGTAACCAAATACTAGATTGAAACGGTTTAATAAAAGCACTAAAACAAAGTAAAAAATAAATTAAATAACCAGGGCATGTTTTTTTCTGCACTGTTTATTATGAATTAACACCATGAATAATATTTAATCATAATGTTTACACAACTTATATTTTATATAATCAAAATATTGCATATGATATATACGATATATATATATATATATATATATGCAGACATTTTTGTGTGATGATGCAAACAAATAATACATCCAAGTTTTTAATCTGTTCACTGATACAAAAATTTTGAACTGATATTAATTCACAGATATGAATCAAATCGGCCGATTCTAACAGCAAGTTTAAATCAGAGATGGCAAATATTTAAGTAATAAAAAATTGTTGTTAACGCACTAGCAAGTTGTGAGACAAGGAAGGATTGTGAAACCAGTCAAAAAAGTGCATTCAAATCATTATGATATTCACAATGTTGTTTAATTAATTTCATATCGCCCAGAAAATCATCACAAATATATTGTGAATATTCAGTATATCATCCAGTTTTAGGAAACAGCCAGCTAGAAGATAAAGAATGAAACAGAGGACAGATCTATAAGAGGTGTTAAAGCATCTAACCTCTGCAGAGAATTGTGGGACGCTGGTCCTGATGAGAGGGCAAGACGTGAGCTTCACATGACAGACTCAATAAACTTCAGCAGTCTGTGCCGCTTATTTCAATACACACACACAATATACTGGCACACAGCACAGACAGACTGTAATGTGGAGAGCAGACAGATGAGGGCAGGACCGGTTCTTACCGCAGGGTGGTCTTTGCCCAGGGTCTTCTCTCTGATGGCCAATGCATCGTTAAGGAGGTTTGCTGCCTCTTTGTATTTATTCTGGTCCCTGGAGAGCAGAAAACACTTTCACATCAATCTATTGCGACTCGTTGTGCAACAAAGGGCTGTTGCAAAGGTCTCTCTCACAAAAAGCTGTTTCCATGGCAACAGGGTGATGGCACAATAGCCTAATATCCTAACGGCTTGCGAGCCGGATATTACCATCGTTTACAACAATGGAGAAGGAGGTTCTCAGCCCATTTGTTTAAAGCACTGGTTGATACCATACTGCGGTTTAAGATTAACTAGGCAATTTTCCCACTTAAAGCACTGCTGCATATTAAGTTGTGATAGAAGAAAGTATTTTAACATGAAACAAAACATGAATTACTTTTGAATGACACTTACACTACAGTTCAAAAGTTTTTTTTTTTTTTTTACGTTTTAAACTCACCAAGGCTGAGTTTATTTGAACGAAAACACAGTAAAAACAGTAATATTGTGAAATGTTATTACAAATTAAAATGCTTTCTATTTTAATATATTTTAAAATGGAATTTATTCCTGTGATGCAAAGCTGAATTTCCAGCATCATTACTCCAGTCTCGTGTCACATGATCCTTCAGAAATCATTCTAATATGCTGATTTGCTGCTCAAGAAGCATTTCTTATTATCAACAATGTTGAAAACAGTCGTGCTGCTTAATATTTTTGTGGAAACCATGATGTATTTTTTCATGATTCTTTGATTAATACAAAATTCAAAAACAGCAATTATTTGAAATAGATTAAATGAATGCATCCTTCCTGAATAAAAGTATGATTTTTTCAAAAAGAAAATACTGAGCCCAAACTTTGGAAAGGTAGTCTACATAAATGACCATGCTTAAAATTGTACATTAAAGTCTTCTCTTTGCTGACCTGTAAACGAGGGCGAGAATGTTCAGCATGGTGGCTACATCCGGATGATCGTGTCCAGATGTTTTCTCTAGATCCTCCAGAGCCTGTTTGCAGAGAGGAACGGCCACCTCATACCTGCCCTGTGAGGCGTACTGGATCACCAGGTTGTGGAGGGTTCGGAGACGAGCGGGGATCTCGTAACCGCCCTGCTGCGCTGCTGCCACTGCACTGCTGTGAGGAGGCTGGACTAGTGAAAACAAAATTCAGAAAACGTTGTAAAAATCTTTACAAATATCTGCTGTCTATAGCTATGTTCCAAAAATACCTAGTGAGCTGCCTACCTAGACAGCATTTGTAAGCATAACAGACCCAAAACTAATCACAGTAGGTGGCAATATTAAAATGCTCACTGCCATTCACAAATCCTCTCCTGTGGCCTCATGGGATATTAAAGTGTCTATCAAATGCGCACTCGAGAATCTCGGCAGAAGTAGTAGGTCATCCAGAGACTTTTCGCCAACTGTTTTATTCGGACATACTACTCTTTTGCCGTACTGTTTTTCAAATACTATACAGTAGGGAAGTATTCGATTTCAGATGCAGTGATTCTTTTGGTCTTTGTGAATAAGGAAATACCGGTACCAGAATGCACAGTGACAAGCTCAGTGAAAATGTTGGGTGGAGTTGAAAGTCAATATAATACATTTAACATTACAAAGATTAATAAAAATAGCGGTAACACTTTTTGACAGTGTCCTTGTTAAATATGTACTTACTGTAGTAATAATGATAAATTATGCATAATTACATGCAACTAACCCTAAACCAAACCCTAAAACGAACCCTATAGTAAGTACATATTGTTAATTAATTTTACTCGGTACTTAAATGTATGATAACACTGCATTAAGTACACCTTTAAATAAAGTGTAACCAAAATAGGTGTGATTCAAATCTCTACAATGTACTTACTTCAAAAACAAATAATTGTTAGGTACAATATACTTATTGTCTTCATGTTGTATTGCCAAAACACTTCTGCTGCTATTGAGGTGAGATACGGGTAAGATTAGAGAGAGGTTTAGTGGTATGGTTGTATCGAATTTGAATATTTGAAGGACCCGGCAGTATTTCTGCTGTAGTTATGACAAAGCAGCTTGTTTTCAAACTATTTTATTAACAGAAACTGGGAGTGCCGATATTAAAATTAACCTTGATTCAGTTTAAAAAACTGTACATTGTACAATAAAAACAATAGTTACTGAGCGGGAAAAAAGAAATGTGATTCCAGTTTAAATCTTGATTTTGCATATAAATAATGCAATTAAATGAATCTTTTTTTTTTTTTTTATCATTGATTAATAATTAAATACTTTTAAGTCATCTTGAGCCTCAGCTTAAATTTGCTAGACTATTGGAATCAGCATTGGATCTCACGAGTGGTCATTAACTGATCAGTCACTTTTATGATTTCATTTCAGAAGCTGCCTATGTAAATGGAAGCACACAGTTCACTAGGTTTTTCCTGGAACAAAGCCTATATGTTTGAGTTAAGATGGTCAATTATCAGAAGTCAACATGTAGCTTTCCCCCTAAAAGTAGAAAAACATGAACCGAGACCCCAGAAAGCACTTCTTCTTAAGACTGTCACATTCAGGCACAAGATCTAAGAGAGCATATTTTCCGATTAGAAACATGCCTCAGACTTAACAAGACAAAAACAAACTTTAAATTAGCCAACTCAAATAAACTAAGAATTAATCAAAAAGATGGCAGAGCAAAATGACAGTGAAAGGATTACATCCCCACTACTTCAGGAATGAGGAGGAGAGATTAATGCGATCTTTCTTAGAGCAGATTAATGTCGGTCTCTTTGAAAAAGCCTGCTGGAGATCACTTGCTGTAGGGATGCAACACTGACAGTCAAACAGCCGTTTGGCATGCATGTGTCAGAATGAGGCCTAATCTGAGCACGGCAGTGTCAGCCTGCGACAGTGTCAGCCTGCGACAGTGTCAGGCTTTAATTAAACTCCCGTGAGCTGTTGCGCACTCTGACACATGTCCCGGGCTGCCCTTTGATCCTCCTCCACAGTCAATGAGGCCATTATCAGGCAGGACAACAGAGAAAGTGGAAGGGCGGAAAGAAAATGCAAGACGGGAAACTGTTTAGCAGAAAATACGGGAAGGAAGAACTGTGGTTCTCTTCTCTTCCCCCAACAATACACTGCTCCTTTTAAGTCTTTCAGAATTGACACTTTTTACATTTTTATTTTGCTAAAAAATACAGTGGTAAAATATTTTGATTCAAAAAGAGTAAGCAGAGCATGATTTTAATATTTTTGAGCTTGTAAGCGAATTATATGAAATTTTTGTATCTTCATTTTCATATTCCGGTTGTACCGCGGTACAGTGATGGTATCAGATGGTAATACCACCCAACGGTGAAGTACAGTGGGGTACAAAATACTGAGTACCACATTGAAAATCTTGGAATTTAAACCTGGAAATAAATTGAAAATGTATTTATATTTATACAAATATAAACAAAGATATATTCAGTATATACTACCGTTCAAATGTTTGAGGTCAGTAAAAACATAAAATAATAATAATTAGACCTTTTATTCAGTAAAAGGACACATTGAATTGATCAAGAGTGACAGTAAAGGCATTTATTGTGTTACTAAATATTTATATTTCAAATAAAGATGAGCAACGTTTTTTTTTTAGCAGCAAATCAGCACATTAGAATGATTTTTGAAGGATCATTTGACTCTGAAGTCTAGAGTAATAGAAATTCAGCTTTGCCATCACAGGAACAAACTATATTTTAAAATAAATTAAAATAGAAAACAGTTATTTAAAACTGTAATAATATTTCATATTATGTTGTTTTTTACTGTATTGTTGATCAAGTAAATGCAGTTAAAAACATTCTTACCAACCCCAAGCCTTTGAACGGTAGTGTAAATATTTATTTAAATGTATTTTAAATATACTGATTATATTTAATTATAAATATATTTATAATTAGTAGATCACAATAAAATGTTATCAAATCTGTGACATAAAAAAAAAATCCAAAAGAATCCAAATTAGAAGTATTTCTACTAATGGCTTCTGACTTTTAGACCACAACTGTATACAATAAGCCTGAATGGTTCCCCCATTCTTATATCATGGTGTTTCTTCTCTGTGCCCAGGTCAGAGGTCAGATATCCAAAGCTGAGTGCTACTGGGGTACTTACTGCCAGGACCCGGTTCATCCTGATCATCTGGGAAAAGGTCATCCAGTGTCTCCCTACTGGAATCAGAGTCCTTATCATCCTGATGAGAGTGAGATGTAAAGAGGTGGAGAGAAGTACAGAGTGAGACCAAAGAAAGAATGACACCGAGATAAAGGCTCTGTGGTAAATAAGACTAGGTCTCACTGATGGGCTGAGGTCCTGGTCGTATTTCTTGAGCTGGTTCATGAACTCCAGATGTTTCTTCTCCTCCTCCAGCTGGGCCACGCTCTGCTCGCTCTTCTGCAGCCGCTGCTGGGTTCCTGCCAGCTCATCCCTCAGCCACTGGTTCTCCTGACACAGCCTCCGCACCTGGAGAACAGGAAAAAATATGCTTTAGGGCATTTTCACACTAGAGCTTTTAAACTCATTTGCTGGAGCGAATAACACCATTGACAGCAGCCCTGTTTCAGGGAGTATTTTATCCTTTATTTTCCCCATAGTCATAAAAAAAATTTTTATTTTTTTTTTACATTTTATGATATTTCTTGGTAATTGTGTGTAATTTAGTTATTAACCAATTCAACAATTATTATTTCTTTTCAAAAATTAGATTAAAATCACATTGGCTTGTTGACGTTTGCTTCATGAACCTGACCGTGTGCACTCCACTGATTCGTTCTTTAGATATACACAAGTGCCATTACGTGTGTGGGGCAAAACCATTGTAAAGTGAACCATGCTTCCATTTTTTGCCATCTTCTCTTCCTGAACGGCTATCCTACTAATGTGGTAAACTGTTGTTAGTACTCACGCTGATGAAATAAACATACTACAATTTGGAGCCAAATAATACAATGTAAAATATATCAAATGGCAGTAGGGGGATGGAATTAAATTTAAGCTTGGACTTTGCAATCAAATCAAGTCTGGTATCCAGACCAATCCGCCAATGAACCTGAGAGCAGAGTTAAATTTTTGATGTGGTGCAGTGTGTGTCTATGTACCTGTGCTCGAAGCTTCTGTTTCTCAGCCTCCACTGCACTCAGGTGCCCTGACAGAGCCATCATCACCTGCGCCGATCGTTAAAAGAAAGACAGAGTAGCAATGGTGTTACAATGGTTACAAGTAGGGCTGCAACTAACGATTATTTTGATAATCGATTAATCGGACGATTATTTTTCCGATTAATCGGATACAAAATTCAATTAGATTTTTTGTTTATTATGACTAAATAAAACCCGGTAACACTTTATTTTAAGGTGTCCTTGTTACAGTGTAATTATAGATTTAAGTACAGAGTAATATTAAGTAACTACATGTACTTACTATAGGAATAGGGTAGGATTAGGTTGAGGGTTAGTTGCATGTAATTATGCATAATTTACTGTTATTACTACAGTAAGTACATGTAACATATGTAACAAGGACACCGTAAAATAAAGTGTTACCTAAAACCCTAAATTAGGATATTTATGTGTAAAAGTGTACTTTAAAAAGTGCAAAAGCCACACATTGAGTTTTACAAATATCAATATTTGCATTGTTTTTAATGATAATTGCTGATGGCAAGTTGACAACCATGATTAATGTAAAAAAAAAAAAAACCATTTATATCCAACATATTGTTTTAACACAATTTTTGTTAAAACAAATTTACAGACATGTTGTTCAGATGTGAAGATATAAACTAAAAACATCTAAAATATATAATTCATTTAATTTGTTTTTTAATTAATTGAATTATAAGGATAATTTGTAAAAATAAATATAGAAAGACTGAAAACAAGCGTGTGAACATAGAGCCGCAGTAGATCGCGTTTGAAAAACAATTAAAACTTAATAGTAGACAAATGCTATATAAAGAGAACGTAATGGAGGTACGCTGCAAGCTAACAGGCTTGATTAAAAGGACAGGAAAATGATGCATTAGTGCACAAACATTCGCTGAAAACCACTGAGTACAGTGACTAAAAAACAATATTTTACTACTGCTGTTATTAACTGCCTTTATATTTAGTGCTTCGCTTTGTAAAGACCGTTTTAATTTAATATTTCTGCGGTAGCACTATTTTAATCCATCACTTATGTTGCGAGCGAACTGATTGCGCAACCTGATGCTCGAGACGCAAAATACAGACATCCCAAGTCTCCCGGAAGTTCTGGGAGTCACCCGCATATTGATAGCGGCTCCCTGATGCTCGCAAATTAGTTCAAACTCCCGGGATTTGAGCGCGCAAGCAAGAGCGCGGATGCGAGACAGAAGAGACAGTGCTCCAAACCGTGTAGCGCGAGCGCGCGGCAGAGCAACGGAGGGAGAGAGACCTTGCGTGTGTGTGCGTGTGTGCCTCATGAAGCGCGTGTAAGACAGAGAGCATCCTGATTGGCCTGTTTCAACCAATCACCAGTAAACGCTCCCCGTGACGTAAGCAGACCAACTAATCGATAATGACATTCGTTGACAACGATTTTCATAATCGATTATTATCGATTTTATCGATTAGTTGTTGCAGCCCTAGTTACAAGCAAATTAATTCAAAAAGCATTCCCCATTTTATCCCACTTTGGAAGCATTTCCACACTGCACCTGTGCCTCGCTAAGGCCCAGCTCCAGCATTTCCATGGAGCGTTGAATCATGGCCGTCTTCTCCTCAACAGCACGACCCTCCTGGCTCTGTTTGAGGCAGCGCAAGGTCCCCATCAGCCCCTCCAGGATGACCTGATGTTCTGCACGGAGCGCCTCCAGCCCCTGCATGACCTCTCGTGTCCGACATAGCAGCTCGTCCTGGGACAGCTTCTCGTCGGGGTCCCCCTGCCCCTCCGTCTCCTTCACACACACCACGCTCGACATGTCCTCACGCATCCTACACAGAGATACACAATACAATATGAGAACAGAAGCCTGGAAACATTTCCTGTTAAGGACAGGGACGAGAGCCTGGGACATTTTACGTTGATGTCAGGGCTTGACAATAAGGACTGCCTGATGGCCCGGGGTCAGTGCAAACGTCGCTCGGGACAGTAGACGGTATTGTCACTTGCCAGATCGGGCCAGTGCTGCATCACGAAAGTTTATAATTTGCACATGTTTTTAAGCCTTGGCAGTTTAAATATTCAAGCAAAAGAAGACTCGAAAGAGAACTCAATTCAAACAAAACTTCTCACAGTATTGAATTGCGCTCTCTTTAACATCATCTTGCGCTTGAACGGACATATTCACACAAAATCACATTAAAAAAAATGCCGGTTTCGGCGAGTATCCCACATAGTCTGTTATATCTTAAGTGAATATAAACAGTTAAGAAATAAAACGCATGTGAGACAGTATATTGGATGCCTGCAGCTCTTTAAGTGACAGCAGCCTAATATTCCTTCTGCTGTCTTTGTTTTATTTTTTTTCTTCTTTGTTTGTTGTTTGATTAACATTAAATCACACCGCTCTTGACTGAATAACTTTTGTACGGTAAGTTTAATATGGATTAATCTACATTTAATGTATACAGTAAAGACCATTCAGTGCTATTTTACATTTGATTACTTATTTTCTCTACCTGAAAATTACTGGTAAACTTACCTGAAAACACAAAAGCAGTGTTTATTTTATTTGTATGTTTGTTCTATTGTATTTGTGCTATTGCTTGTAATTTGATTATTTGTTCTCACTTTATTACTGATACTCATCTTTAACAATATTTGAAATTTATACGAGTTAGGCTAGTAGTTTTTGGTGTCCCAACCTTATTAAGATTAAGGGTAAAAAACAACATTTTTTTTATTACTTATTTATTACTTTTTTTTGGTGGGGCCAGTGAAAATTTTGGCAGGGCAAGAAAAAATATTTAACCACTGGCTTAATCGGGCCACTAGAAAAAATCCTTAGCGCCGTGGAGTATGATTATGCTTATTTGCCACAGTCGGCCGCTGGTGGAGAAAATGCTGTATTTACTACATATAAAGCTCTTTCTGATTATGTGATGTTAGCCACCTGACAAAATAGCATTGTCTCTGAGGCATGGTACAAACATGTTATTCGTGGTAAGAAAATAAGAGATTCAAACAATAAGACTATCCGTGTTGAGCTATATAACAATGATTAGTTTTCTGTTGATAAAGGTATCCTGTCTAATGAAACATAATATATTAAAGCGTCTTAGGTGTTTCCATGGTTTCTATGGAAGTAAACAGGATAATCAAGGGTAGGTTTTAATCTAAAAATCTTACATATTGTGCCTTTAAGATGAGTGTGTAAAATTTAAATGAAAAGACACTGAAGGCAATTAAATGAGAGTTGTCTCTTGCTTGTTCTTGTGTCTTGAAACAAATAATTCAAGTCACTGTAAATTTGAAGTGGTGAAAATATTCCACAAATGTTCCAACATCTCTAGGCAGAAGAATGAATTCCCTACCAACTCCCATAAAACACCATGGGAACTGGAGCCAATATGAACTGTACATGGCAAACTGAACCATACATCCATACAGTTTTATTTGCTTTTAATCTAGATTCACTGAGGCAAACTTCCATGCTGTCTTCAACAACTTATGTAACAGGACTAGGAACCTATAGAACGGCTTGCGTGTAGTAAATCAGCTTAGACCACTTGCAAAGCTTTAAACAACGACCGTTTCACTTAACAGTATTCGAGTTGAGGCAATGGACATCAGCGAGAGCAAAATGTTAGCTCAGATTTAACCAATTAGTTGAGATGGACTACACAGATAACAAGGCAAAACACGCTACCACAATGTTATGGTGCTCTAGATGGTTGACAGGGCATTACTATGCAGTTTCTATGGGATTCTAAGACATTTTAAACATATTGCTGAGTGGCGAACAAACTGTTTTACTGACCCAACCCATGTCTCTATGATATTCTCTAGATATGTCTCAGATCCTTTTTTCAATGTAATATTCTTTTATGGGATTTTAAAGCAGACAGTATTCTTCCCTTAATCTCTTATCTGCATTAAGCCCAAAGTATACTTCAGCTTTGATGTGAACGCTTAGCATATGTGTGCAGCCTTTAAAAGTGTCTTAGATTTGATGCTCAAACACAGCCTCAACACATGCGCACTAGACAATTTCGACCTTGCTCAGTGTCTGCGCTATTTCTTTCCAGAAGTTATGACCAATAAAAATGGTCATTGCAGACATGTGCAAGTGATTTGAGCGCAAAAAAAAAGAAGCTCCACTAGAACGCACATGGCGAATGCATTCATGGTCAATAGAGTATACTTTGAAAGGCTTGCGCCGTGGAGATGGTCCTCACTGCAGAACACGAAATCCAGGGGGAGGAGTTGGATCCAGATCCAACTCCTCCCACCTTACATATACCTAAACCTACCCATCTCCGCCCCCTGATCCCTAACCCCACCCCTAATCCTACCCATCTCCACCCCCTGATCCCTAACCCCACCCCTAATCCTACCCATCTCCGCCCCCTGATCCCTAACCCCACCCCTAATCCTACCCATCTCCACCCCCTGATCCCTAACCCCACCCCTAATCCTACCCATCTCCGCCCCCTGATCCCTAACCCCACCCCTAATCCTACCCATCTCCGCCCCCTGATCCCTAACCCCACCCCTAATCCTACCCATCTCCACCCCTTAGATCTGGATCCAACTCCGCCCCCTGGAACGCGTGTACTGCAATGAGGTGCTACTGGCGCCGTGTGGAAAGTGGAAAATCAAGTTTACCCTGGACACATCAAGCCGACGGTCTGCCGTTGGCCCATGTCAGGCCATCATTGACCACACTTTTGGTGTCTGCCTAGTTTTCTTCTGCGTTCGTGACCGATCAGACAACCCCTCGGCAGCTTTTCAGCTGATTTTGCATTTTGAGACCGCCAGTGAGAGATATCACTCTGATTGGCTGTACAGCTTAGCGAAAAAGTTAACGAAAACAAATAAATCACAAAGTCAACAGGGCACACACAGTTGCTTTGTTTACGGATTATATATTCGCAGTCTTAACTCTTTCTGTTTCCCTTTTTGAATTACAAATACAGACTACTGCCACCTGTTGGTATGGAGAGTTCTTTGATGGGTTTGTTCAAAACACTAATCTTAAGTATGAGCCTTAGCAAACACTACTAACACGAAATTCTAAAATAAAATGAAAGGCACAAAGTAAGTTCACTCAGAGGTGCAATGACAACGCAAACCTTCTCCAAGAATTTGAGAGGCTCCTCACTCTTCCCAGCCTGCCACAGGGACACAAAGCAGCTGTCTTTGCAGTTGCCAAGACACAACTCACCTGGTAATGCAAATCACAGTTGCTAAGAGAGTAGGTGAGGCACGATAGCGTAAGAGCACTTGGAGTTGGGAAAACCAAAAGAGCAAGAAGAGAGAACCTGAGATTGTTGTCCTTTCAAACGCAATACGTCCAGACTATAGTGAAGATGTTGGGAAAACCCATTCATTAGAAATAAACACGTCTCCTCAGATTTCTTTTCTCTCATGAAAACAACAGTACAGTCTCCTCCCTGCAATGCTGATGTAAAGAGGAGGAGGGTCTACGTGCTGATTTTGAGCTTCGGGCCTGTGCTATATTCCTGTGGGAGGGGAAATAGGAAGTGAGACAGCGATTCATGTGACCCATAACGTAGCTCGTCATCTGGCATATGACAACCATTGGGCAGGAAAAACCAGTGCATGATGGGAATCAAAGTACTAATGAATCTGCTGCACAGACAAATCTCACAGTTCTTTTCCAACGGGGACCAACCACGAGACTCTCATCCAACCTAAAAGCAGCTGATATAACAATATTAGATATTAAATATTTCATTACTAATATTGACAAACATAATTACATTTAGGTATTACGAATATATCAGAGTGCAAGGCATTTTATTTAGTAGCATTGGAATGCAGCAATATTCATATTCTGGCTGTTACCAATAAAACGGGTTTTGGATTAGTAAGAGATTGCAGATATTAATTTTTTTAACTATTTTCTCTGAATAAATTAAGAATAAAACACTAAAAACTAAAATCTATTATTTTAAACTCTACAAGTGTACTGTATTTATATTTTATATGTATGGAAAAATTGACTTAAAAATAAAAAATAAATTTCAGGGTGTTAAATAAAGTTATTAGTAAAAATGGCAATTGTTAGTATTAGATTATGCACAAGTAATCTAAATATAAAAATTAGGGAAATGAGACTTTGCAGTATCAACAGATGCTGATTTAAAAAAAAAAAAATACAATACTGGCAGATAACTGATATAGTACCAATGGTATGCATGCATGCAATGGGATGGTATGCATCCCTACTTTTCCACAAAAAAAAACTTAACTAATTTAATCAACTTTTGCCTTACAGGTTAATTTAAAGGGATAGTTCACCCACAAAAATACATTTTGTCATAATTTACTACTCACCCTCAAGTCTATATGAGTTTCTTTCGTCAGTTGAACACAAAAGAAGATATTTTGAAGAATGTTGTGAACCAGACAGTTTTTCATTTTCACTATCCCTTTAACTTAACATGAAAACTGACTCCATATATTACTCTTTGCAAATAAACCTAGACACTCTCCTTGTTTTCGTCCTATTCGTCCTATGATCTCCATGATTTGTGTTTTCAGATGCATTAAAGAACCAAAAGGTAGCAGAAAGACAGAGGAAGGGCACAGGACAGGTAATCAAATACACGACAGGGACCGAGATGCAAATTTCATGCTGCTGTTTGAAGTGCAAATGTGTGTTTCGGTGTTTTGTGCTGGGGTTATGCAATCCCTGTTCTGCAAAGCACACAAAAAACAAAACAAATCATAAGGTAACAGATAATCTAATCAGCTTTCAGTAATACTAACGGCACATAAAGGACACAAAGAAGACCGGGAAAGCTGATAAGAGAAGAAAGGACGCACAGATTCATAAAGTTCCTCTTTTATATCCAAAAACCAAGGGAAGTACAAAAACATCTGCAGCTACTCTGACTTCAAGGAAAAGGTTTTTATTTTAATTATTACAGAACCAGGGCAAGATGTCATAATAGACACAAGCAGAGGGAACATTTCCAGTTTCCCAAATACAAAAGTGCAGTGAGAACAAATCCTAACAGTATGAGGGGGACAGATAAATGCAAAACGCTGCAGGCCTACTGTCACTCAATTACAAAAGATAACGATCCGTCCTTTATTACTCAATGTGGAGAGATTGAGACAGAGAACGCTAAAGATGCAGTAATAAAAAGAGGAAGCTGAGGTTTGAACGCAGAGAGCTGAAGAGATTGAGCAGGTTGGGCGAGAGGCTCATTACTCAGAGCTGTTAAGCCGATAGAAACGACTATAGAATGACTCACAACCCTGTCCATCGGGCCAAAACTCTCCTGTGACCTGAGGAAGGGGGAGGGGGGGCTGAACCTAACGCCTGAAACTATAACAACATCCATGCTGTCGAGTCACAGGAAGAGATATTGCTGACATTACAGGAAGGCCACACACCAAGGGAGAAAAAAAAAACAGGACAGAGATTAAAGGAATAGCTAGTTCACCCCAAAATTATTTACTCATTCAAAACCTCCTCTTTGACGTTTCTCCTTTCGTAAAAACAGAAAACGGCAATTATACTGTATATAGAAAGTAGCAATCATATAATTCTTAAAATGATAAGGAATATCCTAGTCATTACATCACTATAATTAACCCATAAACGCATACCTCGGGTCTTTAGTGACTCGGGACATCATTCACTACACTCTACACTCACTAGACATCATACTTTTTAGTATTCCTCAATCAATTCATTATGATCAATATAAAAAAAATTTATAATAATAATTATAAAAGGAAGCCTGTTGTCCCATTCATTTTTTTGTAAAAATTGTATAGGGTCGCTAACAACCCAAGGTGTGTAACAACTAGGGGTGGAACGGTACACAGAAGTCACGGTTCGGTTCATACCTCGGTTCACACATCACGGTTCGGTACGATTTCGGTACAATGGAGGGAAAAGCAAAACAAAAATGCAGAAGGCAATGTATTTTTTAAATAAGTTTTATTAATAAAGGCATAGAACCAGTTTATTTGTAGTGGACTGACAATAGTTTTATATAATTAGTTTATTAATTAAATTAATAAAAAGACAAAAAGACCTTGCGATATGTTTGGTAATTGTACCTGAATTAATTTAAAATTAATTTTCTATATTTCAGATCAATATATTTGTTTTCCTTAATTTTAATTAACATTATTAATTAACAATGTAACATTATTCTCATCTGAATTATACATAATTGATTTCTGTATAAAATAATACTACCATTAATGACGCATTCAATTTTCTTTTTTAATCAATGTAGAATGTGTAAGATTAGTGCTCCGAGGACGAGAAATGAAAACCAATGCGATGAATGTCCAAAAGATGGGACCCACAGACTGTTTTGAAATGGAGTTGGATAAATATGTTTTGCTTTTAAAACAGTGTGTGTGTGTGTGAGTGTGAGTGTGAGTGTGTGAGTGTGAGTGTGAGTGTGAGTGTGAGTGTGAGTGTGAGTGTGAGTGTGAGTGTGAGTGTGAGTGTGAGTGTGAGTGTGAGTGTGAGTGTGAGTGTGAGTGTGAGTGTGAGTGTGAGTGTGAGTGTGAGTGTGAGTGTGAGTGTGAGTGTGAGTGTGAGTGTGAGAGTGAGAGAGTGAGTGTGAGTGAGTGAGTGAGTGAGTGAGTGAGAGAGAGAGAGAGAGAGAGAGAGAGAGAGAGAGAGAGAGAGAGAGAGAGAGAGAGAGAGAGAGAGAGAGAGAGAGAGAGAGAGAGAGAGAGAGATTTTGGTTGGGTGACAGTTGTAGGTTACAGTTTGACAAGAGTTTACATTGTGACAAAAGCACAATGTTGTGTTTTATTGCGAGTGTACACAAATATAAGTAAACACTTTGCAGGTTTAATGATCTGTATGAACAAAATGACCGAGTATGTTTTTTATGTTTTTCACTGTTCGATTGCGGCCGTGCCTCTCTCTCTCTCTCTCACACACACACACACACACACACACAAACACACACACTCCAGCATTGCAATCTTGACATCGCAGCCTGTTCATTATGTGGTCACACCAAACGCGAATAGAGCGTTAAATTCGCGTCTATCGCGTCTAGTTCGACGCTAGTCCAAAGCGAATAGGACGCGCGTATAAAGCCAACGTTTGAAGTGAACGCGCGTTCAGAGCTAAGCCGATGTTACAGATTATGTGTCCCTAAAGAACCCGCGTATCTAACAGTAGTTCCGCATTACATTAATTAATTTCCACGCGAGTTTTATTTATTTTTATACCGTGTATTCTCCGTGTAAATTCGTGCACCGAACCGTGACGCCCGTACCGTTTCGGTTCGGTACGAATACATGTACCGTTCCACCCCTAGTAACAACAGTGCAAGTATGTTTTTCTGCACAACAATAATTTAATCTTTGTTGACTGAATAAGTGCAACTCGGCTTAATTCCACAAGGTGGCAATGTCTGATACACAGTGATGAATTGACGTTTCACTCATAGTTACCGCAGGCAGAAAACAAAACAATAAGTATCATCATCAGCAAAACTTGAAGCGATTTACTGCAGAGCAAGTACTGAACATAATCAAATATTCGTGTCACTGTCACTTGATGGTGGATCTGGTGAAGAAGCTGTCAGTGATCAAAGTATTTATTTTGAAGATGTTGAAAATGATAGTTTTAAGAATATGTTTGAGATCGCGAATATGAGCCAGATGCTGAATGTACTGGGAAAACGATTTGCGACAGCTAGAGATGCATCCGTGTAACATATAGATCCAGGTCGCTAAAGACCGTCCTTAATATGTTATAATGATTGGCAAAACATTTATGCATTTAAAATGAATGAGAACTGCATGGGGCTGTCAAAAAAAAATGGTAACACTTTACAATAAGATCCCATTTGATAACATTAGTTAGCTACATTAGTTACCAATGAACTAACAATTCTAAAGCATTTATTTATCTTAATGTTAATTTTATAACAAAGTCTAAATCTACAGATGACATTGTTTGCGAGAAGTAACATTAACACTGAGGCTGGTGTGTGTGTCCTTGATCGCCTTGGGCTAGAGACTCAGACCACCATGAGAAACTGCAGTGTGGCGCTTCATTTTAATGAACTCTGCAAAAGAGTGCGATTGCCCTGACACTTCAGTCCAACCCACTCAGCTTCAGACGCCACTCCCTCTGACTTCTCCAACGCTATGTGTGAAGGTTAAAGCACCGTCTTACACTAAAGCTTTGCCTTTTCTCTGTGATATTTTGGGGAATCATCCTGATGTCTGTTTCGTTCTGTTTTAAGTATCAGCTGTGCGTGAATAAAGAAGAAGAGAAACAGGTGTTAGTAGAAACAATGAATCAAGAAACCCTTGTTGCGATGTTAGTTTTATAAGAAAACCTACTATATCAGGTTTGATGTGTCCAAAACCTATCCCATATAACAAGATGCTGACACATTTCCATCACACAAGTCACATCCCAGAGTTCAATTCAGATGAACGCGTTCAGTATAATCAAACGGAGGCGCTTTGCTGCAGCACAAGTGTATGAGTGGCCATAAATTGCGCTCGTGTTCCTGTGCGGAGCCAAATTTATAACTGTCCCATTGATTCCCCAGAGGAGAAGCAGCCACCTTCTCATTGAGAAGCCACTGCAGTGGAGCCCGAGCTCACAGCTGGCCACACATTCAAACCGCTCAGAGACTGCATCTCCTTCACTGAAATACAAAAGCTTTCACTGAGCAAAGACGGACTGTATGTCAACCAAGCAGAGCAAGCCATCTGCATACCAACTAAAGAAGAGCCACGTCATGCAGCAAGATCAGGCACCTTGCGCTCAGTTGATTCCAAGCTAGTAATCGTCATGAAATAATTATTTTTGTAAATATTTGGGTTACACGTCAACATATCAAGTAGTGAGACAGGGATTGTGTGTTTAATTAAATTAAATACAAATAAACAATTAAAACTAATTTCTTGCAACATACAAGTACTATTCATCACTCAACTGGTCTAACAAGCTCCTATATAAAGTCTCCTTCTGAGACCAGCAGAACCAGTTCAATAATACATTTATTAGAGAATTAGGCAGTTCTTAAATGGACAGTTCACCCCTAAATAAAAATTATTTCATTAATTACTCACCCTCATGTCGTTCCAAACCCATGAGACTTTCGTTCATCTTCGGAACACAAATTAAGATATTTTTGATGAAATCTGAGAGCTTTCTGTCTATTCGTTGACAGCTACGCAACTACCACTTTGACGATTCAAAAAGTTAAACTAATCCTATTAATTGAGCGGTTTAGTCCAAATTTTCTGAAGAGACTCGATCACTTTATATGATGAACAGATTGAATTTAGCCTTTATATGTGAATAGAGAAGAACTAGAGAGGCGAGTCATGATCAACAAAATATATTCAAACGGTCACTTCTATTGGAGTGCATTTCATGCATAGCTGATATATATATATAGTGTCACATGATCCTTCAGAAATCATTCTAATATGCTGGTTTTGAGCTCAATTATTATTGGTGCTCAATTGTTATCAAGTTGATCTGTCAACACAGTTGTGCTGCTTAATATTTTTGTGTAAACAAACTACGATGCATTTTTTAACGATTCTTTAAATAGAAAGCTAAAACAAATGTCTTTTCTGTCAATTTTGATCAATGTAATGCATTTGTGCTGAATAAAAATATTACTTCCTTTAAAAAAAATAACTTACCAACTCTAAACTGTTGAATACACTGAGAAGTGCATCACAGCACAAACAAAATTTTCAAAAATGATACTAAAAAGAAATGTTCAAAAGCAAAGTTCAAAGCAAATCGGCATGTTAGAATGATTTCTGAAGGATCATGTGACTCTGAAGACTGGAGAAATTATGCTGAATATTCAGCTTTACCATCACAGGAATAAATTACAGTTTACAATAAATTAAAACAGAAACAGTTATTTTAAATTGTAATATTTCTCAATATTACTGTTTTTTATGCAGTCTTGGTGAAGAACTTCGGAGAAACTTCTTTAAAAAACATTAAAAATCTATATAGCCTATTACTGCAGAAATGTGTTAGCACAGGCTGTGAAACAATCTATAGTCTGCTTAGTGGTGCAATGATTTTAAACTCATTTAACACAATCTTCTTTATGGATTAAGGCAGTGGTCCTCAATCCTGAAAGACACCCAGCACTGAAACTTATGATATGAATCAGCTATATAAATTCAATAAGGGAGATTTCCAAAATGTGGAGGTCAGGATTGAGTACCACTGCCACGCAGAGATTTGACCCCTACTGAACAGATATCATAGACAGTTCTCTGGAGCAGTGACTAACATTGAATGAACACTGATCAATTGCTGGTTTAATACTGATCTTCTGGATGGTTTAGGGCAGTATCATAGACAGTTATCTGGTGCAGTGACTAACACTCTCTACTGCATTTCATGGCCTGGCTGGGCTTACACACTCTGTGACTTAATATCACACATCTGACTTTCAATAACATACCTCTGAGCATCCATCCAGCCGATTTACCAGGTCTAATAAAGTGATAGCGATCTCGAAGTCGTTTAAAGGCGATGTAAACACTCATTTGACAGGTAGACTGACACTCCCAGCCAGCCTCGGACGGGAGATGAGCGCGTGAGTTAACGTTAGCTCGTTAGCATAATAAACATCTTACCGTTCAGCGGAACATCCAGATCACACACAACTGTAACAGGGTTTGTTCCTCTGTGTCCCACCACAAAACTCAAGTCAATATAACACTCCGCAGCCTGATTGAGAGGGTTTGGGGGCTGGAATAGGGCAGTCGGACCAGTTGTGTGTGTCCTCTCCAGTCTTCCGGAGCTCGATGGGGGAAGTTCCTGCCACTAGCAGTCCGATTCCTCCAGCACGAGCTCAAATCACAGAGTGGCGCAGAAACAATAGATTATTAATCACACATAGTCATAATGTGTGACGCGGTGTTTGCTCAGACAGTCAGATCTCAGACGCATCTCATCTGTCTGGAGCTGCACTGGGTGAAAATGGCGTTGTTTCTCCCGGCAGGTTTACTCCTCCTCATTATGATGTCATCCGAAGATAAAAGGAATTTGGGATTATCGAAAATGTTGATATCAGCTGTTAATATAACTTTTTATTTAGTTTGTTTCATTAGTAGTCCTATTTGTCTTGTACTATTATGTTTCCGTATATATTATAACAAAGGTCGTCTAGTTTATTTAAGCAATATTAGTAATAAGAATCGTCAGATAAACCATTCATTATTAGCTATGTGGCTATGATAGACATTTAGTTGCCTGGTGTGAAATTTAGTCGCAAATATGAGTGATTTATTCGCAATGTATAGTGAGTTGAGAGAGAGTGATATCCCTCAGTTTAATTAACAAGACGTTAATATTGAATATCTTGCGAGCTAGAGAAAGTGTCCGGTACTCCCTGCCAATAAAAAATAAATTAAAAAATAGTCAGAATAAGCCAATTTATCAAGTTTTGCGCGTAAATAAGCAAATTACAGAAAGAAAACTGGTCTGGAATGCCACATAATGTGGAGCGGAGTGAGATTAATTTCTCCGCCTGCTCAAAGCATTTGGCATCACTCTGCTTCTGCTTACACTCCTGGTTTTACAATTCCATACACCAGAACCACCTCTGCATCTCTCCTCTCAACGTATAACTATTGATGTAATAATATTTAGGTTTTGAACTTGGCGAGAAGACTCAGATTATAAAAACCCACACAACAGTTCCAGGTTTTGGTGCAATGTTTGGTCTAAACTTTTACTGCTTTCACTTCCACATAGAGACAACACCATAGAGAGCAGTGATTCATTTACAGTCTTTATTTGTATTTCATGTAGTTTTTCCTTTCTCTCGTCCAGTCAGTGTCCTCCATGTGTTGTGTAGAGCTACTCTTGCCATCAGAAGTGTAATGGTGAAGTTCCGTCTGTACCATTCCCTGAAACACAAAAGGTTTGGAATTAATCCTGTTGTAATAGAATAATTTTTTTTTAATGGAACAGTTTTAGATAAAACACCAAAAAGGCTCTTTTTAGTTGTTGTTGACTATCATATTTGATACATCAGGCTTTTATGGCTCATATAGTATAATATAGGAGAATATGGAGCTCACACTTGAGGAGAAAGAAAACACCTCCGTTTTATTCAGAGGCCCAAATAATTAGCAATTTGGTGAAGTTGCTGATATTTATATGGCCAAAAAGTAAGATGAAATTCTGATAGCTTGTAATGTAAATCAATGACTACGTTTACATGCAGCCAATAACCCGTTCAAAACCGGGATATTAGCAATAACCCGGTCGCACACGGCCATGTAAACACCTGCAAAAACGTCTCCGGTTACTATCGTAACCTCGGTTCCCTGAGAGGCGGGAACGAGACATTACGTCATACTGACGTATATGGGAACTCCTCCCTTCTCCATTTTCACTGAAATCTTATAGGTTAACGCCAGCTGGAGACAGCTGGCCAATTGACGCAAAACATGCAAATGCTGACCGGTCCGCGGGCAGTATAAATAGCATGGGCGCGACAATTACGTCAGAATCAAGACTGAACGCTAGCACAGCTGATCAAACGGCGAGCACGGCGGTTGACGTAATGTCTCGTTCCCGCCTCTCAGGGAACCGAGGTTACGATAGTAACCGGAGACGTTCCCTTTCAAGGCGGTCACTTCGACATTACGTCATACTGACGTATATGGGAACTGTATAGAATCCCGCCGTGAGCGCAGTGAAGATAAGCCCTGAACGGGGTCAAACTACACTCCCACAGGAACAACAGTTCTAAGCCAGCAGCGCCGCTAGGAGCACTCAAAACTGATAGGCGAAACGAGACCAACGTCTGCTCCGGCTTACCAAGTTGTGCATCCACTGCAATGAGGCGAAGGCTGCACTGGACAGGGCAACACAACACCATAAGCACTCGAGCACAAGAGCTAACACAGTGTCGACGGCATAGCGGTGACAGCTGCATAACCTTAAGCCACACACAGAGTTAACAGTACGTTGGAACTACTGCGTAATGTGGAAACAGCTATGTAACCTTATAGTCATAACACAGAGTTAGCAGCAATGGTAACTCTGCAATACAGACTACTGCACAGCTGGTGGTAACAGTTTCATGAGCACATTGATAAAACTCACCGAACCCACGACGCTAAGGTGGTGCATCAAACTTGGAACCCTGGCGAATGTGTTCTGAGAAGACAGCCAGCATACCTAAATTTAAAGCGTCGAATTCAGAGAGAAAGTCCCTGTATAAAACAGCACGTCCCTAGTACCATCCACCAAGCACACAAACAGCTGGTAGACTGCTGCCTAGTGATCCACGTACATCCACAAATCCCTTACAGGGCCAACATCACTCTGAGCATCGGCATCATGCGAGGCTGAAACTCAGCAGATAAGGCGGGCAGGGATCAACCTGTGCTCTGAACGGTGTAAGCGACTTCGGAACGTAGCTTGGTATCGGACTGAGAGTGATGCTGCAGTCATCAGGTCCGAGACAATGCGACAACATTCACTAGAATGAGCGTAAGTCTCCAAGCGCTTCGCTGGGGCGAGAGCCGGTGGTAAGGCCATCTTAGGGAGAGCTCCGTCTCAGCACTTGTCAGTGTGAAGTGTCTTGCTCAACTAAGGACCCAGCAGCGGACACACAAGAAGGTTCCACAGCTTGGGGCTGGGGTGCCACCTTGTAGAACATAGCCGATGTTCTATAGCCAATGTACAGAAGTGCAAATCAACACATAACTGAATGTACATAAACACAGTGCCAGTGGCCGTAGCGACGACAACTGTGAATATACGCAGTTAGAAAATAGCCCCATAATAGCATAGCACCTCAGTAAGCACACAAACACAGTCATAACTGTAGCTACAACTGTGAATATATGAGTTAGCACAGAATAACCAGTTGCCCTGATAGGAACGGGGCAATATAACAGCGTAGCACATGCACGTACAGCATAGGTCGCTGTAGCGCCAACTTAATACACGGAGTGAGCTCCGTATTAGGCTGAAGGATACGGGGCAACACCGCTGCATGAACACATCCATTTGTAAATAAATGCAGCGCATGTCGCCTTATCGACGGAGACTGTGAATATGCACAGTTTGACTGGGATAGCTAGTTGCACTGAAAATACAGGGCAACATGGCAGCATAACACAAGTGAGTAAGGAATAGCGCATCCTTGCATGTACATAACGCAGCGTAAGTCGCTGTAGCAACAGAAACTGTGTAGAGACAGAAACTAAGATGCATAGTTAGATTAGGATGGCTAGCAGCACTGAAGGAAACAGGGCAGCATTACAGCATAACACATCCGTTTACGTACATACATCCAGAACTGTGAATATGCACGGTTAGATTAGGATAGCTAGTTTTGCACTGAAGGAAACTGAATATGCAGTTAGATAGGATAGCTGGATGTTGGACTGAAGGACAGGGCAACATAACAGCATTACCCATCAGTGTGCACATTTCAAACATCTGAGTGTATAATGCAGTGCAAGTCGACGAAGCGACCAAGACTGCATGAATATGCACAGTTCACATAATGGTCAGTTACGTTAGCCACATAACTGCATAACGCTTCAGTGTGGACACAGATGCAGCGCAAGTCGCCGTAGCGACAAACTGTGACTATGCACAGTTAGATAGGATAGCTAGGTGCACTGAAGGATACAGGGCAACGCGATAGCATAGTCACATTAGTGTGTACAAAAACACAGCGTCAGAGGCATCGCGACATCGACTGTGAATACATAGTAAGTCAGAATAGCCGGTTGCACTGATGATACAGGGCAATATTTAGCGGCGTAAACATAGCACATCAGTGCGTAGCGTGTACACAGCGTCAGTTGCACCGCACAATAGGGCTGCACGATGTATCATTTTAACATCGATATCGCGATGTGCGCATCCACGATAGTCACATCGCAGATATGTACGATGTCAAGTATGGATCGTAGTTGATGGTGATTCATGATCAGTAGGCAACGTGCCAGCAGCTCTCCGGCCCGTAACGCTTGTGATTCGTGGATTAATTGCAAAGTTCAACCATCATAGTGTGAGAGTTTATCAATTTGCAAGGCCTGTCAGTTTAAACATAAAGCGCAAGAAGACTGGAACTTGCGCGCTGTTTTCTGTCAGCCTCTAAAGCGTATTTTTGTCCCGCCAAAGTTTGACCGGTGACTGATGTAAAGACTGACTGCTGCGCTTGTTTAACTGAGAGAGCGAGCAGAGAGAGTGAAAGCCCCGGTCGCGCGCGCGCACTCTCACCGTCTTCAAACTGTCTTTCTCGCTCTCCCTCCCTCGCGCATATTAATGAATTGAGTTGAGTTGACTCAGTGATGGATTTCATCCAGTGATGAAATGTTTTCTGTGTTGACAAATCTTGTGCGATGTGGTCCGTTAATGAAACGTCCGATTCGCGAACTAATGACTCATTTGAACCGATTCACTTTAATGAATGGTTAAAACAACTGATCTGTCCAACACTGAACTCAAGAGACATAAATCAGAAACACTTTACAATAAGGTTCCATTTATTAAAGTCTAGTTAACTACATTAGTTAACATACTATTAATATTAGTTTCTATGCAGATTTACTCCATGACAAAACCACCCAAGTCATTCTAGAATTATTCATTCTTTCCAAATAGAGCTATTTAAGTAATCTGGTGAAATTGTTTTTATATCGCAATATATATCGCAGAAAAATAAAATATCGCAATGTGATTTTTTACCAATATCGTGCAGCCCTACCGCACAACAACTGTGTACGTAATCAGAATAGCCATTTGCACTGAAGGACACAGGGCAATATATAATAGCATAAATCATTACACATAACAGTGAGTTGTATGTACGTAACACAGTGTCAGTTGCATCACGCCACACTGTGAATACGTAGTAATCAGAATAGTTATTTGCACTGAAGGATACAGGGCAATATACAACGGCAAAATTCATAACACATAGTGTGTAGTGTGTACATAAACACAGCGTCAGTTGCATCGCACAACAACTGTGAATACGTACTGCATAGTAATCAGAATAGCCATTTGCACTGAAAATTACAGGGCAATATATAATGGCATAAATCCCAACACATAACGCTGTGTAGTGTGAACGTAACACAGTGTCAGTTGCATCGCACAACAACTGTGAATACGTAGTAATCAGAATAGCCATTTGCACTGAAGGATACAGGGCAACAACGGCAAAATTCATAACGCAGTGGACAGTGTGTACGTAACACAGCGTCAGTTGCATCGCACGACTGTGAATACGTAGTAATCGGAATAGCCATTTGCACTGAAAGATAAGGAACAGGGCAATATATAATGGCATAAATCATACACATAACAGTGCGTAGTGTGTACGTAACACAGCGTCCGTTGCATCGCAACAACTGTGAATACGTAGTAATCAGAATAGCCAGTTGCACTGAAGGGTACAGGGCAATATCGTGGCATAAGCATAACACACACATATCAGTGTACATAAACACAGCGTCAGTGGCATCGCACAACTGTGAATCAGAATAGCCAGTTGCACTGAAGGATACAGGGCAATTTATAGCGGCATGAATCATGAACACATATCAGTGTGTAGAGTGCACGTAAACACAGCGTCATTTCATCGCACAACAACTGTGAATACGTGGTAATCAGAATAGCCATTGCACTGAAGAAACAGGGCAGCATATAACGGCGCAAATCTTAGCACATATCAGTGTGCAGTGTGAACATAAACACAGCGTCAGTGGCGTAGCGACAACAACTGTGAATACGTGGTTAAATCAGAATGGCCAGTTGCACTGAGGGATACAGGGCAACATGTAAGGGCATAACAGTTAAATCATAGCACATATCAGTGTGCAGTGTGTACATAAACACAGCGTCAGTGGCGTAGCGACAACAACTGTGAATACGTGGTTAAATCAGAATGGCCAGTTGCACTGAGGGATACAGGGCAACATATAAGGGCATAACAGTTCAATCATAGCACATATCAGTGTGCAGTGTGTACATAAACACAGCGTCAGTGGCGTAGCGACAACAACTGTGAATACGTGGTTAATAGAATGGCCAGTTGCACTGAGGGATACAGGGCAATATATAAGGATATAACAGTTAAACCATAGCACATATCAGTGTGCAGTGTGTACATAAACACAGCGTCAGTGGCATAGCGACAACAACTGTGAATACGTGGTAATCAGAGTAGCCATTCGCACTGAAAGAAACAGGGCAATATATAACGGCACAAATCATAGCACATATCAGTGTGCAGTGTGAACATAAACACAGCGTCAGTGGCGTAGCGACAACAACTGTGGATACGTGGTTAAATCAGAATGGCCAGTTGCACTGAAGGATACAGGGCAGCCTGACGACATAAGCTGTAAGCTGTGCACCTCCATCACCAGAGCGGGGCGTCCTGGCGCAGCGCTCTCCGTGGCCTGTGTCGCCACATTCCCGGTCCCGCCCTCTGCCAACGGTGAAGATCCGGTTTGTTCGGGTTCGAACCGTTTTGGCGGCTGTAGCCGAATTAGGCGGGACGAGGTGCCGACGAAGAGAGACATCGAGGAAGGCTGGACCGTATAGAGATCAAAAGTTTCGGTTTAAAGTCTGGCCGCGGCGAGACTAAATTTTATCTGCTGTGAGAGCTAGGATCGAACACGGGTCTCCCGTGCGACGGCTTTGGGTTTCGCCACTGAGCCACAGGGGGAAACAACCACTTTCGCGCCTTTAGACACAGAGCCATGGCCTTGCCTCGTCTCTCATGCATCTTCGCATGACTTACCATAGGACGTCGTGAAGACGGAATCTTTCTTGAAGTAGCCTGGCTGTTAGATACCGGGCTAAGTGAAATAATAAAAGTATCCTTTCCGACGAAGCCTATCGCGTCGAGTCCTTCTAGCGAGCCCGCGAAAAGGACCGGAGAGGCGACGGGCAGGTTAAAATGTGGCAGTGGGCCTCATCCCTGCTGATGCCCGGGTTTATGAGGGCGCGCACTGGTAGACCAGCACAGTGGTTTTCAAACCTGTCCTGGAGGACCCCCAACACTGCACCTTTTCTTTGTCTCCCTAATCAAACACACCTGATTCAACTCATCAGCTCATTATCACATGGGTTAATGAGCTGATGAGTTTAATCAGTTGTGTTTGATTCGGGAGACAAAGAAAACGTGCAGTGTTGGGGGTCCTCCAGGACAGGTTTGAAAACCACTGGACCAGCACATGCCTGTCGTCCGTGAGTGCGGCCTCAGTAGATCCTTGTTTGGGTAGAGCGAGTCAATACCGCACATATCTGGCATGTAGCAGCCATCGGATGCGGGGAGGAAACATGGTGCGTAACCTCTATTGCAACTTCCACGATGACTTCAGATAAGACTTCTAGCGTGAAGAAAGAGATTCTGACGTAATTGTCGCGCCCATGCTATTTATACTGCCCGCGGACCGGTCAGCATTTGCATGTTTTGCGTCAATTGGCCAGCTGTCTCCACCTATAAGATTTCAGTGAAAATGGAGAAGGGAGGAGTTTCCATATACGTCAGTATGACGTAATGTCGAAGTGACCGCCTTGAAAGGGAACCCGAATATGCTTATATCCCGGATTTTAAAAACCGGGATATGATACCTGGGGTACCCCTTTTCTAACCCGAATTTTTGGTCAAGTAAACGCGCATCGGCATATCCCCATAGTGATTTGTGTTCTGCGCATGTTCTATTCGCAAGGAATCTTGGTCTTTTGAGTGGAGGAACTTCTCAGCGCATACAAAAACGTATGCGCTGGGATTTCCCCCTTTCTGGTCAAAGTATCCCTGCCTCTGCTTAATTATTTTTATCCCCGGTGGGGATAAATTTATCCCCCCCCTCAAAGTGATCAGTGCTACTACAATAGTGGCGAGACGGATCACAAAACTTATCACGGGTCCGTGGTTTGAATAAAGTCAATTTTATTTTAAAATGCGCTCCTTCGGCTGGCTCTGGTATAGCGGCCGCAGCCTCTCTGTAATCACCTCTCTGCAGACTTGCTCAATGTCCCGCCCACGGCGCTATCTGATTGGTTACTCCTCACGAGTAATAGCCTATCAACACTTGCGAGACTGAGGCGTTTAGCGCGGCGCGGTAGACGCGAATTGACAGATCTGTCATCTGTCTTTTCTATCATTTCACTGTAGCTCAGCATCACGATGTAACATTAACGTTGTTACTTTAACAGCAGTACAACTGTTTCTACTGTGATGGTTTAACTTTGCAATCAATCCATGGTTCAACAGACTAATAGAAGTAGCCTAGCCTAAACTAAGTAAAGCGATGTAATGTGAACTGTCAAGTGCGATAGAACAATAAAATCCGAAATAGACCACCCACTGGAAAGCTGCGGATTTTCCCACAGGAAAGCAGAAAAAGACTGTTTTCCTAGTATGATGCAAAGGCCTACACTATAGCCTATTTGTTTAAGTTGACACTATGTTGTGCCATTTAAAGCTGCAGTCCGTAGCTTTTCCTCTTTGTCGCCATCTCTCTGTTCGAAATCTGTAACTGCAGTGATTCGCGGAATTATCATCTTTACGTGGGTTGTAAATCGGCATTAAACAGCGCGGATGAACACAGTGCTTTGAGGCGAGTGCTGCTGTCAGTCACCGCGCTGTGTGGATACTGTCATACAGAATTACAGATTCACTTTTTGAAAGTTTGACCAACATAAGAATTTTCATAAGAAAATGTCTTCTGAACAAGTAAGTAAAATCCATTTTTGTTCTGACCAACTAAGGGGGAAAAAGCATTCGACATGATAAGCTTCGTTAGATTTAATCAACGCGATTTACAGCAACCGTGCAAATTATAGCCTACTTTGTTCTCAAATTGTTCATGTTAACAACATCAGCATTGCGTGACTAATGTTAAATTTAATGTGTTTTATGGTTACCTGTGTAGTTCAGAATTCATATTCTCCATAATAGCAAAACGAGAAAGGCACAACAAAGGAAACTCCATAACTGTGTGAATTAAGAAAACGTACTGTTACACGATTGAACTATTGAAATGTCTTACTTGTTCAGCAGAAAAAAGCCGTCTCTTCTTCCGTTTTGAACCCCTTCAAAACACGGAGTTCACGCACTTTTCAAAAGCCCCGCCAATGTTTAAATCCTTGTGTTCGCATGAGACGGTTTCTTTCTCTTTCTCTAGCCACCTTAAATCCGAAGTACGAAGTCTTTTGGGTTTTATAACTGCTGAATCTCCAGTTGACACTGATGATTGTTGTTTGGATCTTTCTGGATGCCATAAGTTTAATTATGTAAAGTGCTGCGAGAAAAGCCTATACATCTAAACATCTCGTCACGAGCAGTATAGCCGGCTAGCCGAAACTCCTTCTTTATGTGTACGGGTGTGACGTAATGACGCAAAGACATGCTCGAATTTCCCGCGGAAACCCACCAGTACCACTGGAATTAAAATCATTATTACAAGCTAACCGTTTTGAATCTAGCTATGGCAAGCAGATAGTTTTGACCACTGGCAGAATATGTTTTTTTTAATATAATTATTTTGGATTATTTTTAACTTAAAAAAGTTACGGACAGCAGCTTTAATTTTGCCATTCATAAATAAGTGTTTTGACATGTCAAGCCGAGTGGCACTATCCATGGTGGCTACTGGGAGGGGGATTTAATTCTTGCGTGTTTTTTCGTTGTGCGTGATCACAGTTCATATAAGCTATTAGAGTAAAAATATTGCGTTAGACTAGCTACTTCATGAGATAATAAGAAAAAAGATTTTACAATTCCTGCAAATGCAGTGAAGTTCATGTTCTCATGATTTATTTTTATGACTAAAACTTTTTCAAAACATCCCCCCCTCTGTTTTTTTCACAAATCGCACCCTGTTTATAACAGTATGGCAGACAGCTTACATAAAATGCATATAAATATCATTTGTCACTATTTCTCCCAATAATGTGTTAGAAAAGTCGATATTTAACTGCAATGCAATAATGCTGAAGGGGGACATTTTAAGAAAATATAAGCCTTTTCCTTGCTTAAAAAGTATAAACTATAAATCAGACGAGAGAATGCATGTAGAGGATTGTGTAGAGCCGTTTTTAAAATTATTAAAGTATTTGAATCTCACCTGTTATAACTGGAATGCCTTGTAATGTTTTTGTCCAAGAAGTGTTTGTAGAATACTGCCATTTCCTCACTGCTTAAAGTCCTTTTCCTTCCTGGAACAGTGATAAATGACACAGCATAAACAAGCACATATCAATTAGCAGTGCCAAAACCACCACAGGCATGTCTCCTACATTCAGACTGTCAGTCCAAATCTGATATCTGCATATCCGACTAGAATCCAATCAGATTTAGCGAGTGTGAAGGGCAAAGAAAAAGAAAAAAGAAAAATCACATGAAATGCGAAAATCTGTTTCAAGCTACATCCAAATGTGGTTTGAAATCCTATTCAAATCACATTTCTGGAAATCCTTTTCAGTCCGACTGCTCTGATCGGACTTTGCATGGTTTATGTGCTTTCTCATGCCACGTAAACCGTAAACGTCAGACGTTGCTAATAGGAAACATGCTGAAAGTCACTGCAGAAACCAGGTTGTGGTTGTTGCAAAAAAAAGAAAAAAAGACAATATAACGTAGACATGTTTCGAAACCGGCGGAGACGACAGCGTGGCATAAAGCCGCTCAGACCAGTCTCCTACGTTTCTGCCGCTGGCTCAGAAGATGTAGTCCAGCGCGATGCTACACATTGTCATGTTGTAAATAAGACATCATCTGTATTGCAAATTACTCCATGTAGTGGTTGTTGTTTTTGGCCTATGCCTACAAACACAATGTCATTGTCATAGAAACCAATGCAGATATTTCAGAAAACTAACGGATCTGAACAGTTGCGATACATAATGTGGATGTCAATAATTTTAGATCAGATTCCAATAGTATACACAAATAATCAGATTTGGACTGACAGTGTGAATTGAATGTCAGGGGTGCAAACCTCAGTTCCTGGAGGGCCACAGCCCTGCAGAAGCTGCGTCTCATCATTTCGAAGGCTGTGTCCTCCAGAGGTCGCATTTGTCAGTTGCATATGTCATTGAGGCTGCTTCATTTCTGTAAACTGACCACTACATTTCAAAGTCATTAAGAAATTACAACAATTTATGCTTCACTAGAAATAAAAGGTACATTTTTTCATAGTTACTATTCTGAAATATGACATCCTTTATGACGTATGCGGCCGACAAATGTGAGTTTAGCTTCAACCCTAATTAAACACACCTGATCCAGCTAATCAAGTCCTTCAGGCTTATTTGAATTCTCAGTCCTCATAAAAGAGTAGGCAAAAAGTACGCGGATGACCTACTACTTCCAGTGAGATTCTGAAGTGTCCATACGATGAACACTTTACTGTCCCATGAGGCCATGGGAGATTTTTTTTTTTAATGGCAGTCAGTAGTATATGCGGATAACATTCATACTACACACACTCATACTATACAGAACATACTCTTTTAGCGGTCGTAAAGTAGTAACTTATTCAAAATAAGTACCTACTCAAGAGAGTATGCGATTTCAGACACAGCCTAGGGCTGCATACAAAATTTCATACTTACCTACTATAAAGTAGACCAAAAACAGTATGTGAAGTAAAAAGTGACGGCCAAGTATGGCAACCCATTCCCGGGTTTTGTACTCTTTAACCTGTCAGAGTTAGTGCACACACATTGGGAGCAGTGAGTAGTGCACACACACATACACTGCAAACCGTGGACACACACCCGAAGCAGTGGTCAGCCATTCACTGCGGCGCCTGTGGAGCGATTGGGGGTTAGGTGCCTTGCTCAAGGGCACCTCAGTCATTTCCTGCCAGTATTGAGAATCGAACCCGCAACCATCAGGTTACAAGACTCTCTAACTATTAGGCCACAACTGCCCACAACTAGACATACTACTACTACTACAAGAGTAGTATATCCAAATTCATTGTACTTAAAGACCCACTCCGATGAAAATAATGTTTTTCTAGGTGTTAACATGTTCTTGTGGCATTTTTCTGATGTTAGAGGACATATCTTGAGAAAAATAAGCTCAAAGTTGTATTTCTGAGTATTTCTACATTCAAATGGCTGTGAATCAGTAGCAGACGCTAAAATGCCGGCTAAAATAGACTGGAGTTGTGACGTAATAACTCCACTGGGCGTCTCCACACGCGACGTCTTGGAGTGAAATAATGATCGGTGATAACTTTGATTAACTTCGGATAATAATAATTAACGTGTATATAATACTGTTGCCCCACTGGTATTGGGGGTGTAAGTTAGCGGGAGAGACAGAGCTCTCAGCAACGGGCAGGGGGAGGGTCGTCTCCGTGCTAACGGCTCCGCCCACAACGCAGAGGCGAATTGCTAATGAGCTACTGCCGCTCTGCTGAAGCGAAGTCCCAGAAAATGGCACAGGTTATGTGATTTTGGCTAAAAATGGCATAATCATAATTTAAAGACCACTGGGAATGTTTAAAAATAGCTCAAAATATGATCGGAGTGGGACTTTAAAAGAGTAGACAAAAAGTACCCAGATGACTTGCTACAGATTCGGAAGTGCGCATATTATGGACACTTTACTATCCCATAGGCCATGGGAGAGGATTTGTGAATGGCAGTGAAGTGATGCAACCAGAGATGTCTTATTATTGGGAGATAGGAGGGTCAAAGGCTCTACCGTTGCATAAAGCGTGACACCTAACTTGGATCACGTGTGCCTTGACAACATTGAATTTCGACGGTCAACCACAGTTTGCAGATACCATAGAAATAAATGAGAAGTGTGTAAACTGAATCAAAGCTGTCACACAATTGTCCGTGACTTCTCTAATAAAACAGGATTTTTTTGTGTGTAAACTCAAAATAAATCCATCTAAAAATTAGCAAACATGTTGAGGATTAGTCAATGGGCTGTCGATTCATTAAATGATAAGCTATTTGCTCACAAAAGCAGTTTATTCAGCGTTGGGAAGCCTCTCCTCCATTGACATCCATTCAAAAAGAAACAAATGGCCTCTTGTCTTCCCTGCGTACTGCAGCATTAGCAGCAGGCGTTACGCATTTTTCAGCTATAAGGTTGCAGGCTTGCCTTCAAGTGGCTTTGATGGAACTGACGCTGGTAGGTCTCATGATAATGGCAGCATGGCGAATGCAGTATGTCCAGATTACATTCATACAATATAGAAACACACTTTTTGTAGAGGTCAAGATTTCAGACACAGCCTACAGGTATGTGTGTTGGAGTAGGGTTGGAACTAAACTCTGCAAGCCTGTGGTCCTCTAGGAACTGAGTTTCGCACCCCTGCTGTAGGTAGTGTCTGTATTTAGACAGCTCACCATCATCATCTCTTTCTGACAACCCTTTTGCCGTCAATTGTAATTGAACGTATTCTTCTTTTTCCTGTTGTAAAAAAAAAGAAATGGGTCAATATGAAGTAGTCAAAAAAGTCCACTCTAGTGGACTTCTATGATATTCTATAGAAATAGTAAAGATATACTGCAAGAATCTTTTGGAACACACAACTGCCCCCTAATGGTAAAGGGAGAACTTCATGGAGGATCTCAATAGTTACAGTAACTACTCCACAAACATATTAAATATGTTGCCTGCTACAAACTGAGGGGTTTTAAAGCTTGCATCATACATTTGTGGTTCATACCTTGCTAAATGAGAAGTTCTGGTTGGTCCAGAACTCGTGGTTCCAGTCCTCGGTCTCCTGTCTCAGATGCCTCAACTCCCTTTCCAGTGGCGTCTCATTCTCAGGGATGTGATATATGATCGGCCTCAGGTTCGACAGTCTATCTGGTGGACCGATCCAGTCATATTTTGATGTTGCTGTTGGACTGAATCCAGGCCTCTACATTAAAAAAAAAACAATGGTCATCTAGGTTAGAACAAGGCAGCATGATAGAAAACTTCCAAAAACATATTAATCTAACCAGTCTAATTAATCTGCGTAAAACTAGGCAACATCAAACAACTAAATCCAGTTATAACTTACTTTTTTAACTTTCACTTTTTTATCAGGTAAAAAAAAAAACAGTTAATTGAAATAACTTAAATGTTACAAATGACATGTACAAAAATGTGCATTTTTGAAATATCAATAATTATGTACAATTTAAAAGTTTTTTAAAAACTAAAAGCAAAAGTATAGACAATTATATGCAATTCCAGATCAGTTCAAATTCAAAATTCTAATTTAATTGTATAACATTATATTAATCTAATATAATTTGTTGATACGTGCAACTAGAGCATTTAAATGTAAGATGTGCAGATGAACTGTTGCATTGCTGTTAATTTGACATAAGGTAGTAAACGACAAACCTCTGGTCGTTTGGCATGTTTTGGTGGTTGGCTTGTGCTTTGTCGATGACCTCGACAGGGACTCCTTAATGACACAGGAGCATGTGTGTAACACGGACGCAGAGACCTAAATATTACACAATTCAACGTTTTTACATTCATCTTTGATTAAATTAAAGAATCGACCTTGACAAATACAAATCATAATAAGTGCGATTTCTCCGTTGGCTTCCGTAACAGCACGCATCTATCAGTACATTTTTAACATGGTGGATGATTTTTAAATAAAAGTCCTTTACATTACTCATGCTTCAGCGCTTCGTACAAGAGAAGATATTATTTTCCGAGGTCAAATCACAACCGTAGCATATCACATTATGGAGAGAGTGCACTGTGTTTTATTTGAATTATATTTTCAACAAAAATAAAGTATTTTGGAAAGCTCTGGTGCACTCTACTTCCGCTAATTCTGATTTTATCAAACTGGACGACCAAAACATCCCATGAGTTCCGACACAACAACATATGGGCCTGGTATGAACATAAATCTGCATCACAAAGTTTTTGTGACAAAAAATTAATTAAATAATACTTAAATAAAATTCAGCAAGGACGCATTAAACTAATCAACAGTGACTTTCACAGTCACTTTATGCTGTTCTTTTTAACTTTTTCTATTCATCACAGAATCTTGAGAAAAGTGTATCACTGTTTCCACAAAAATATTAAGAGGCACATCTGTTTTCTATATTGATAATAAATAATAAAATACATTCAAATAGAAACCAATTCGTTTATATTGTAATAATATTTCACATTATTACTATTTTAGCCTCGGTGAGCATAAAACATTTCTTTAATAAGCATTTAAAAACTTTGAACGGTAGTGTGTATATAATAGTATTATATAATATTCCCCCCTAAAAACAATTTTAAATGCACGTTAAGCACTGCACATTTCTCCCATATCAGTCACACCCATTTCAGGTCTTGCGGTCTCTACTAATTAGCTGATGAGATGAAGCAAGATGAGGGAGACATACAAAATGTGCAGTGCCTGGGTTGCTTCATGCCAGGTTCACGCCACGCCAAAGATTCCAAACATTTATATTAGTTGTGAGAACGTTTAATGAATTTAAACTCCTCGTAACTCTCGCTTGGCCAGCTGGTTTGTGTCATTAGACATGTATGCCCGGTGGTTGTAAATGAAAAGTGCGTTGTTTAATCTGTAAACACAGGCGCACCAATGGCTGTCAGATGGTTATGCAGGTAGGATGGACAGCCCGTTGAACATCATGTTTAATAAGAAATGTATTCATATAACTGTCTTTTATTTTTTACACACCTCACCTCGCACTGCCGTGAGCTCTTAATGAGAGCTGATCAGTGTCTTTGTGTGCTTTAAATGGACGTAATAGCAGCCATCTGAACGGGCGGATTATTTCAAGTGGTTATGCCGTTTTAAATAGTTTTACGCAGCTACTACGTTTACAGCAGATTCCTTGACGTTATTGTGCATGAAAGATGAAACCACTTTGTGTTTTGGAAGGGAGTTCACATTTGACTTCCAGGCTTAAATGGTTTTATCAAAAATACAAAGGGGGTGAGTCCGTACATTCCGTGCTGTATCAATATGACATGCTTCAATTATTGGCAAGATGGTTTTATTTACTGATCGGGGTAAAGTGGTCAATTTGAAGATATCGCAGTATTAGGGATCCCTCCTGATGCGAGGAATGGTCTCCCCAGTATGGTGTTCGTGAGTGAACGAATCTGAGTTTTTGAACGAATCTTTTAAGTAAACGAATCATTCTCGTTACACAGCCGTACACTGCCACAGACGAAAGGCTCTTTGGGGACATATTTTTCTCCATTTCGAAGCGCGTTGCTGCTGCTCTCCTGCCTTGAGATAGTGGCTGCATCCCAAATCACATACCCTACTAGCCTATATAGAAGGTGATAAACGGTATGTTACAAAAGTAGAGTGCAAATTCACAGTATCTGGATGATTACTATTTCAGTGAGATTCTGAAGTGCACAATACGATGGTCACTTTACTATCCCATGAGGCCATGCAGGGGAGAGGATTTGTGAATCGGTGTGTTCGACTTGAAGCGGCGCTGCTCTGGCCGATCGGTCTATGACATCGAAGTACTTTGTCGTCATACACGCCAATCGAGATGGTCCTTACTGCAGAACACGAAATCCAGATCCAACTCCTCCCACCTTACATATACTTAAACCTACCCATCTCCGCCCCCTGATCCCTAACCCCACCCCTAATCCTACCCATCTCCACCCCCTGATCCCTAACCCCACCACTAATCCTACCCATCTCCACCCCCTGATCCCTAGCCCCACCACTAATCCTACCCATCTCCACCCCCTGATCCCTAACCCCACCCCTAATCCTACCCATCTCCACCCCCTGATCCCTAACCCCACCACTAATCCTACCCATCTCCACCCCCTGATCACTAACCCCACCACTAATCCTACCTATCTCCACCCCCTGATCCCTAACCCCACCACTAATCCTACCCATCTCCACCCCTTTGATCTGGATCCAACTCCGCCCCCTGGATCTCATGTACTGCAATGAGGTGCTATTGCACCAATCGGGAATCGGTTTGATAGACACTTTAATATCCCATGAGGCCACGGGAGGGGATTTATGCAACTGACGCTGGTAGGTCACATGATAATGACAACATGGCAGATGTAGTACATCCGGATTACATTCATACTATTTAGAACTTACTTTTTTTTTTTAATGGACATGAAGTAAGTTCAAGTTCAAATGTAGTACCTACTAATACAGTATGCGATTTCGGACGCACCGCTAGGCTACGTTTAACTCCACTGTGTGCAAATTAAGCACATCCTCTCAGGGGAATCCCTGATTAAATAATTTTGAAGTGCATTCAACTTCATCAAGTGGATGAGGAAAGTTTATTTGGACAGACCCATGACCCCTCGTTTTTTTTTTTTTTTACAGAGGTAGCGAGTCTTCTCAACATACACTTCAGGCTATTCATATTCACACTATATACATTCATAATTAATATTTATTTTTTTAACAGCCCAAGCATACATACAGGTCTATTGAATGGTGTGTAAAATATATTCATAAGGAAAAAACTGTAAATAATAAATCCGGATTCCACGTGATCAATGGCTTAAGGTTTTCCATTAAAACGCGTTTCAAGGGTTCTGCCAGGCATAAAAATGGACATATACTCAGCCCTAATGGCAGTGAAGCTACGCAACTGATGCTGCTACTCTATTCTTACTATTTGTCATATTTTGATGTAATAGAAATGTCTTCCATCTTCCACACTAAGGATGACAACTATAAAGTTATAATGATCGTTCTAATTCTATGAGAATAGGGAAATCCAGAGCATTATATCAATGACACAAGGGAATGATATTGTTCGGAATCACTTTCAGAACAATAAAAACATTGACAGCCAATAATAAAAAAAAAACGATATCCAACCATTATTATAACTTTGTTAGTGTGGATGGTAAAATAAGTATCATTATATAATTATCTTTCTAGCTATTGGGCCTTGACTATTCGATTTTTGCCTATATGCGTAGTATGCTAAGCCTTTGTTTTAGTCTGAATGAGATTTGGATCGACCTTGAGCAAGGTAAAATCTGAATAAACAAACGTTTGTTTACAAACTAAATTATGAACGTATAAAGAATGACTATTTACCTTACACAATTTAAAATTAACTTATTTAGGCTATTACCTAATGTTTAATAATAGGCTAACCTAATAATAGGCTAATGTTTTTTCTATAGCTTAATAAAAGTCATGCTGAGAAAGCAAGTTGAGAAAATGGAGGGGAAATTATACACCTGCTTTGTTGTAATTTGTGGGGGAAACACTATGATGGTTTCTTAATAGATTTGTAGACAAGCAAATTATTATTTAAAAAAAAAATATATAATTTAAGCCTAATTTCGGTCAAGATCGACTCAAAGTGAACGATTCAATGGCTCATAACACGCAAAATGACACTCATTTGTCGCCTCCTACCGGCATAACGATGTAACTGCGTAAAGCGTAACTGAATGAGTCTTTTAGTGAACTGATCCAAAAGAGTCACTGAGAGGAATCAAAATCCCCACCACCCGCGCTCATAGAGTGAGGGGAGGGGCAGGAATGCAGTCCATACCGATGTGATGGTGCTGCTCTAAATGCCAGTCTCTGCCAGTGTCACTGCAACTCCACGAAGCAGAAATTACTGGAGTGTTGCACCGCGCAAAACATTTCCGTAGCGTAGCTGATGGAAACGGAGCCCGTTAGACATGTGCGCGAACGTTTTCGGCGCGTTGAAAAGGTGAGAAATATGCTGCGCATCTCAGGAGGTGGTGAGACATGCTCGGATTGTGTCGGAAAGGGTTGGCTTGTGCTCAGAAGCAATAAATATGTCCTTCTGTGATGATTTGAGTCATGTAAATTCAGGCACCGCTTTGTCAGATTACAGGAAGGATCGTTTTGGTGAGGCATCTACAGGCTTGTTATATTCTCATTCTGCCTTATTGTATAGTTCATGGATGTAGCCACACATTCAGTACTGGGGGAACAAATGTAGTAGGCTAATTTAAGAATCAGCCATTGCGAAACCCATATTTGGGGGACGTTACGTCCCTGTTTAATCTATTAATCTTCAGCTATAAGACACTCTTCATGATGGCATATCATGATGATGAGAAGTGTATTGCATTCAGACTTCATGAACAGAAGATAGTTTTAGTTGATACTGCTGGTAAGATGATCGTCGCTGCCGTGGACAGTTCCAGAATCTCGACTCCCTCCCTGTAGTGTTGATGCTGAAGTTTGAAGACACCCTGCTATTAGTCTCAGTAACATAGCAGAAAACAAGACTGTCTTATAAATGCACTGTTTAAAAAACAACAACGTGTTGAAGTACTGGACTGGTACATTTTTGTCAGGACATTATTCGTTAAGTTTACAGACATTTCCTTTAACCCTAAAATGCAATAATTAATGTGCAAATTAAAAAATGCATAATTCAAAATACCGGTAAATCACCTGTGAAAAATCAATAGCTAAAATGTCTTCATATTAACACTGCATTGGTTGGGCCCTATTATTATGGTAGTTTCTTAGTTTAGTTTGTTTATTGTTTATGCTAATGTTTATTGCATAATTTTAGTGTTGTGTGTTACCCTGATGGTTGTCTTTTTTTCTTCTTCTTTTTTCTTTTTTAGGTGAAACAGCTGCCAGTACAGTAAAATTAACTGTATATTTTTACAGTGTACTTAAAGTGCCCATATTATGCTATTTTAAAGGTTCCTAATTTGTTTTGGAGATCTCCTGCAAATTGCAATAGGTTTACATGAATCCAAGGTAAAAAAAAAGGAAAAATCTTTTTTTTCATAATATACCTTGCACATCACATAATTTCTCAAAGAGTCTGAACGATTCTTTCGAAGATTCAGTCTCTAAATCCCTCCTTTCCTAGTTTACTCGGCTCTGATTGGTCAGACAGCCCAGTCTGCTGTGATTGGTCTACAGATTACATTGCGTATATGGCCATTACTATAGCTGAATTTCAGCTCCGGAGCTTCCTCAGCGCTTGAATACACAGTGATGCGAACAGTAACATTGGCATCTTTTTTTTTTTTTTTTTCTGTATCAATTCCAGTGCGAGTCCTGATCCTTTTGAAGTGCATGCAAAGTAGATTTGCTCTCGCAGTGCTGAAAATAGCATTGTCTTGATATGTCGACAACACAAACAAAACTCTTCCAGGCTTCAGCTACAACTACAGTGTTTGAGGGAAAGGGGGCAGCAAGTGAAGATCATAAGCTGGCATTATACAAATATTTGTTACATTGTTACTTAGATATGTAACAGGAAGTGAGACTGGAATTGCTGACGACAGCCTTTCCAATTTCTGCCGTTCAGAATCGTTTCTATCTTATATGAGACAATAACTTTATTTATCATGTAATTTGATCATTAAAACTTTGCAGACTTTTACATTCACAAACGGCTATGTTACACACTGCATTAAAGGTAATATTTGAAAAAGCATAATTGGGGTGCTTTAAAGAAACACTTCATGATTATGGTGATGAGACATTGCATTAAGCCTGCATTGAACAGAGAACCGCTTTAGTTTAGTCTAGTTTAGTCCTCCATCAATTTTAGAAGGGCCGAATTGTGAATAATCACAATTTCTTTAATATTATTTTATTTTTTATGCATAATGACATTGGCAAAAGAATATGTCCTATTTGTTCTGTATCAAGTCTGTATCTGTATTGTTGTTTAAACGAGACTTTAGGTGTTAAAAGGTTTGTTTTGGCGTCAATTAAGTGGTTCTTGAGCCGTAGTGATTGGGCTGTGGACAAAAGTTTAGGAAAGGCTTTTTGCCATGTGAATTTGAGCAATAGAAAATAATTAATTGACTATGATGTGGCAGAATTCCATGAGTAGTGAAAGAAGCAGTGATGTATTTAGCAGTACCCTACTACCCACTGATAAGCTCTGGCATGGATGGCATGTTGGCTCTTTCGCCCCACCCAAATTTCATAGTCCATAGTGTTTGTTATATTTACTTGAGAGAAGTTGCAACCCTATAATAAGAGGTCTTCTGGGGCTTAAATGATTGTATACCGGAGTATGAGAGAAGGGGGAGGCAGGATGCTGGGAAGCAGGTGGAGCATCTGGACAGATGAGGGTTCTGACTCATCCTTATCTGACCTGACCCTATCCTCCTCCTACACTCCCAGCATGATGTCAAATTAACGCTGTACTGCTGCACAATTGGGGAATCAAAAATTCAACAAGCTTGGTGAACAATTTATACGTTCTCTTGAACTTCGATATATCTTGGGAGTGTTCAAGGAGTATTTATTTTACATTTTTTAAAAATACAATGCAGAAATATCAAGCTGGTTGTGTTAGATTGTAGCAAATGATGCGTTTTGGACAGAGACTTAAGTGTAGGGCTTATTTTTTGCTTTTAGGCTAGGCATATACACTCACCTAAAGGATTATTAGGAACACCTACTAATACTTTGTTTGACCCCCTTTCGCCTTCAGAACTGCCTTAATTCTATGTGGCATTGATTCAACAAGGTGCTGAAAGCATTCTTTAGAAATGTTGGCCCATATTGATAGGATAGCATCTTGCAGTTGATGGAGATTTGTGGGATGCACATCCAGGGCACGAAGCTCCCGTTCCACCACATCCCAAAGATGCTCTATTGGGTTGAGATCTGGTGACTGTGGGGGCCATTTTAGTACAGTGAACTCATTGTCATGTTCAAGAAACCAATTTGAAATGATTCGAGCTTTGTGACATGGTGCATTATCCTGCTGGAAGTAGCCATCAGAGGATGGGTACAAGGTGGCCATAAAGGGATGGACATGGTCAGAAACAATGCTCAGGTAGGCCGTGGCATTTAAACGATGCCCAATTGGCATTAAGGGGCCTAAAGTGTGCCAAGAAAACATCCCCCACACCATTACACCACCACCACCACAAGTCTGCACAGTGGTAACAAGCCATGATGGATCCATGTTCTCATTCTGTTTACTCATCAGACCAGGCAACATTTTTCCAGTCTTCAACTGTCCAATTTTGGTGAGCTCTTGCAAATTGTAGCCTCTTTTTCCTATTTGTAGTGGAGATGAGTGGTACCCGGTGGGGTCTTCTGCTGTTGTAGTCCATCCGCCTCAAGGTTGTGCGTGTTGTGGCTTCACAAATGCTTTGCTGCATACCTCGGTTGTAACGAGTGGTTATTTCAGTCAAAGTTGCTCTTCTATCAGCTTGAATCAGTCGGCCCATTCTCCTCTGACCTCTAGCATCAACAAGGCATTTTCGCCCACAGGACTGCCGCATACTGGATGTTTTTCCCTTTTCACACCATCAGGGATGGAAATTAACTTTTTTGTCCACCGGCCACTGTGGCTGGTGGATTTCAAAATCTACCAGCCACTCAATGTTTTTACCAGCCACTTTCTTGTTTTTAACCGACAATGTGTAACTGCATGTGAAAATGAATACTACAAGAATACTTAAGCAGTTTATTTAATCTCAAGTCTCAATGAAATACTGACATTTTCTCTTTCTCTCACCCTCGGCCTCATCCACCTAATCTGTCATTTATTTTTGTTTTGATGATAATTTGAGCCAGCCTCCAAAAGTAATTAACCTGTCCTGTGATTTTTTTTTTCTCTCACACAACACTCTCCAGACACGGATTTATGAGCTATAGTATGTTGGTTGCCTTTACATTAGAATAATATTTAATATAATCTAGATATGAAATGGAATAAATAGCATTCAATACAAAATGAATATGTCTCATATATTGAAATCAAGTTTTATGTGATAAAATATTTGTTTTTTTTTGTGCATTAGAACCACATCAGGCATTTAGTACAAAATAATTTATTGAAGCATCCAGATACTTCACCACGTGACAGCAGCTAGGCTCCTGATTGGTTAACGCGGCGTGAATTGACGCCAAAGTTCAGATTTTTCAACTCGGGCGGCAGACGCGAATTCGCGTCAAACGCGTGAATGCACAAAAGCACTCAATAAAATCATGCGCGCAGAACGCGTCAGACGCTCGAACTTGCCGCGCGAATGAGGCGTATTCGCATCTACCACGGCGCGCTCTACACCTCATTCGCGCCGTAGGAATTTTTTACGCGCGTAACGCGTCTTTGCAAATGAAATCACTCGCGCCAGAGTCGCTCTATTCTCGTCTGGTGTGAACGCACCATGATGTTTTCTCTGCAGACCTCTACGCCTGCGATGTAACGCCACATTTTTGTTTGAAGGTGTGCCTCCTCTGAAAGTGTCCACCGTCCGGGTGAAACAGTATGCTATTTTTATTTACCCGCCACGGTGGCCGGTAGGTGAAGCGAGTTTACCCGCCACAACACAAAATCACCCGCATTTGGCTGGTGGCGGGTGCTAATTTCCATCCCTGCACACCATTCTTTGTAAACCCTAGAAATGGTTGTGTGTGAAAATCCCAGTAACTGAGCAGATTGTGAAATACTCAGACCGGCCCGTCTGGCACCAACAACCATGCCACGCTCAAAATTGCTTAAATCACCTTTCTTTCCCATTCTGACATTCAGTTTGGAGTTCAGGAGATTGTCTTGACCAGGACCACACCCCTAATTGCATTGAAGCAACTGCCATGTGATTGGTTGATTAGATAATTGCATTAATGAGAAATTGAACAGGTGTTCCTAATAATCCTTTAGGTGAGTGTATATTCATAGGCAACTTGTAAAGATGGCCACTCGCACTCACTGTAATACTTTTTCATTTGAGCTTTCTTCTTCGAAACAGTCTGTTCACCTGGTTATATAAAAGGACAAAGCACCCAAGGCATGCTTTTTTATTTTATTTTCTTTTTTTTGGAGGAAAAAGCTATCAAGAAGTAGTATAAGATCTCTGATCCTGAAGTATACAAGGACTGCATTCATTCTCACTACACCGTTGTAAAGTAATATTCCGGATTAAATGCAGTTTAAACTCTATCACCAGCATCTGTGGCATACTCTCAATCACCACAGAAAATCATTTTGATTCATACCTCAGTTGTAATGTGTGTGCAGCAGCCCACTTTTCTTTCTTTTTCCCCATTCTTTTTTTTATAGCTATATATATATATTTTTTTTTTGTATAGATCAATATCATATTTAAAATCCTTGTGCAATCTCATCCATGTTTATCAAATGTATTTCATGAACACTATACGGTCTGGGTGCTAATAGACACTGTCTCTTTAAGTCCTGTTATTATGACCTCTCCGTGACATCACAGACACTTCCCTAGGGAACAGCAGCCGCAGTCGTCTGCCAATAAAATCTTGTCTTGGACTTTGAATCTGTAGAGGTAAGACAATGGGCTGTGTGAAGGGCGTCTGCACTTAAGGACACTTCATTTCTCTAAACATCTTCTGCAGTTCGGTTTGTTGGTGCTGTTGGATTGGTACACTTGTATAACAGCTGCTAGACAGATTTTGCCATCTTTTTTTGTGGTAATGAGTAGGACCACAACTTCTTTAATAGTTATTCTCCCTATCGCACATGTAAATATTTGCTCTCCACATGTAAATGTTTGCTCTCCAGTATCAACATATTGTCACGACACCGGCAGGTAGGAAGTATGTTTTCCGAGACCTTTCCAGTACGTTGGGTTGTTGCAAACGGACTGTTGCTGTCAAAATCAGATGAATGGATTCATTGGCGAAATTCAGACTTGATTGAATTCAAGAATTCACACGGAGTGAATGCTCGAGTTTCAGTTTTTTTTTTCATTGGATGAACAGATTAAGCCAGGTACATGTTCTAAATTTTAGAAACTGAAATATTCCATTGCTATATCCTCGAAAGTTTGTTTTTAATTTCTACATGTTTGTTCACAAACGTTGTCCCTAAAAATGGAGCTTTGTTTTTGTGATGTGTCATGCATTTAGGCAGCTCCTGTTTCGTGTTGTGTCATGCCGTGTGCCTATTGGGACTGTTTGTTTATGATGGGTGTAGTTGGAAACATCTGGCTGAGTCAGCCTTAGTCATCACAGCTGTACAACACATACAACCTGTGCTCATTACAGACGCACAAAACCTCTCTCCTGCATTTTTCATAGTAAAAGTTTACCTGAGTTAGGATTGACCCTATTTGTTTTTCCCACAATCATACACGGTTCTGAATTTGGTAAAAGTGGCTCATATATTACTTTGATTTCTAATACAGACAGAAAAATGCCCTGCTTGTTGAAGTAATTTAGGGGGAAAAAATTGTTGTTTGCCTGATGTCATTTGGGGATATTTTTTATATTGATTTAATGCAATGGAATTCATACATTTCTAATTCTTTTTGAGGCTACTGTAAAAGGGTTGTTGAGGCACAATATGTCTGTGATTTTATTTGTGTAGTTATTTGTGTAAATTTGTATGTACAATACCGTTCAAAAGTTTGGGGTAATACGTTTTTTGTTTTTGTTTTTTCAAAGAAATGAATACTTCTGTTTAGCAAAGATACGGTCTTCATGGATCACAAAACAATTAAGCAGCACAACAGTCAAAATTGAGCAGCAAATCAACATGTTAAAATGATTTCTGAAGGATCATGTGACACTAGAGACAGCAGTAATGATATTTAAATTGTAGTAACATTTCATAATATTACTATTTTTCCTGTGTTATAATAAATAATAAATGAGACTTCTTTCAAAAACATGGCCCCAAAGGTTTGAACATTATGTATGTTTAGGAAAAGTGTGTATTTTAGGTGTTGTCACCATTTATTAAAAAAAAAAAAAAAAAACATTTCACAGTTTTAATCATGTTATTGCTTTCAATAGTTAATTTAAATGGTCATGCAGTGTAAAAAAAAAAAATTCACAATAGTTCACAGTCTGTTAATTATTATGAGCTCATAACACATGCATGCATCATGATGCATAATATAATAATTAGTAAAATACTATTTAAAGTATTTTTTGGATTTTACCTGTAAAGTATTTAATGTCAGCTACCTATAAAAATACTCTAACGTTTATTCCATTGTATCAACTGTATCATCCTCACTTCTCAACATCATACTTTGGTTATTTCCATATCTCACCATATCATTTGGTTATTTGACCAGATAAATTTGGTTTGACCAAATTGATCATTTGGTTATTTGGTTATCTCACCTATCTGTTTCTCTTTCAGCCTGTTTGGGAAACCCTTTGATGGTGGGAAGAGGACAATGGATCATGGCAGTCAGCAGCCACAGACTCAGCAGATGCCAGGACCCTTCCCAGGTTATTCCGGACCCCGGGGCCCGTACCCTGGGCAGCACCCAGCCCTGTTACGGCTGGATGAGTTGCAGAGGGAGGTCGCCAACCTGGGCCCACAGGTGTGCTCTTACAGTGGCCTGCAGAGCGACAGAGAGTACAAACGACTGGAGCGAGAGCTGACCCGATTACTGCTAGAGGTGGATAAGGTCAGGACAGGGCATCACTGCGTCAAAAGAATCTGAAAAGTAAAGTATATTAATGACTAACCATGTTTTGTTTACCCACCCAGGTGGAGACGGAGGGCCGGCCGGAGCTTCAGCAGGCCCGGAAGCGTGCGGCGGGAGAGTTCGAGGGTCTGCTTCGATACCTGGAGGGTAATGCTACGCATCCATCTCGACTGGCCATTGAGGAGCTGACCCAGGAGGCGCAGAACATGCTGAACGAAGGGGTTGTGGGGCCGTTCCGGCAGGGCCAGGCTCAAGATGCCTTTGAGATTAGTGAGGAGCTTGTGGAGGCTGTGCAGGACGTGGCCATGCGGCTGGCTCAGGTCAAGACGGGTGGGAGCGTACCGCTGAGGAAGGCCCGTTACAAGGCGCTGACAAGGGTCTGTGCCGTACAGGAAATACTGGAGGGTCGCATACGCACTCATACGCTGGCGCTGCCGCTGTCCGACGACACGCACGAGGCCGTGCAGCGCATTAATCAAGTTATGGCGCAGGTGAGTGGTATTGCAAAAGACAAATATCATGAGGAATCACAAACCTGCGTATTAATTAGCAAACTGCTGATATTCTTTTTACACATGAAGGGATGTTTCTTAAAGATACAGCTGGAAAAAAACTTTTTTAATTTTAAGGGTTAGAGAGAGGGTAGAAAAGGTCATGAAAATACCTAATTCTGTTTTTGACCTCAAGTAGAAAGTAAAATGTACACTACAGCTCATAAGTTTACAGTCGGTAAGATTTATTTTTTATTTTTTTCAGCTAGGACACTAAATTGGTCAAAAAAATCTCTACATGTTTTACATTTATTTCTATTTTTTGACACTACTGTTCAACAGTTTAGGGTCAGAATTATTATTTTTTAAATCATACTTTTTTTCAGTAAAATAAAAGATATATTAAATATACACTACAGTTCACAAGTTCGGGGTTAGTAAAAAAAAATCAGGAAGGACATTAAATTGATTAAAAAAAATCTTTTAAAAAAGATTCTTTAAAAAAATTATAATAATAAGAAATATTTCTTGAGCAGCAAATCATCATTTTATAATGATTTCTGAAGGATCATGTGACACTGAAAACAGGAATAAATGACATTTTAAAATATATTCAAATAGCCTAGAAAAGTTATTTTAAATTGTAATTATATTTCACAATATTACTTTTGTTGCTATTTAAACTGTTGAACAGTAGTATATGATCTCTTTAATAATTTTTAAAAGATTGATTTTAGCCAAGAGACAATGTTAAGTAAAGGGAACCTGAAATGAATTGATCTCATGTAGGTGAGTGGTGCCCGCTGCCAGGAAGTGGCTCTGCTGATGGGTCTGAGTGGGCGTGATAGCTGTACCCACCTAGCAAGGATCCTCACAGAGCTGTTGGTAGAACTGGACGCCCTGGATGTGTCTAGTAACGCTGCTGTGAGGAACTACAGAAAACAAGTGGTGGAGGAGATCAATGGTCTGCTAAAACATCTTGACCTGGAGGGAGAAGGATACGACACGCGCAGGTAACACCAAATGGACACATCAACACAAACTACAATAGCTTGTGTCTCATTTTGAAGGCTGCGCCCTCCGTAGGTCGCGTTTGTTGGCCGCATTTATATCATCAAGGATGTTTCATTTCAGAAAAGTAGTCATTATAAAACTGACTTTTTCTGAGGCATAAATAATTGTAAATTCTAATGGTTACTTCTCTAAAATAAGGCAGCCTTAATGATGTATGCAACCAACAAATGAGACCTCTGGAGGTCATATCCATTGAAATTAGACACAACAAATGTGTAGCACCAGTGAAATGCCATTTTATGTTTACTTATGCAACCATTCAGTGAAGATGAAATTGTAATGGGATAGTTCACTCCAAAAATCATTAACAACTCTACCTTGCATCATTCCAAAATATGTACATGCACTGCAGGCTGAATTTATTTGATCACAAATACAGTAAAAACAGTCATATTGTGAAATACTATTACAATTTCAATTGACAGTTTTCCATTTTAAAGGGGGGGTGAAACACTCAGTTTCACTCAATCTCATGTTAATCTTGAGTACCTATAGAGTAGTATTGCATCCTTCATATCTCCAAAAAGTCTTTAGTTTTATTATATTTATAAAAGAAAGATAGGCTGTACCGAGCCTTTCCGGAAAAACCCGAGCGGGTGGAGGCGTGCCGTGTGGGCGGAGCTAAATAATCACGACACGAGCGCGCGAAGCTTTTGCGTTGAGAGCGTCTGGAAGCTGTGAGTGACATCCGAAAATAAACCATGGCTAACAATCAGATAGTAATCCCACGCAGAACAAGGATCTAAACAATACTAAGTGCTCGTTCATACGAGATGGGCAGTGAAATGGGTGAAAAACATAACTCGAGCGTTTTTTTAAAAATAGAAATGATTTGAACTTGAGCGCAGTGTTTTTAGAACACCCTGTCATGCGCGAGTTTTACAACATTTGTGTGTTGTAAACAGACAGACTCATGGTTTATGAGGACATGATTTATTTTTACAATAAACAAGCTGTCACCTACAGTGGCCAGCTAAACAAATGTATTTAAACACACACACACACACACACACCATACATCGCATGCTCCATTGATACATTAACTGTATGTGATCATGTTGTTTACTTGCTGTGCTTACACGCCGATAGTTAACAACTCACAGACATTTGAAGCAGTTTTACTCACCGCCTGCGGTTCCAACGCATGACCGTGAACCTTTATCGTTGGGACTGCTCCATCTTTAAAGGAGCTGTATGTAAGAAATTTATTTCAATTAATCATAAAATGGCCCTGAAATATCACTAGACATTACGAAATCATGTACATTTCAAATACTTATATCACTGACAACAGTAGTCTGGCCAGGATATTGTCATTTAAAAAGTGCAGTTGCAGCCCTCAACTGATGTTGATGTTGTCATGTTGTGTTTTGGTCTGATGCTCCACCCTCCACCTGTCTACCAATCACGAAGTCAGTAGTGTTGCGGCATCTGGGTTGCCAGCTCTGCTCTAGTTACCACAGCTGCAGCTCGTCACGTTCCTGCTGGATCCTGCGGCTGATCTGGCAACCTCGAGTCAGGGGGAGGGGGAGGGGATACACCACTCTACAGTAATTTGACAGTGATTGCAGTACTAGTTTTGGCCACAATCTTACATACAGCTCCTTTAAGTATTAGGCGATCTGCAAATCCGGCGTTGAACTGGGCCTTGTTTATAAAACTATTAAAGTCGAAATGAAGGGAACAAACAAAAACACTTGCACAACTCCGTTGCTGCTCTGGAAAAACAAAATCCATCCACAGGTCCCTTAACGCTGGGTTCTTTGGAAATTTGTGCAGTGTTGTCTTGCCCTGGCAACCAAAAACACACTTTATGGTGCCATTTTTTTAATTGCAGCGCAGCCGAGCCCAGCGCTCTGATGGGCATAGGCGTACTCTCGCACGCACTAGGCTACAGAGGCGCGCGCCCTTCCGGGAGAAGTGCCCTTAAGACCCGTATAAGGAAATTCCGGCCACTCTGACGTCACACACACCCGTATTCGGAAAAAAACTTTCCGAAACTTGTGACAAACCGGAAGGAGTATTTTTGGAACAGAATTACTTCATCAAACTTACAACTTCATTTTTGAAACTTTGTCCATGTTTAGCATGGGAATCCAACTCTTTAACAGTGTAAAAAACTCACTATGCATGAAACAGCATTTCACCCCCCCTTTAATATATTTTGATATGTGATGGCAAAGCTTAATTTTCAGCATCATTACTCCAGTCTTCAGTGTCACATGATCCTTCAGAAATCATTCTAAGATGCTAAAGAAAAAATGATCATTTGTGGAAACTGATGCATTTTTTTCATGATTCTTTGATGAATAGTTCAAATGAACAGCATTCATTTGAAATAGATTTTTTGTCATTGTCATAAGTATCTTTACTATCTCTTTTAATCGATTTGTTGAATCTTAGCTAATTTAAAGTATTATATTGAGTTATATAATATTGTCGTATACAAGTTATTTTTATATATATTAAATATATAAGGGTATATAAAACCTAACCCTCATGTCAAAATATAACTGCATACAGATTTAGAATGACAAGTAATTAATGACAGAAATTTAATTTGTATGTGATTAGAGTTATTTTTAACGGATTATTAGTTACTTTTTTGAATCTATTAATAATCTTTAACCCGTTGCATCTCCAGGTATGATCTAGCGCAGAATGACTCTATTCGTGAAATTGAGGCGATTAGGGGCCGTGTCTCAGTGCTGCGGGAGGAGGTGCTCCGTCATGGTGCCACAGGACAGGGGGCGGAGCTGCAAGGTCTCCTCACGCACCTGGATCAGGTGGACACGGGCCGAAATCCCTGCATTCGGGAGGCACGGCGCAGGGCTGTGCTGGAAGTTCAAGCACTCGTCACCTTCCTAGACCTCTGGGAAGCCCTGGGACGTCGTAACCCTGGAGCAGAGGAGCCTCCTCCTCATGCGGCCGTGTGGCGTGTCTTAGCCAGCCTGGGCCAACTCCAGGCTCAGGTGTTGGGCTTTGACGGCAAGAGGGCTGACAAGAGCTACATGGTATTGGAAGAGCTACTGACCAAACAACTTCTGGCTCTTGATGCTGTGGACCCTCAAGGGGACGAGGGGACCAAAACTGCCCGTAAGCAAGCTGTTAAACATGCCCAGAATATCCTTAGTTACTTGGATATGAAGACAGATGAGTGGGAGTACTGAGAGGCCGATAAAAGAGACTGCAGTATTGCCGAGATTTCCCTGAATAAGGAGCCGCGAGAAAAAGGCAAAAGCTTTTTTGCCTCGTGTGCGACATCAGGACAAGACACGCCCGTGCCGAGGATACAGGCCATGGGCGGAATTTTTAATTTGTATATAAAATACTTTGTGTTTCGCCGTGGGCAGCGAGACTGTTACCCATGATGCACTGCACCTGCTGCTTTTGTTGGTCCATTACTGGTCCCTGAAAACAGCCTTTTTTCTGGCAGAAGGAAACTCGATTTCTACTGCCATGAAGCATTTTTTTTTTTTCATGACAATAATCCATGATCTTTTTAGTTGAATCTGTGCTGTTGATTGGTGTGGTGTGGTGCTAAACCCTGTTCTGCTGCCAAAATCTGCTTCCCGCTTTACCACATGCCTGTGTGGAACAAATTTCAGTCTTTATCACGGTGTGAACACATCAGCTCTTCATTCCTATCCAGTTAGAGCCGTACAGGAGCACATGATCCCCTGCTACGACCACACCAGGTTGTGCAGTGGGCCATTTCCTGTAAATCACACATACCGTAATGTAAAGGCAGTCCAAGCTTAGCATTCATAGGTTTGATCTCTTCTCTAAATTGCACTTTCAGAGCCTAAGCTCCTCTCGCTACAATTATTAGCTGCATATATAAACAAGAGCTGACTCTATATGTGGGAACAATTGTTTTTACATTTTGTTGCATCTTTTACATGCATATATCCCACTGAGAAAATTGTATCTTAAAATAGATGGTAAACAGTGGTTTGTGTTTAGTTTAAAGATTGAAGTGTGTAATTTTATTTTAACATAAAATTACACACTTCACCTTTAAAGAAGACTTTTTGACATCAAAGAAGAATGTGAGAGAAACGGCAAAAAAAGAAAAAGATGTCTAACCCTTCCTGCAGTTTTGCCATATTTCAGTAGTCGGAGGCCAAAATTGCAACGAGGTATTGTCCTTGGAGACGTTTCTTTTTAGTATTGATATGGAGGATAAAAATAGAAACTAGTTCACAAGTTTCTTGTCTTCTTCATTGCTTTTTTAAATTTTTTATTTTTTTTGCTTTTAGGCAACAAGTGCCTGTGCAAGCCACCAGGGAATAGAGCGGAGACTGAAAGAGTGTGTCTGTGATTGTTTAAAAAAAATAAAAAGTGGTGCATGCTATTTTGGTAGTGAGACTGATCAAAGTGGACAGGGGCGTTCTAGGACATTTTCATTGGAGCGGCATGGAAAGACAGCAAGCTATCAAACAAGCACTGAAATACTGTGGCTACATTTACACAGTTACATATTTACACTGGCGAATTACTTAATAGTATATTTCCCTACACTCTCAAACTACTTCAGTATTTGTATACACAATATGCATATTTTGCAGTAAACTTAACTTTAACTAAATAATATGAATTATTTATTCAAAATAAAAATTTACAATTATTTTACCATTCACAATGCTTCATGCTCCTTAAAGCTGTTAAGTAAACAGTCTTGTACGTCTTTTTGTCCGATTTTAAAAATTATTTTTTGCTTCTTAAAAAAAGCCTCTTTTTTTTTTTTAAATCTTCATTGGAAAAATAATTGGGAAAGAAATACTTCCGGAACCAAGGCCGCTGAAAATGTGGACGGGCACTGTTGCAGTCAATTGAGACGACACTGAAATTAAACAAGCATTTGTTTACACATTATTTATTTGATTCAATTCTAAAATATTTGAAAACGGAAATTATGTGTTGACATTGACAAGGCTGTTTGTAGACTCGTGGAAGTAACATAAGGGATGGCAAGAAGGGCGTAATCAGTACACATACAGTACATCGACCCATCACTAGTATTGACAGAAAGTGACTAAGTTAAATGTTCGAATTTCATTTAATAACAAAAATATAGCATATAATATTCTATTATGGAAGTTGTGGTTGTTGAAGAACAGGGTCAGCATGCACACCGTAGTGGTGTTTTGAAACAAATCGGTTTAGTGAGCAACTGAATGACTCATTCCTAAAGATCATGTTCATTCTTGAAAAGTCACTTTTTAATTTTTGAATGAATTTGTGTTTTTGAATTAATCGTTTGAGCAATGTTTGATATGGACCACATTTAAAAGGTCAAACAACTTTACACAAAAAAAACATGAAAAATTAATTGGGCACTTTAGCTTGTAGTGTGAAGCAGTCTGTTTAAATCCCTCTGAGTCTGTTGAATGTAGGAGTAGCTTGTCTGTGGTAAAAACCGCAGAAGTATTCAGTTTTGCTGTTTAAAATCTGACCACAGAGGCCAGGTTATGGCCATAAACAAATACAAATATATGTCATCTGTATCATGCTGGGCACTTGAGCCTCTCTCTGCTCATTTAAGCTGTCTGTGCTGTAAGCAGGTTACAATGGCTTGTTTTGACCTTGAACTGTGACCATCCTTTGGTGTTTATTTCGGTCGTGTCCCACTTGCCGTGTGGTCACTACCCTCTGTCCTGCTCCACATAAGGGAATGTCCAATTAAAAGGACCATCAGCAGTCATGAAGCAACACCAGAGTTATCAACAAAGATATCAGGTTGTGCTTGGATTAAACCCAGACACTCTTATTTAAGGGCATTCTTCTTGAAAAAAATGACAATAAAGACGCAGGGGCCGCTGGAAAGGATAGGTCGTGGTCAGAAGAGATTAATCCAGACTCTGTCATCAGACAGCCGTTGTCTGGCAGAGTCCCCTGTGGTGGGCAGCACTGGCAGATCAGCTGAGGAGGATCCTATATCTGTCAAGGTGAAATGCACGCTCCAACAGCACTTTAAAGCAACCTTGCACTAGGCGTTGGCGTTTTGTGCACCTCTTCTAAACCCACATAGAGATGGCAAAGATGTGAGCTAATATTGGCAATGTCAGTTCTGCGCAACCAGACTTTTTTGTTTGTTTGTTGTTTTACCAGCACAACATGCATTGGCCACATACACACTGCAGATCAATATGGTTGACGCTCCTCATTAAATCCATGTGGTATAACTAGTTGTTAATGCAGTAGTGTTGCTTAATATACAGGCAGATTGTCTGAAGTGCAGTGCTAGAAAATCACATTTATGCAAATCTTGATACCTGTCTGTCTACCGTAGTTACATCAGAGGTTCTCTGCCTTGAGATCGCCAGAGGTTTCTATAACCTTTTAGCTGTAAGGGGCTTTTCATCCTTGTTTTCAAAAGAGTTCGATGGAGAACAAGATGGGACATAAGGCAAGGGTCTGGAGATTTATTTATTTTAAAGCTGAACTACTGAAGTCTAGCGAGGGATCTTTTCTTGCGTTGTGACGCACATCCGACTGAAACGGATCGTTTCGAAAAAGAAAAAAAATTGGATTTGGTTCTATCCATTATTATTTGGTTGTTATTTGGATGGAGGCATATCTGAATGCGAGCTTGCAGTTGATTTTAAGAAAGGGATGAAATGTGTTCACGTCATAATTTCGGGATGACAACATATGACTTTATATTTTGAACCGTTTACTTCCTCGGACTGGGAATTATGCATTTCTATGGCAATACTATTGTCAACACCTAAATTAATCTGTCCGTAATTTCGGGATGACAACATGTGACCTATCTATTCTGAGCTGTTCACTTCTTCAGACTGGGAATCATGCGTTTCTATGGCAATCTGAATCTGCAGCAGTCACTTGGTACAAGTAGGAGCTCTCAGAAAAATCCCCAGTTTACAAATTATTAACGGCTCTACGAGGACGGAAGTTGAAATCACCTAATTACAGTAATTGCGACATGGCGTGAATGTGTAAGAAAAGTCCGTTAAAAAAAAATCCTCTTTTTTTCATAGGTAGCCTATTATACCCGTATTTTGACCCGTCTTGTGTTTTAGGGTTAAAAGAAATCAATTTAACTGACAATAATCTGACAGGAAATTACCAGTACTGTTTCTGTTTTCCACTAAAGTATATAGTGCCCACATCTGGAGCTTTAGGTCCGTTCATAGAGTTTAAATCATCTAATTAATTGCGACATGGCGTGAATGTGTAAGAAAAGTCCATAAAAAAAATCCTCTTTTTTTCATAGGTATTATACCCGTCTTGTGTTTTAGGGTTAAAAGAAATCAATTTAACTGACAATAATCTGACAGGAAATTACCAGTACTGTTTCTGTTTTCCACTAAAGTACATAGTGCCCACATCTGGAGCTTTAGATCCGTTCATAGACTTTGATGGGGAATTTGAGGGGTATCAATCCAAGTTCTCTAGCTTAAAATGTTGTTGGGATTTTCTTGACATGCATTGTAAATCTAATCTACATGATTGTGGTCTGCGTTCCACATTCCATTAGCTGCCAGAGCTTCACCTCTACACAGACGATTGGTCTGTCAAATCTGAGTCATACTGATTTCTGCTAAACTATCTCCATGGTTATGGTCACAAATCAAATCCATTCCGATTGTCGAATGCCACTCAACAGCAGTTTATGGCAGTCATCTAGAACTATTACAGTTCTTTTGTATGTGGTGAATTAGATTACCTTGATTGTATTACAGGATGAGCTTTAAAATAGATATTTGACATGAAGAGCGAGTTCATTTGTTACAGGGCTCTATTCCTGCTTTAATGTAATGAGCGAGCCTTGCACTGACCTGTCTTTGAATATTTACTTTACAGCTGTTAGTCTTTATTAGTAGTGACATGGCTGATGTAAGATGACAGGCGTCAAAATTGCTGTTAGGTGTAAACCAATATGCAGTGTGATTTGCTACGTCTTTTTGGATGCCATACTCAAGGTCATCACACAAGCTTTGAACAACACCCATTACATTGACAACCTATTACAGTATCTGGAAAAAAAAGAGAATGTAATGAAGAATGTCCATCTTTCTTTATACCAAAGTTGATTCTTTCCTGTTTTTAACTTCCATTATCTTTATAATCACTGAAACTATACAAACCAGAAAAGGTAAAACTTGTCATTCTCGCTTTTGGTTTTCCTTATCTGACTATATGTCTGGAAGAATGTGTTTTCGTGGTGAACTGTGAGATTGTTTAAATGTGTCATGCTATTTATCTAATGTTCGACGCATTGTGTATATTGTCTGGTTTATGCTTGTTTAAAAAAAAGCACATCAAGTTCAAACTGCTGTGTGAATGCTTTTGTCAGCGGGGTTGTTTGGTTTTTACATGTCTACAATGCTAAATAAAAGATGGCGGTGATCTGGAAATAACCTATGTTTGTGGCAAGGTATTAATTATGGCCTGGGATCTTTCAAACTGTTTCCATGGCAACCCCTCCCTGTGCTTACAAAATAGGTGTTCAGAAAAAGAATCGGGTTTTCCTGAAACACAGAGCATAGAAAATATCCCTGCACATTTAGTTGGCTAAATAAATCTGCCTAAACTGATATAGTTATTAACATCCCTGCTCATGTGTAAGGTGACATGAATCAACAAACTGTCAAAAGACTTCAGCAGCTGGAAAGTGCTTTATGCAAATCTGAGACAAGATATATTGAGCAATATAATTCAGATATAAGCAGAGATGTGATGCTTATTTTAAAATGTATTACAAAATAAATTAGCAATAATTGGTAACCTAATATAAATATTGCAGCATGACGTTAATGCAATAGCACTACTGACACTAATGCAAATAAAGAGAAAACCCATACAAATTATATAAAAAAAAAGTGCGTTTGTATGAAATGTAGCTCAGACGCGTAAAATATCTCACTCTCTCTGTATATACTGTATGTACACATATACAAAGCATGAATTTGATGTAAACAATAGGTCTACATATTCACATATGCAGTTCATAGAGGACATAATGTATTATGCAGTTACAGCGTGAAATAATGATTACATTTTACATTTTTTCGCGCAATTGCGAGTTTATATCTCCCAATGTGGACTTTATAACTTGCAAATGCGAGTTTATATAAAAATCTAAAGAGAGTTTTGAGATATAAATAATGTCTTTTATTCCGTGGCTTACATAGACTGCTTCTGCCACCAGTTTGGCTCCGCCCACTAAAAAAAGGTCAGTGCTGTTTGCAAACACCCAAATGGTCTATTAAAATTCTTTACTGTCACTTTTAATTTAGCAACTTCTTTTTTTTTTTTTGTTACTTACTGACCCCTACTGTATATTTTGTATGTAACTTTAAAGGGATAAACTAACCTTTTTTATTCTGACTACATAACATTGTTCCATATATTCACAGCCTCAAATTCATTCTTTTTTTGCCAGGGGTATTGATCTGGCAGAAAATGCATCTGTCTGATTCTGATTCCACCCAGGTCACCACATGAGGGACAGTCAACACACACTCATGACCCCATGACTGCAAGGACATCAAGGCCCTTGAGGGAAGAAAATACAGTACACAAACACACACAGCCACTGGTCCAAATAACCTAGACTGCATTGAAAATCAACATTTATTTTCATTTAAAGCTCCAGTCCATAACTTTTTTAAGTTAAAAATAATCCAAAATAATTATATTAAAAAAAAACTTATTCTGCCAGTGGTCAAAACTATCTGCTTGCCATAGCTAGATTCAAAACGGTTAGCTTGTAATAATGATTTTAATTCCAGTGGTACTGGTGGGTTTCCGCGGGAAATTCGAGCATGTCTTTGCGTCATTACGTCACACCCGTACACATAAAGAAGGAGTTTCGGCTAGCCGGCTATACTGCTCGTGACGAGATGTTTAGATGTATAGGCTTTTCTCGCAGCACTTTACATAATTAAACTTATGGCATCCAGAAAGATCCAAACAACAATCATCAGTGTCAACTGGAGATTCAGCAGTTATAAAACCCAAAAGACTTCGTACTTCGGATTTAAGGTGGCTAGAGAAAGAGAAAGAAACCGTCTCATGCGAACACAAGGATTTAAACATTGGCGGGGCTTTTGAAAAGTGCGTGAACTCCGTGTTTTGAAGGGGTTCGAAACGGAATAAGAGACGGCTTTTTTCTGCTGAACAAGTAAGACATTTCAATAGTTCAATCGTGTAACAGTACGTTTTCTTAATTCACACAGTTATGGAGTTTCCTTTGTTGTGCCTTTCTCGTTTAGCTATTATGGAGAATATGAATTCTGAACTACACAGGTAGCTGCTAACCATAAAACACATTAAATTTAACATTAGTCACGCAATGCTGATGTTGTTAACATGAACAATTTGAGAACAAAGTAGGCTATAATTTGCACGGTTGCTGTAAATCGCGTTGATTAAATCTAACGAAGCTTATCATGTCGAATGCTTTTTCCCCCTTAGTTGGTCAGAACAAAAATGGATTTAACTTACTTGTTCAGAAGACATTTTCTTATGAAAATTCTTATGTTGGTCAAACTTTCAAAAAGTGAAACTGTGATTCTGAATGACAGTATCCACACAGCGCGGTGATTGACAGCAGCACTCGCCTCAAAGCACTGTGTTCATCCGCGCTGTTTCATGCCGATTTACAACCCACGTAAAGATGATAATTCCGCGAATCACTGCAGTTACAGATTTCGAACAGAGAGATGGCGACAAAGAGGAAAAGATACGGACTGCAGCTTTAAACAAGAAACTTTTTTTTTTTTTTTTTTAAGAAAAGCTAAGCAACATAAGAAGCTTGAATGCTGCAATCATTAAAGCAAAAGAGAGACAAACTACATAAGACATTCTGATTTCATTTTTTTATGTACATATGTTGTGTCTCATGCGAACCAAAACTGCATTTGTTATCAAAAATAAAAACAGTAATATAGTAAAAAAAAAATGTATACAACTTAAAATAATAATTTTCTATTGTAATATATTTTGTGATGGTAAAGCTGAATATTCATCATCATTACTCCAGTCTTGTCACATGATCCTTCAGAAATCATTCTAATATGCCGATTTGCTGCTCAAGAAACATGTCTTATTATCCAAGAATAAAACAATTATGCTGCTTAATATTTTGATGGAACATGTGATTTTTTTGTTGCATTCGTTGATGAATAAAATGTTTTTAAACATTATAAATATCTTTACTGTCAATGTTGATAAATATAAAGCATCCTGATTAATACATAGCTTATATATATATATATATATGTATGTGTTTGTGCAGTATAAAATGATAAAAGCAAAGAAAGCATTTTTAATAGAGGCCTCATATTTATTTATTTATTTTTTAAATAATGCACTAGGCTTAGGAAATGAATCTTTTAGTTATTACAGTGACCACCAGATGGCATCATGTGACTAATGTGAATAGTAATTCAGTCTCGACACTCTCCACACGGGTCAGATGCTAAATGGTTAAATAGTTTGTTAGTTCACTGCTTGCAACGAACGGTGAAAGATGAGTACACCAACGACACGGGGCTTTAAATCCACTGACCAACTGGCTCAGAAGAGATTGAAAAATAAGATTGTTAGACAAACACTAACACCTTTAGTGCTGTTCAGTACAGAAATTGTACTCTTTGTAGCAGTGCTCCTCTTCCCTATCATCTGTCTCTGTGGATCTGTTTTCACATATTCATCTTAAACGTTTAAGATTAAGAATTTCATTGATCTAACAGACATGACTTAAAACCTTGAGCTGTTCATCACGTGTGTTGACTGGCCCAGTTTAACTGTTCCAGGTAATGTGTGCTTGTACCCACCCCCACTCAGTAAGCTGTTACATCTGATCTTTCCTGCATTTTCCCTGTAATCTGTGTGACAGTCACATGTGAGGGCCATTATAGGTTATGTAACTTTATTCACATTTGATTCAGATCACACTTACGCATACATGCATGTTTGCCCTGATTAGTTTTTATGCCTGGCTTCTCACTTATCCTCTCTTATAAAGCTCATTCTAATAACAACTTATGTGCTGTGTAACATTCAACTGAACAAAATCACTTTTTTCAGTTCCATACCTCAAACTCAAATCTAGTTCATGATTCTACAGTCTAGCTATTATTATCTAGCTACAGATTCCATCCATCCGCCCATCTGTCTATCAATCAATCAATCGCTCTGTCTATCAATTGTTCTATTTCTATCCATCCATCCATCAGTTTATCACTGAAATGCTTTCTGCTGAGGTCTAATGCGATCTGAAGCTGTCTGATGTGGGTGAGGTCTAATGGGGTCTGAAGTTGTCATATTTATATATATATATAAAATAACTGTCTGACTGATGGTAAAACCTTCAGACTTTAAACCCTACAAACACAGCCATTATTGGTCAAGGTGGCAACACACAATAATATGGGCAATAATCACTATACCTTATAATTTGTTAAAAAAAATAATGCAAAACATGTATGCAAATTTAGAAGCAGATGAAAGTTCAGTTGTCTCTACCCACATAAAATCACATTCTTAGCTGTTTGTGGAACTGGGATTTGTCAAGGGTTTCCCAAAAATAAATGTTTTCAAAAGATTCCTTATACACAGGCTAAATGCAAGTAAAATGACGCCTCTGTAGAATGCAGTGGCAAATGTAGGTTATGGAATCATAACCAACTGACAATCACAGTGTTTGGAAGAGAACGCTGCAAATGCTGCAAAAGCTTTCTGCGAGAAACCCCTGCTAACCCAAGGTCAGTGTACGACCTCAAGATAAGTCTGTCCCAAAATATAGCAGTTTTGCTCCACGACTAATGATTTTGTATCACAATTATTAAAAAATACATTAAAGAAAGTGTTGCAGTCCAATAAAACATTTATTTGCATGTATTTAAGACGCATATCTGTTTTATGTGATCTCAATCAGCCATTGAATGGGACATTGGATGAAATCAGCAGCCAAACAACAGCTGTATATTACCCACAGGTCTTTGTGTGATTTCACACATTCAACGCATGGCCTGTAGCACTCAAAAGACAAAACGCAAGATAAAACTATTGATGGTGAGCCATGGGGCGTAATAATGTTCATTAAAAATTCAAAATTATGTTATGTAATTATGAATTATGTATTACACAAGTTTGGTCTGCAATCAATTTATAATGCATTTTGCATTGCATTTTATGTTGCAAAGCAGTTTGCAAAATTTCAGTGAAATTACACATTTTCCAATGTCAACAGCGTAGCGATGTAATGTTTGAAGCATAGCTCACACACAAGTTTTCTGTTGATCAATGCAGCGATTTTGAGTGACCAACATTGACCCACACTGACAGTTTTTGACCTCACATGCAATTCCTGATCGTGTCGATTCCTATTTAAATAAATGAAAATTTGCTGATTATATGGAAAAATGTTATCCGCTTGTTTATGATGTAAATAATACTGTTTCCAGGTCCAAGCCTCCACTCGTTTCTAGTGAGAATATTTAACAGCCGTTTATGAGCACTGTTCACAGATCACTAATGATTCATAAAAGCTGAATAATTGAGTATTCGATTTAGAGATACAGGTTAGGATTATGATTTTTCAGTAGTATTACAGCACACTGTGAGTGTATCAGCAGATTTGTTGTCTGATTTTGGACTTTGGAAACAGAGACGTAAGACTTAACAAGTGGACTGAGGCACATAAATGTTTTAAGTATACAAAGTTAAATATACATAAATATTTGATGCACTTTAATTAGTGCAGTCAAGATGTTAATGCCAATTCTTGTTGTTGTTGTTGTTTTTTGCATTTATTTCTTACATTGAACACATTGTGTTTCCATGCATTTTGTTGAGATGTCTTAATGGTTGATTATTCATGTTGCTTATGTATTGAGCAGCTATTTGTTTAACTATGTATTCATTGTTTTTAAGCCTATTAGCTTTTTTTCCAAGTGTATGTATTAAAATGTATCTATAATATGCAATAAACAAATTTTATTTTGTATTGGGTTCAGTTTTTCAGTTTGTTTATTATAATAGAAGTTAATGGTAAGTACCAAAAAATAAAAACCTACACAAAAAAAATAAGTCACTTCAGTTTAGGGTCCGATTCTCACTTTTAACTATTATACTTTTTTTTCCCCCTCAATAAACTCTTAATTACTGCTTATTAATAGTTAGTAAGGTAGTTACGTTTAGGTATTGGTTAGGATTAAGGGATAGAGAATATGGTCATGCAGAATAAGGCATTAATATGTGCTTTACAAGTACTAATAAACAGTCAATATTCTAGTATGCATGTTAATAAGCAACTTTAATAGAATAGGACCCTAAACTAAAAGTGTAACCAATAAAACTATATAAAACTTCAAATTCAGTTCCTGGAGGCACCTAAAGCAGTAACACACAATGAAACCTGGGTGGTTCCTCAGAAGAACCCCAAAAGGTTCCTCTGGGATCTTTTCATTTTTGCAGTGTATATTTCTATTGGCTTATTTCCCTCATTTGTCCATTAGAGAGCAGCCTCTTCTAAGGCATCACAGTTAGCACAAGAACATCTTGAAACCATGTGGGCTTTTTCCAGTGTGTAATGAAAGTTGGGCAGGGGGAGTACATGCAAAACTGAATACCGAGTGGAATGTGGCACACCCTATAATGTTCAATTCAGCTCAGCATAGAAAATATGATTAAAGTAAACACCCGCAGAAGACTAGCAAACAGGCACAGGCCAAAGTGTGATCCAGGGGAAGTCAAAAGGAAGTCTGTTCAACACTTTTAGTCATCAGCAAGAGCGATGCAAACAACAAACCACAAGACCATAAAAACATATTCAGATCAACAGTTTTTACTGCCACTACCATTTGTAAGGAGGATTAAACAAAATGTCATTCATTATGTGTTGTGAAATGGCGCAGCAGAGTGACTCACTGTCAAATGACCCATGATTCACAGCACAGAACTACAGCCACATGCCTGTGGACACTGTGACATTCATCTCAATGTTCCAGACCTTTAAAAAAAAAAAAAAGGAATCCACATGTTTGGGTGTTTTGGGTCAAGTTGGTAACGAATGAAAGCCCATAAGAATAAAAAAACATGCGTAAAACACACACTCACGTCCAAAACGTTCAGTTACTTATTAGAAGTAGCGCAAATTAGTCTTCCGGGAAGTTATACTGCACCTGCACCACTCTATTGACAATGGATTTACAAAGAGTAAAACAGGAACAGCAGGTTGTTCTGCTCTCATGTACTTTGGCCAGCAACAAGTATACGTGCACCTCTGCACACGTCTCGCATCATACTTCATTCTGACTCATAAAAGCACGTTTATTGCATCTTTTTACAATGCACCAGGCTTTTTATATGGCAGTCGGTGTGGACACTGTGTTTGTGGTTGTGCTTTTCGTCACCTCAAAATGAACAACTCAAAAGTTTGCTCAAATACACTTTCGATAAGCTAGCTGTGCTAAGCTGTACTTTTTGACAGAATAGCCTGTTAGCAAAACAGAGCAGCAGTCTAGTCACCATCTGAAGTGTTACTGGTCACCAGCACATGTTGAGGAGTTTGATAAATGTGCCACTTATTTTAAGTCCATATGGTTCAAATACACATGATCATGTCTCAGTTCAGACTAAACTGGGAACTAAAACTGTCCCAATGTGAAACTCACACAAACAGGAAGAGGTTCACATAAAGAGACCTTCTGACTCACATATAAGACAACCACAAAAACCTGCCAATATGATTTTATCTCAGATAGATATACCACGATACTTCATGCATCAGTAAGAAAAAAAAATGAATAATGATTTACCAGTGGATATAAGACACAACTGCATAAGTGTTCACACCCCTGAACTAACACTTTGATTTTATTACAACATTCAGTCTTTTTGGATAGAAGTCTATCAGCTTGGCACATCTTGACTTGGGAATATTTTCCTACTCCTCTTAATGCAAAACATTCATCGATCTTTGCAGAAGCCATTATTTTGTTGATTTAGATGTATGTTTAGGATCACTGTCATGCTGAAAGATGAAAGTTTTCTTCACTTTCAGCTTTTTTAGCAGACGCCGGAAGGTCTTTGCCAAAATCATATGGTACTTGGAGCGGTTTATGATTCCCTCCACCTTCACTAAAGCCCCAGTTCTAGCGGAGGAAAAGCTGCCGCCGCATGCTTCGCCATGGGTTTGGTGTTACTGGTGTGCTGTGTTGTTTTCCCACCAAACATACCATGTACAATTTTGGTCTCAAACCATAATACATTTTTCCACATGGTTTTGGGAGACTGGATATAGATTTTGGCTTAGATTTTGTTGTAGGCCTGAGTGACCCTGAGCGATACTTTTCAACAATAGCAGTTTTCATCCACCAATTTGTATGTGCATTTTGGGATATCATTGGGATAATTTGAGGCAGATAAATTGTTTATCTGATAAGACGACATGCGCATAAACTATGATGGAAACCCATTTACAGAATAAATCCCTCAATGCGCAAACAAAAACCTCACAAAAGTTTTGTCATCAGAATGATTTGGTTTAATTCCCTCCAGAATTGTCTCACACGATTGCATTCCCACACCAGGCATCCAAATGTAAGATAGCATGACTGCGTTTATTGCGTTTCGTCGAGACACATGCCATTTATGATGTAGGATAAAAGAGTAGCTTCTCCGAATGCAGCAACTTCCGTTTTTATTACAGATATTTTGCACCAATTTCCCAGGAAGTGGCAATTTCATTCTCTTGAACACATGGGATGGAAACGCTGCTTTATTTACAAATGTTTTATGCGATATTCCAATTTGTGCACAAGTTAAAATCGCAACTTTGGTAACACTTTATTTTAAGGGTTCAGAATGATGCATTAGTTAAGCATAAATACACTTGTAACTAATAATTAATTTAAAATATAGTTTGGACATATTAGCCATTTAAGGATCCACATTCATGCGATAAGCAAAAATAAGCTAGTAATTAATAATTAACTGAATGTACAGTAAACACCTTTTAGCCATTATTTACAACTTCGCAAACTATATATTATTTTTGTGTAGTAATGTACTTAGTACATTTCAGTGATCCACCATCTATTAAGTTAACTGAACAACTTAAAACAACTATGATTAATTAATGCTGGTTTTACAGTTATAATTAGATAAAATAGTGTAATAAAGACAATTTGACCCCCTGTTCTAAAGTGAAAGTTATATCCACTTTAATAATGGCACTTAAGTTAATATATAGATCTATATATTATAAGAAGCCACTAATTATGGCTAAACTGCCACTAATACAGTACTAAAGACAATTTGAAAGTTATAAACTTAAATTATTTCAGTAAGTTACCAAGGCAAGGTTTAGTTTTTCCATCTATAATTATAACTTCAGCTTTATTTTAATGAAACTGTTTTTAATAGTTTGTCCACATTTAGTTTAGTTACAATAACAATCCTTCATCAAACAAAGGCTTTTTGTACTTAACCAAAAATCCAAGAACTGCATCAAACCAAGTACGATTTCAGCTGACTTCAGCCATTTCTGCATAGAATATGATCAGACGATCCGTGAACAAACTGTGGGTTTGTGGGAGTGCTGAGAACAACTGACTGACCTTTTATTGACATAATTGATTGTTCATTCTCCCTCTCTGAGCAGTAAATGAAATACAATTGGAATTTCTCAATGATATCTGAGCCAGAACAGGGAGGAATTTAAATGAATTGTGATTTGTTATCAAACTCCCAGCATCCAACTCAATGTTCAATTACTATGAGCTGAAAGGAGCTCTTGAGGAGTGACCCGAGGAGCGAGGCAGCACTCCACATCTCGACTGAATCTGAAACTCTCAGGGCACTAAGGGGAAGATAACAAATCTGAATGCGACTTCCTATTTCTGTACGCATCTTTGCAAAAAGTCACATTAAACAATGTAAATCAAAAATGGCACTGAGCTATGAAGCTTCAAACCTATAAATAATACAACAGAAGAACATCAAAGACTTCAGAAAGACAGTAAACTGGAGGAAAGTGATAGCATTAGTTCACCCAAAAATATTTACTCAAACCCTCATTTTTCCATGGAAAACAAAAATAGTTAGCAGAATACATACTTTTCTAATGTCATAAGGGGCAGTGAATGACCGAAATTTTCATTTTTGAGTGAACTATTCCTTTCGATTTGAAAGAGACATGGGGCAAAAAGTGTACTATTAGGGTGAAACACCAGAACAAAAAAGGAAACGGAGAAAGGAGTTAGAAATGACTTGAACCAACCGTATTATATACATTATATTATATATGTTGGTTGTATTATATACAACCAACAGTATTATATACACGTTAATTATTATTATCCGAAGTTAATCAAAGTTATCACCGATCACCGATCATTATTTCACTCCAAGACGTCGCGTGTGGAGACGCCCAGTGGAGTTACTACGTCACAACTCCAGTCGATTTTAGCCGGCATTTTAGCGTCTGCTACTGATTCACAGCCATTTGAATGTAGAAATACTCAGAAATACAACTTTGAGCTGATTTTTCTCAAGATATGTCCTCTAACATCAGAAAAATGCCACAAGAACATGTTAACACCTAGAAAAACATTATTTTCATCGGAGTGGATCTTTAAAGATGTGATAACATTCGGGCCGCATTTACATTACATGGGGCAAGCGACCCAATTCCAATTTTTTCCTCCCATGTGGCACAGATCGGATATAACCTATGAATGTGTATGCAGGAAAAAAAACCCACATGGATTCTGATAGTCTAAGATTAGTTTCAGGCCTCATTCATAAGTGGGAATAAATGTAATATGAATCGGATTTGCATCTGACATGTAAGCAGAAAGATTGGATATTCCCATCAATGTGAGTCGTACGTCATTGAAAAAGCGATGGTGGCGAATGAACGTCAATTCAGGTGGACACCAACCGAGATCACATGACTCTTTTCAATGGCGCAAAGGAGGACGAAGGCTCAACCCAATGTTTTGCAGACCTTTAAAGCAAAATCTTGTTTTATCATTTTGTCTGCGTCCATTGCAAATCGTGCCGTTTTTACTTCCTTTCCGGCCTAAGCTTTTCCGGGTCAGTACGTTTACTTTGGGTTGTTTTGCCAAGTGTATAGTGTAAATACAGATATTGGATATGGGTCACTTTTAAAAGAAGATGCAAGCTGGTCATCAAAATAATTGGATACAGTCAACAAATCGAACCCGCAGTGTAAATGCGGCGTTAAATGAGAAACAATTGGAAATCTTTCTGTTCACTCATTTAAGCTCTGCGGTCTCCATGGAAAACCTGTGAATCAGACAAAGCATGCACATTTTTTTCTTTAAAATCTGATATCTGAAGTGGCTTGAGGCCTTTTAAACCAAACAAACCAAAAGCAAGCTGAACAATGAGCTTCTCACAGATACAAGATCATAATTTATAACCTGGAGACACGACTCGGCTTATGAGTTTATCATAATTGTGCCAAACAGAAAAACAGGGTTATCCTCATCTCATTATGTTGCTTTTTTTTTTTTTACAAAAGTTACAAGCTGCAGAAATGTTATAGCACTCCACAATAAAATCATACAATGCACACTGTAGGTCACTTTAACCTGATGTTGCTGACATTTACACACCAGTGCCTTTACTATTAATAACTTCAGTCATGGAAAAGCATCAACCTGCTTCCCTTTTACAGGACAATATTTTCCCTGTGAGCTCATGATATCCACCAAAGACACATGGATCAAACACACACACACACACACGCCTTTGTTTTCCTGTCAAGGTGGAGACCTTCCATTGACTGCTATTGTTTTACTGAGATAATGATCTATTCTAAAATGTTCACATTATTCAGAATGTGAATAATGTATTGAGTTCAAAAACTTCAAACTGAAGTTTGTCTAATAATGTTTGAATTGTGCTTGGTTTCATATCTGTATACGGCGAGCAATGTTGAGGAAAGTTACTTATAAAAGTAATTGCATTACTCCAATAAAAAGTAACTAATCAAGTTACTTAGTTACTTTTTATGGAAGGTAATGTTACATTACTTTTACGTTACTCCAGTTAAACTTTTGGTAATTGTACTAAAGGCCCTTTCATGACAAAAAAAGCAATGAATAAGCCTCAGGCTGAAGGAAATGTAACCGCACGCGTGTAGAGGGCGCAGCCATTCTGGATTGCAGAGGAACAGGATGCAAGAGAAGAAAGTTCAACACTCTTACTTCAGCAATAAAAAAACCCACAAATGTGATGTTTAACTAAAATCATTATACTTGTTCCTATGGTTGAACTGGATCAAAGATCAGCAGCAAAGACATTGATTAATAAAGTGAGATTACATACATAAATTGAGTGTTATTTAATGTTTCATTTGTGCAACTTTGCGTAATGTTCTGGGTTTTGCGCACACAACACTTCTGCACTTCCTCTTGATTTCTCTCAACATGCGGACAGGAGAGCTGTCAGTCGATAAATGGGAAAACAAGTATCTTGCGTTACTTATTTAAAAAAGTAACTCAAAAATGTTGTTGTCATTTTAATAGTAATGTGTTACTTTTCTAGTTACTTCCCGAAACCGAATACGTAACCTGCGTAAACACACTGATGGCGAGGCGGTCCTAACTGCTAAACTGTAAGTGTTTTAATGGCCTAAAGTATCACCAGCACAAGCCTTCTTTGCGCTCAAGTTGCTGTGCTTTAGCTCATGACTGCTGCTTTTTCTCCTCTCTGCTCCTGGATTAATGGGGCTGAACTCTAGAATCTGAGAGTGAAGAGTGGACAGCGAGAGAGATGCTTAAATAGAGAATGTGCTAGAAAGGGTATTTATAGCTCACAAGCACCTTTGTGTGTCAAGAATAGATGCCAGTCACTGTGCTTAAAAGTATAAAGCTGTTAACAGTAAGATGGTAGTGGCTCAATACTCATTTGCTTTAGTTCTTTTTTTGACAATGTACACTACTCTGAAAGAAATGACTACTTTTAGGTTATACCGTATTTTAAGTTCTCCTTGTTACATTGTAATTATACATTTGAGAACTTAGTAATACTAATTATCATCATCATTACAATACGGTTAGGGTTAGGAATAGGGTTTATGCACTTACGTGTACTTACCTAAGAAAGTACTGGGTAATATAAAGTAACTACATGGATTAAGGTTATGTTTAGGGGTAGGTTTAGGGTTAGTACCTAGTTATTACCCAGTTGTTGTAATTGCTATAATAAGTAGCATGTACATGGGGAACAGGACTGTAAAATAAAGTGCTGGTTTGGTTTAGAGTTAGCAGCATGTAATTAGACAGTAATAACAGTAAATAGGCTATTATAAGTACATATTTATTCAACAATGACATTAAATTGGTGACAGTGAAGACATTTTTAATATTACAAATAATTTCTCATGAATTCTGGGGGGAAAAGCATCAGTTCCCACAAAGAAATTAAGCAGCACAAGTTTCAACATGGATAATAAGAAATGTTTCTTGAGCAGCAATCAGCATATTAGAATGATTTCTGAAGGATCAGATTATATTATAATAAAATAAAAAACAAACTTTTGAAATTTAGTACTTGAAATCGAAGTATATCCCTACTCAAGAGGGGAAAATCAATCTACAGATATCCAACTTGATAAATAAAAATAGGATCCAACAGGATTTTATTTGATGCATAATGTTTTCTTATGTGATCCTTTTTGGATTGTCTCCAATTGATTCTATTATTGATTCTGTCCATTCCTATATTATTTGTCTTGCTTCTAACTTTATCAGAGAGCTAACACACACTTTGCGCCCACCACATCATCATCACCCGGAGTGTGTTTCAGGAACCTACGACCGAGGCCTTGCAGACAAGCTGATTAAAGTGAGTATTTGTAGGCACTAAGAGCTGCTATTCTAGAGTCCTGTACAGTGGTTTAGATCATCAGATGTGAGGGGGGAAACCACCACTCTCTGTTCTCATTTCTCACTGTATAATGTGTTAACAGAAAGCAGATGGCTTAAATGTAACACACACCCATTCTTCTGTTACATCATCAAGTCTCCATCCCCCACATATGGATGCAATATATAAACAGATATGGGAAGAGGAGCCTTTTACAATTGAGTTCCAACATTACATAACCCACAATCCCTCACACATTAAGAGAATCATACGGATCTGAACATGTTAACACAGAGCCCTGAGAGGAACTGCATATTATTCTTACCATTTCTGCACTATAATGTATGCAGTCACAAAATTTCTGTATTCATATACACTGATCTACACTTGTTTAGTATATAGAGCACACTGCCAGTGTGATGAATAAACCAGGAGTTTTAACATCTTCACTCATTATTTAATCTGACTACCAAAAGATTGTATTACTTTGGATGCACAATATATCATTACCATATGAGCCGATAAAAAAAAAAAAAAAATTAACCACAACCATCAAAAGATCCAATCAATTCCTTATGGACAAATTAGCAGGCAGTGTGAAATATGTACTGTACACACTAGTATCTTATTCCAAACTCAGATTATGACTATCTCCAACTATAAAATCGATCCTCTGTTTTTCCCAAAATAGAGCACAAAAGGTTTATAACACGAGCAAGAGAGAGAATAAGAATAAGTAATTTCACCTTTATACAGCAGCATCTATGAAGGCATCAGATTGCAGAGGGACGGCCTTTTTTTGGACTCGTGGATAGAGGAGCTCTCAATAGTTTTTTTCAGATATAAGATTTACCAGATGTTAGCGCATCTAGTTCTTCTTCAGTATCTTGCATTCCACATGCAAGAAAGTAACATACACAAATACAGAACAGACCGTAACAACCTTGAATTTAGAGAGCTAGTGGTGAGAAACTGCTCATATCACATCGATGAGCACAAATAAAAACCTCACACTTAAACAAAGCTTTATATGATGTTGTCTGGTCTAAATTTTATCATGACACATAAACGTCACGGACAGCATACATTTCCAAGCCACTCTACCTTGTTTTCCCTGAGAGGTCAAATACGTGTGCCGTATTTGCACACAGCAGCTGACAGTCATACAAAGCTGCCACAGCAAGAGACAGAAATACAAAAACTACAATGTTTTTTCCACCTCAATATATTTTATTGCAGTAAAACAAAAGATCTACCAGTTAAAAAAAAAGAAAGCACAAAAAAACATGAACATCAATCTGAACTCCACTGACCGGTTACATTGATGTAAAAGCAAATCAAGCTGTTAACCAATCTTTTATATCTAAATAAAGCTAAACAAGACCGCAGGGATGGCCAGTCCTGTTCCTGGAGATCCATCCACCAGCAGAGTTCAAATCAACCCCGATCAAACACACCTGTCTGTATTATCAAGTGCTCCTGAAGATCTAAATTAGCTGGTTCAGTTGTGTTAGATCAGGGTTGGAGCTGACCTTTGCAGGAAGGAAGATCTCCAAGAACAAGATCGGGCATCCCGGATATTGAGGGTGTGTACAGGTGACGTGAGTCTGCGTTACTCACACTCTACAACAGTCTCATCTGTGGTCGGCTTCAGCGATGCTTCTAGTCGCGTGGTTTGGTAGCAAAGGTGAGGTATCCAGTGTGTCCTGCCATTTCTCTTGGTGGTATGGCAGTCCTGCAGATTACAGAGGTGTTCCCAGTGTTTGGGACTTCCTCTTGATTAAGATCTGAAGCCATCTGTGTGCTGTTAGTACAGCACTCCTCTGGTCCAAAGTCTGGTATGGGCAGAGTGACAGAACGAATGTCATGCACCCGCAGCAGAACCTCCAGTGTGCAGATCTCCTCAAAGCCATGGTTCAATAAAGCCTCACAAGTCTTCTGGACCTGCTCTATACACGGTGAGAAGGAGCAGAGACGACCTCCTGAAGACAGTAAAAAAGAAAAGGAGTGAGCTTTATTTTTAGTATTATTAGAATATTAGCTAATTATCATACTGAAGCATAAAGTGCACCATTAAAAAGAAAGGTTATTTATTGGCATCTATGGTTCCATGAAGAAACTTTAACATCCATGGAACCTTTTCAATGCACAAAAGGTTCTTTATACTGAAAAAATAAGGTTCTTTATACTGGAAAAAGTGTCCTTTAGATTATAAAATGTTCTTCATACTAAGAAAAAAAAAAATTCTCGACACACCAAGCCGAAGTCAAAGAAACTAGCGGCGATGAAAGCTTACTATGTTGTCGCCTCTCTTCGGCTGCGTCTCGGCCAAAAAGCTGCGCTTAAACACACCAAAAGGACTAAAGGCGACCGTCAACTAGCATGTGCGTTCTGCACCTGGATGCAAGTAATATCTGTCTATATCAGCAGGTATCTAGTCCATTTTCATCATTCAAAAAGGGAAACTGAAACCAGGACTGCAGATATACAAACTGTAAAACAAAGCAGCGCTTGCTTACGATTTTGAATATAAATCATGTAGATCACTTTCTTCATTCCAGTCGGCTCATGTAATAATGAAAAATTTGTGCATTCGATTGCTCAGGTCAGCCTTCTGTCTGTGCAGTCTTGACTTCTTTGCTCGCCTTCATCACTTTCGCGTTTATTCTCGTGCACTGATTAGTTCGCTAAGCTGAACAGCAAATCAGAGTTCGATCCAACACGCTGATTCGGCCCAAAAAACCCAGACGGCGTCCTAAGCCGACCGATGGTCAAATTTATTTTATAAAAGGCAGATTGCAACCAACAGATTGAAGCTCAAAAACATGCATACAAATGTAATTTAAATGTAAAGCGCAACTTATGTGAGTAATGTGACGTACTGCTGATATTTACGCTACTTCTGACGTCATAAATTTCGAAAGTTGGGGGAAGTAGACTGCGTATGACCGTTTGGCCGGAAGCTAGAAATGTATTTTGTAACGTGTTAAATATGAATATTTTTCTTACACAAACTCGTCGTTTTGCTTCAGAAGGCCTTTATTAACCCACAGGAGCCGTTTATAGTTCGTTTACGATGGATGGATGCACGTTTTTGAGCTTCAATCTGTTATTTGCAATCCACTGCCATTATAAAACTTGGAAGAGCCAGGATATTTTTTTAATATAACTCCGATTGTTTTTGTCTGAAAGAAGAAAGTCATATACACTTAGGATGGCTTGAGGCGGGTGAGTAAATCATGGGCTAATTTTCATTTGAAAGTGAACTAATCCTTCAAGAGTGTATACTTCATTTTTGACACGAACACTAGCATATGCGTACAGTCAAACGCATTGTCTTTCAAAGTACACTTCATTTGATATGGCAAACACAGCCACTCACACTAGAAAGTTTCATCTTTGTCCAGTGTTTTTTGCATTCCGTATAAACTGGAGTGGCATGTCTCTCTTAAACCAACTCAAATGTTCGACAGCACACACATCTATTGTTCCATCTCTTCAGTTTCTTGTTTGAGTGTAAAACAACAGACTGGGCCAGTGTTGCCAACTTGCAGAAAAATGAATGCAAAAAAATTCAATGCATTTTTCACCTGCAGGTTTTGTGGCAGAGACTGCCACTCCCGAATTGGACTGTTGAGTCACAACTGACGCTGCACTGGTGTTCCTCATCCCGCGTGATCCATGGTCTCCTGAGACTGGAGAATGCCTCTCATTTTATGATTTAGAAAATTCCATAAAACTTCTCTTTTGTATGAATGTAATTTGGATCTCTGTGACTCACTATGCCTGTCTACAAGTTTGCATCTGTTCTTTATCAAACCACTGAGCATATACACAAGTCTCCAGCACTTGTGCTACACTCTGTGCAAACATGAATAGCTGTTTATGAACCTCCCTGTTTGACAGCAACAAGCGTTACTATTTGTAAAACCTTATCAAATACCAGAAACGATCACACTTGTGGCTGACGTCAAATCAAACCTGAAACTTGAAATAAGCAATGAGGAACAGGAACATTTTTGCTCAGGTCTTTTAAAAGAAATGGCCATTTTACCTCGACAATGTTCTTTAGTAGATCCAAAAATTTCATGCAGTAATTATTGCTGTAAACTGAGGTGCAGACTCAGAATTTTTGTTATATTTTACACGATTTCTGCACTAATTTCAGGTGCAAGTCTACAGAATCTTGAATAGTGGATGTAAAGCTGAAGTGTGTCACTAGGGGCATCAAACGGAACTGCAGAACAGATGACTATTTTAAAAGAAGACTAAGGGTGTACTCACACTGGGCAATCTGAACTGTGCCCGAGCACAGTTGATCCCTAAAGTCTGGTTAGTTTGACTAGTGTGATCTCTCTGTACTGTGCCCGGGCACAGTTGATCCCCAAAGTCTGGTTAGTTTGACTAGTGTGATCTCTCTGTACTGTGCCCGGGCACAGTTTGTTTAACCATCCCTGGCCCGCTTGGAAGAGGTGGGCCAGAGCATGTCGTGTGATCGCTAACCACGCCGGAGCATGGAACAGCTGCTACTTTTGTGTGTGCTACTGTTATTACGACAGTAAACATCTTCTCTTACTACTTGGATAGTACACATAGTACACAACTTAATTCAAGCGGGTCTGGTTCTCACCTTATTGATGAATTGATTGTTTTCTTCAAAACAAAAAGTTGCATCGTAAATGACGCAAGCATGCTCTGGCCCGGAACGTTGGGAGGGGGGAAATTCACTCCAGGGCACGGTACAAGGCAACAGTGCCTAGTGTGAGTACACGCCACCCCCCAACTACCATTGTAGGTAGCCCTGCCCCAAAATCATCAACATCACACCCAGTAGGCTGTTCAACAAATAAAGTTCTGTGGGTGCAGATTTCATGCAGGCCTGCTGAGAATAATCAGGAAGTGATGTCAAAGAATATGGTTCCTCAAGGTTTACTGGAAGCAACCAATAACTCACTAAGCTGTTAAGGGTTAGAGAGCAGTCGACATGCACATGTTTGCATATTGTTGCCTTACTGTTAAACGGTTTCATAATAACATGTTAAATAGAGGAGTAAAATTGAAACAGCAATCTCTTCCACTCCTTTGCCATCTTGCTCCACTAACACGATTGGAGGGAATTTGGGCTTAAGGTGGTATTACTTACATGCACAAAAATAGCCACTGGTGATCAGAGTAAGAAGATAGACAGGGTGCTGTGAGGAGAGAAGTATGAGAAAGAGACCTTAATGGGTATAGTTTACTCTTCGATTCTGTCTTTAGACTCAATCCAATCACATTCACTTAATCCAGCATGACCCCATCCTTCACTCTCAACATTCGCCATAGAATTATAATGAATGGGACACACTGTAGGAAAGCAATGCAGAACTGTCTCACTCTCTTCTCTTGAGCCTGACAATTTTCACAGGGATGCATCAGGGATCCAAAGTCACTTGGTGCCTAAACAAATACTTTTATAAAAAAAGTTCCTCAATTCTGATTGGTAAATACAGCGTTCAGACCATCCTAAAATCTGCAATACAGTAAAGGTGACTTGTGACTTGTCTGTACTTTACTGTACAGACGGAGCAACTTTTTGAGCAATGTTGCTGGCCAATGTTGCCGTCAACGGGCAACCAGGTGTGAGACAGGGCCCACGACTGATCTAAAGTATCCAGATATAATTCTAAATCACAATAAAGCCTCTTATAACTAATTGCTTAAATATCAACTCTGGGTAACACTTTTTTTCCTTTTTACAGTGTCCTTGTTACACATGTTACATGTTCTTACCATAGTAATAACAGTAAAATATGCATAATTACATGCAACTAACCCTCAACCAAACCCTAATCCTAAAGTAAGTGCATATTGTTAATTGATATTATTCAGTACTTAAATGTATAATTATACCTTAAAAATAAAAAGTGTAACCCAACTCTGTTGCTACCCTGCTGTCTAATTGTGATTCTACTTGTGGGTAGATCAGATGGCAAGCAAACAATCAGTTCTCGTTATCAACGTGTTGGATGCAGGAGAAATAGTTAGGAATAAAGGTCTGAGCGACTTTGACAAGGTCCAAATTGTTATGGCAAGACGACTGGGTCAGAGTATCTCTGAAACAGCAAGGCTTGTGGGTTGCTCCCGGTCAGCAGTGATGAAAATTTACCAACAGTGGTCCGAGGAGGGGCAAACCACAAACTGGCAACAGGGTGTTTGCCACCCAAGGCTCACCGATGCACAAGAGCAACAAAGGCTATTCTATCTGGTACAAGCCAACAGAAGTATACTGTGGCTCAAGCACATAACATTTTAATGAGGGTTACGGGAGGAATGTCACAACACAAAGTGCATCGCACTCTGCTGCGTATGGGGCTGTGCGTATTTGACCCCTGTCCACTGTCGAAAAGGGCCTACAATGGGCACGCGAGCATGGGAATTGGACCTTAGAGCAGTGGAATAAGGTTTCTTGGTCCGATGAGTCCCGTCTTCTTTTACATTATGTGGCCGGCTGTGTACGCGTGCTCTGTTAACCTGGGGAAGTGATGGCACCAGGATGCGCTTATTGGACAATGACAAGCCAGTGGAGGGAGTTTGATGCTCTGGGCAATATTCTGCTTGGAAACCCTTGGTCCGTCCATTTATGTGGATGTAAATTTGACACATGCCACCTACCTAAACACTTTTGCAAACCAAGTACACCCCTTCATGACAATGGTGTTCCCTGGTGGAAGTAACCTCTTTCAGTAGAATAATGCACCCTGCCACACTGCACACATTGTTCAGGAATGGTTTGAGGAACATAAGGCAGAGTTCAAGATTGTTGATGGATGAACAATATGAACAATGATTTGAAACGTTCAACATAGGCAACTCAAATAGCACTCCTCACACAAAGCAAATCTATCTTAAAGGGATACTCCACTTTTTTTTGGAAATAGGCTCATTTTACAACTCCCCCAGAATTAAACTGTTCAGTTTTACCGTTTTTGAATCCATTCAGCCGATCTCCGGTTCTGGCGGTACCACTTTTAGCATAGCTTAGCATACATCATTGGAGTGGACAAGACCATTAGCATTTCTAAAAAAAAATGACCAAAGAGTTTCGATATTTTTCCTATTTAAAACTTGACTCTTCTGTAGTTACATCGTGGACTAAAAATGCGATTTTCTAGGCTGATATGGCTTGGAACTATACTCTCATTCCTGCGTAATAATCAAGAAACTTTACTGCCGTACCATGAGTGCAGCAGGCGTAATGATATGACGCAGCGCCTGAAAATAGTTCCGTTGTGTTGACGGAAGGTAGCCTATTTTCAGGCGCTGCGTCATATCATTACGCCTGCTGCACTCATGGTACGGCAGTAAAGTTTCTTGATTATTACGCAGGAATGAGAGTATAGTTCCAAGCCATATCAGCCTAAAAAATCGCAACTTTACATTTTCCGTCGGTCTTATTGCACGATGTAACTACAGAAGAGTCAAGTTTTAAATAGGAAAAATATCGAAACTCTTTGGTCATTTTTTTTTGAGAAATGCTAATGGTCTTGTCCACTTCAGTGATGTATGCTAAGCTATGCTAAAAGTGGTACCGCCAGAACCGGAGATCGGCTGAATGGATTCAAAAACGGTAAAACTGAACAGTTTAATTCTGGGGGAGTTGTAAAATGAGCCTATTTCCAAAAAAAGTGGAGTATCAAATCAAAATCAAATCATACAGACAAATCATAGTCTGTCCCCATCATACACTACATGATTTCTGTGAAATTTGACAACTCTAAATGCCCAAAATCTGCAGAACAGCTTTGATTTTTGGCAACTAGCATTGACTCCAGACTGCAAATCGGGGAAAAATTATTTGGATTTTAGATGGATTACATTTAGATGGATTAGATTTATCAAAAGGCATTGATTGGAAAATATCAAACATGTTTGATAGTTTGAGTGAAGTTTCTGTATAAGTTTGTTTTGTTTGGGACGACTTAAAAGTGTGGTAGTATGTGATCCTCAGTTGGTTTGTGCATGTCATGATGGCCAGTTTTTCTTACTCCATAACCATTTACAATGTTGTCAAGTATATGAGAGAGAGAGAGAGAGAGAGAGAGAGAGAGAGAGAGAGAGAGAGAGAGAGAGAGAGAGAGAGAGAGAGAGAGAGAGAGAGAGAGAGAGAGAGAGAGTGTGCAATTCCATTGACAAATAAGGCCTTTGCATGAAAACGCAGTCATAAACAGACACATCAGGTCTCCTGGCAACGGAGGTCCGAGTAAGAAATTAGTCACGCCAACAGCTCAGATTCTCTGAGCACTCTCTTATCTGAGTAACAAGCCTGAAAAGCCAAAAATTAGAAGAAATAAAGAAACAGGCAGGATAAAGAATCAGCTCAAATCACTACACACTCTGAATGTTGCATAATAGCAATAAAATGTACATGTTGTGAGAAACATGTTAGTAGTCAAGGACAACTGGCTTGGAGTTAACCAAGGTTTAATAGTCAGAGCCATGCTAAAGTTTTCTTCACTGAACTCCTGATAAGTATTGCACAAGATAGTCAATTTGTCAAAAGAATCGGAAAGAGGCCAGCAAATGTATGAGAATACCAGAGCCTTGCCCATGCTCACTGAAGTCTCACTGCATGCCCCTTTATGGTCAATATTACCCTGCCAGCAAAACATTCTGTGTGTGTGTATATTACAAATCAGAGTCTCTAAAAGGGGGTGTAACAGAGCGCTGCAGACATTCCACTATAATGAGACAAGAGAGGATCTCCTGGTGGAAATTGAGTCTCTATCTTATACTCCGCCAAGGCAGATCTTTACACGCATGTAGACAAATTCAAAGTATTTGGGTAGTAATGAAATTGCAGCAGTGTCTTTACTGTATTAAGTTATTGTGCGTGTTTTTTAATTAATTTTAAATTTTACCTAAATAATTAGATTTTTAAAAATAAAATTAAAAAACATTTTGGTTACGGTCAACCTCCCATTTATCAAAAATGTATTAAATTACAGAACTAAAAAAAAAACATTCACCTACATCTAAGCTTCAACCTTTACAAAGGCAGGAGAGTTATGGGTTAAAAGCCAAGGGCTATGTATTTTTATGAAAATTCCTCTTTACAGACAGGGGAATAATTCATACACAAGGACTGCTGACCCCTTACTGGGACACTGACTAGTCTAGGCCTGCCCAGTAGGGCAAAGTGAGTTGTAGTTCCCATGGAAACAGCCTCTTGCCAAGTGGTCTGGTCACTTCTGAAGAAACCGTTTCTGACATGCCCACTCGATAAAAAAAAAAAAAAAAGTTGTTCCAACAGAATGATCAGAGAAACCACAGACAAAACAACTATGAAATCTGTTCGAGCTGGGCAAACTCAAACCAAAGTCTTCATGATTAATTAAAGTGAAGTAATCAAAGTGAAGTGTGACATCATTTTGGCACAAAACTAAGATGTAATTATGCAGAACAAGAGGCCTCTGTCTATGATTCACAGAAGCTGCCTCAATAACTGAGATGAAAAACTACACAAATTTAAACAAGAAATTCACAATTTAAGGAATCTCTCCCCAAACCTCCCATTGATCCATAGGGGTTATTTGGGCATTTCATTGAGGTCGATGGCAGATGAGGGGAGTTTTTAGGCGTATTGTAACAGTCACCAGCTGCAGTGCCCTTGAGAGCCACCAGAGGGCACTCCACACAGACTATTATCACTCCCTCACAAACTACATTTCCCATAACTCACTGCCTGGACTCATCATCACTGATTGCATTCACCTGTGTCTCATCTTGTTAGTCTCAGCCTATTTAAACCTTTGCTGCGTCCCAATTCGCTTACTTATGCTGCGTTCCAGGCAGGTTTTTTAGCACGTAAATCACGACTTCAAACTACGACTGACACGACTTTGTCGCGTTCCAAGCCAGTCACGCTAAACTACCTGAGCGCAAGGAATTGTGGTAGCTAGATGTAAACAAACCATTGCTGTTTTGTATGGTTTCGCGGGCTATGTGACGTCAGAGCTTGTAACTGGGAATACATCGATCTAGTACGAGTTCACGGGTGGGAAGTCACGGGTTTGACTGCCGTTCCAGTGCACTTTCACGGGTATAAGGTTGGAAAAACACGGGTTACAGGTTGCCTGGAACACGGCATTATACTACGCCCTAAAAGTATGTACTCTTTTTGTGAAGAAAAAGTGCATACTTTTGAGTGTGTAGCTAAAGAGTAGGCAAGCTTTGGGACATACTATGACGTCATCTTTAACGGACAGCTCTGTCGCGTGCTGCGTGCAGCTGTCACCGTAAACTGCCCTGTCAATTATCTTGTCACATTTAAAATCCTCTATTCAATCTAATTTGATTTCCTACCGTTTCGGAGAGCACGTTCATCTGCCAGTCGTGGGTCTTTCATGCGGATACTCTCCTCGTGTTTGCAATTTGAATATAATGATGCATTTAAAAGGTAATGGCTAAACGTATCTTTACAAAAGTTCACAATGCTGCTGCAGATGCAATTTAATGTGGACAACATTGAATAAATTCATTTTCATCAGGTTAGATAATGATAATTAATCACTCAAACCTCTTTATCTAAACCTCTCTACATAACCGCGGGACTCGCGGCATGTCTGTAGTTTTTTAACACTTTTTACTCGTGTTTGTAGTTCTAACCGAATCCTCGTCCAACGCGCGATGGGTTGTGGGCAATATCAGCCATTAGAGTGTGCATCGATCTACACTTCGGAAATAGTAGACCATCCGGGTATCTTTGAAACACTCATTTCAACATACTACGATTTGGGACGTACTAATTCTATTTTCGAATACTATTTAGGACAGATAGTATGGGAATTGGGACGCAGCACTTGTTCACTCATTCACTCCCTGCGATGTTTTGTATGTTGTTGCACTGCATTTCCGAGCGTTTTCCCTGGTTTTATGTCGCTTGGTTTTTGGATTTCTTGCCTGGTCCTTGGATTATTCTTTTGCCTCTGACCCCTGCCTGTTTTGTTTGTTTGTTTGGACTGGCCACCTGTGTTTTGACTTATTACCTGTATATTGGATTACGTGTCTGGATTGCCCCTTAATTAAAGCTGCATTTGGATCTCAACCTTCGTGTCTCAGAGCAGTTCGTGACACGTATATTTTTTGGGGAAATGTCCCTTGATGTTAATATGGTACTCTTAAAACTACCTTGGTTAACCAGGAAAATACCATGGTATATACTGTATATCAAAATACCATACATATAAAGTACTTTTTGTAAGTGTGTGCATATTGGTAAATTTGAAACGGCACCATTTATATGCCTGTAAAGTTGTGTGTTCATAAAGGTCACTGTAGTATTCAGTAGCATCTATATCTTGTGATTTGACGACTCACTTTAGTGGCTTCATACTTTAGTCATGGCGACAGAGAACCACATGCCATTTAGCATTAATATGGTAATGTCTCTTTAGTTATTTGAGTTGTGTACTCTCACCCTTGCGTTTCAAGGCCCTCTTGGCATGTGTGACTGCCTCCCACGGAGAAGGGATGTCTAAAAAGACCGCATCAGCTACACCTGTGATGCCGAAGCCCTCAGCGCACACGTCCTGGTTTCTAACAGTAACCAGGTGAGACACCTTGTGCTCCTTGAACTCCTGGATGGCCTTCTCGGCTCGCTGAGCGTGGAACTCGACTGTGTGCAGGTGACCGGTGGGAGCAATGGTCCGCAAAATAGAGTGAGACAGAGAGCCGCTGCCTGTACCTGGAAAAGAGACACAAAATCTGCTGTTATAACAAGCCCACCACTGGGAATAAGTGGTCTGTGTTTGAGATTATAAAATGAATATCAAATTACACTTTTTCGGAATGCAACAGTTTCAGACACTAAATAAAATAATTAAAATCTGGTCGTATTACAATTAAAAAAGTATAAATAAACACATTCACCTCATTGCTATAACCACATTAACGGGATAGTTCACCCTAAAATTAAAATTATCATCATTTACTGACCCTGCTGTTGTTCTAACGCTGTATGCAATTACTTATTTTTTCAGACCACAAAAGGAGAATAAAAAAAAAAAAAAAAAAAAATGTCCTCGTCCATATAATGGCAGTGAATAGCGACCAGAATCACGCTTTTTAAAAAAGATGCAAAAGTATCACATAATGGTCCCATACCACACAGGCCATATAAACAAGTGTTTTGGGGGTATACGATAGGGTTTGGTGAAAAACAAACCGAAAAGTATTATTTAACAAAAATCCTGACCTCGATGTGACCTCTTCTCAACGCATTCGTGAGACTCTTAGCGCCGCAGTTCACTCCGACTCGCCCAGAAAAAGTTGTGAGAAATCAGGATTAATAAATATGTGTCATGAAATACAATGCCTAGAAATCCCCAAACAGTATACTTGTACTTTCTTCACTGAGTTGAATATCTCCAGAACTCTGTTTGTCTGATGACAGTCAGAATGATAGTTGACAGATGTGATAACTTTTTGTTGCGACAAACACAACAGATATTGACTTCAAAGAAGAAAGTACATGGATTGTGTTGATGAAATCAAATTGTTGATGAGATCAAATACATGTTTTATTTAGTATTTGAGCCACTAACATGTGGAATATTACAAAAAGCATCTTATCGGGGTAATATTGACCTTAATTAAATTATGCACATGCATGTATATGTTCAGAGTTAAATACAGTAATAACGTGTGCATGAACATGTGCATTGTGATATACGTGCATGTGAGCAAGCTCTGGTGTTAATGGCCCATCTTCCTCTTCAAGAACCCATTAGTATGCTTTTGTTCTCATGGCAACAATAGGGTCAATGTTTAGTCCACAGCGTTGCATTCAGATAGAACAGTGAGTGACGCAAGAACGAGAGGCTCAGTAGGAGAGAAAGAACACACTGAATTATTCCAAAAGAAATATCCAATACTTGAATGATCAAAAACAAACTTCAGCCTGCACATGTGCCAATTCTGTGGGACAGTCACACTCACCTGAACACTGCACTGATATCTAAGGGTAAATGCTTGTCCAGCTCAATAAGTTTGGAGGGCACTGAGGACAGAGCAGAGTGTGTGTTTAGTGTGTTCGCGTGTACACGCTCAACAACAGCCTTTAATGGATTCATTCAGAATACAAGAGGACCAACAAGTTGAATGAGCCAAATTGAAAAGAGTCTCGTCTCCATCTCATCTCTGCCGAGCCTACTCTGCCCACTCCAACTAGACAAGTCCATTTTATTTGTATTGCACTTTTCACAATACACCTTGTTTCAAGGTGCACAACAACAAATATTATCTATCTATCTATAAAAGAGATGTGCGAGACTAGTTGAATAGTCGATTAAACAATACTACTGCTGCTGCTAGTCGACTTGAAAATACTAGTCGTTTAAATATAAAGTATATAATTTTTTTTCCACATTTAATGTTTTGCCTTTATTTACAAAAGCTACGTTTAAATTAGTCATATTAATGTTACGTTTTAAAATAAATATATTATTTTGAAAAGTGTAATATATCTGGAGCAGAAAACAAAAATCACCCGAGTTCAGAGAAATGTCCACTTGGATGATGAGCAAGGTGAGGGAGTATTTTAACAGCCAAAACTTTTCTATTTTCTTCTACGTCATGTTAAACTAGCATATAATTAAGCTTGCTTATAGGATTGTTATACTACCGGTTATGTATGGACAATACGGCATGAAATTTTATATCGGATTAAATGACAAACGGGAAGAATGAAACTTGAACCGTTGCTATATCAACATCCTAACAAAGAGAACACGCTTTATAATGTATTGTTGTCAGAACACATCAAGCTTTTCTTGCGATTTTGGCACCCGTCATGTGTACAGATACTTTTCATACACAAGAAGTGCGTTTAAATCCGGACACGCAAGTGGTTACCGTTGTAACGAACAACAATACCTTAACCTTATGTGGACTAACTTTTATTTGCAACCCTATGGACACACCGAAGCTCGAATTGCCATTGGCTAGTAATTTTTGTTTTTTTTACATTGAATACAAGAACAATGCAAATTAAAAAAATTCTACATAAATATAGTATAAAATATAAATTTCACTATTAAAGTCAAATAAACAGTCTGTAATAAAATAAGACCAAATAATCAAACTACAACCAATAGCACAAATAAACAATAGAACAAAGATGCAAATTAAATAAACAGTGCTTTTCATTTTTTTCATGTAAATCTAACAGTAGTTAGATACAGATTAGGCACAGAAATTGAATAATCAAATGTAAAAACACTGCATAGTCTTCACTGTATGAACTAAATAGATGGATCCTTATTAAAATTACAAAAGTTATTCAGTCAAGAGCATTGAGTGATTTTTTGCAGTGAGTCTTTTATTGTTTGATTAACATTAAAAACAGACAGCAGCAGTAAAATTAGACTGTTCACGTTTACTAGGATACTCGCCAAGACAGGCATGTTGACAATTTTGTGTGAAGACGTGAAAAAGAGCTCATTTCAGTATTTGCGTGCTGTCAGACACAGCTTTGGCTATTGAGTTATTTTCACGTCTTCTTGCGCTTCAATGTTCAAATTAATTAGGCTTAAAAACATGTGCAAATGATAAACTTTAATGATGATGAAGTACTCGCCTGATCGAGACAGCATCAATTCTCTTTACGTGGCATGTGTAAAAGCCTCTCTCTTTCTCTCAAGGTGAGTGCGATAGTGCAGAGTGTGAGAGAAAGCGACAGAGGGCGCTCTCAGCCAAGCGACGGTATGTAAAGCTCAGTAGGCAATTCAATTAGATATCTGTGCTGAACTTATTTATTGCCTCGAACTCAATCAGGCGAAAGAAATCGTACAATTTACTAGCCATTGGCTAATTAAAGACATTTTTTAATCGCCTAGTGTGAAATTCTGTCGCACATGCGAGTGATTTACTCGCATTGTTTATAATAGGCTATTACATTTTAACTTAAAGGCAGGGTAGGCAAGTTTGTTTCTAAAACACTTTTCCCCAAATTTGTTTAAACTGTCTTTATATACCAATATATATCTAAAAATGTAAGTCATCTGAAAAGGAGAGTATAAAAATCGAGTGTCTGTAGTCCTCTCAGGGCTGCAATAAACACAACTACTCTTTCCATTCGGAACGAATGCAATGATTGGCTGGGCGACTGTCACTCTCCCTCGCTACCATGGCTACCACCCCTGCTGCTACAGGAGCTGCCCACATGCGCGCACCCGGTTGACTCGCTCATTTCGAAAGACGAGAGGCACGTACCGGCCGGAAGCTAGGAAGTCTCACAATAATGGCAGAGAAAGAGCCGTCAAAAATCCCAGTACCACCTGTACCTGCATATACAGTCAGCGCAGGCAAACAAGGCAAAAAAAGGTGATGTCACTCCATGCACTGCGCTCCTCTCCGCTCGGCGCTGGTAAACGCGTCCTCCAGCTGAGCGGTCGGCATCACACGTTCATGTGTTTGGGGGGCGTGGCTTTGGAAGGAGCCCAAAAGGGAGGGGGTGGGAGTTTCTCTGTTGGATACTTTCACAATCCAGCAGTTTTCTGCTAGTTTCTCAAACTTACCTACCCTGCCTTTAATGGTCCTGCACTGCCTATTGATTCAGTTGATTTGAATAAATATGTATATAATGGCTAACGTTGCTTAAGTTTAATATACGATGATATAAAATGCAAGCCATTGCCAAGCAAATCGCATGTATCTGACCTATTTTTGGCAGCATTCAGTATGGGATTTTACTGTTCATAGATTAGGTAGTCTATTTCAAATGGATCGCTTATACAGACTGTCTCTATGCACAGATTTTTAATATGTATATATCAATGAAACCATGCCGAGCTTGTGGAACCCACAAAAGCGCTGTGTTTGTCCTTTGAAATGTGTGTGCTCATTAATTGTGCTATAAATTAAATCATAGCCTTTTGAAGTTTAATAATCATATTAAAACGTGTTGCAATTCCGGTTTTTCTGTACCCAAATGTAAGGCATTTTGAAATGATCATTAAGACTTTCATATACTGTGTGAAACATTAAAGATCATTTACGGACTTAAATTTGATCAAAATGAATTTAAAACTTTTTAAGGACCTGCAGGGACAATATACTTTCATTATTTGTGTTGAACAGAAATTATTCAGTATTTTAAATAAAGCGTCTGAACAAATCTTCATTCAGACTTGATTTACTCCCGTTTTTAGAATGAGCTTTGCAGTAGGGTGGACATCAGAAGTACACTGGAGAAAAGTGGGCTGCATTTAATCTGACAGGCTGAGCTGTCTTTGAGCCTCGTAAGAGTAGGGTTACATTGCATTAGGGTTATATGGAGGCATATATCAGGCAATATGGAGCACTTTCATTGATCAAACCTCCATCAGCAAAATATGAATATGAAGTGTCTTTCTGTGTATATGACTTGAGTTCACCTGCTTGACACTTAAAAGTCAAGTATCTCCTTGTTACAGCAAGGATAAGACTGTATAGAAGATCTCTAAAAATTCAGATGCCCAAAACCCTTTGATTCTTACCTGACTCGCAGACGACAGAGCCCGGTTTGAGGTCCAGCATCAGTGTGATGTTGGCAATGTCTGTCGTGTAGAGGATCTGTGTTCGGTGGGGAAGGTTAACAGTCCACAGTTCTGGTGTGGGGTGCAGCACATAAACCCAACCACCCTTACTGCAAGTCACTTTGGTACCAAAGCGCTGTCCAATCAGGTCGCTGGAGTGGCGGATAACCCCATAGCGGGTCTGCGTCTGAGCTCCTGACTGAACTTTGATAGGCATCATGGAATCATGACTCAGGAAGATAATGACAACATCCCCTTCTTGGATGAGCTCGGAGTATTCCACAAAACTCATGAGGCACAGCTGGGTTTCAACTTCAACGAAAAGTGTGGATGATTAAATTACGCTGGTCTGTTATAAATGAAAACACACAAACACATTATTCTCATAAGTTAATAGACAAAACATTTAAATTAATATTTATATTCCATCATATTACTTCATAGACTAAATTGAATATTTAGGATATTCCCATCTTTAAAAAAAAATATTTGTGTTGACAACAAAAAGCATAAAACAGACTTAGACACTTTATTTATTATAAACTGCATGACAATAAAGAGCTATGCTGTCATGCTTTTAAAATCCTGCCAAACTAATTTCTGTACTTTTAGAGAGACAAACCCAAAATTCCACTGTTGACACTTCTTGGAGGATTATGTCTAATTGTCTATTATGGCTTTTGTTTAAAGCTATTAAAGCAATATTGCCAAGAAAGCGGATTTTTTTAAATATTAAATAGAAACGTAAAAATAAAGACGTGCACTTGGAAGTTAAAAGTAATAATAAATTAAAATTAAGTTAAAATAAAAACAAATTTAACATTGTACTGAAAGTAAACGGTTTACAAATGTAAAGTTTAATATTTTACCCAATATATTAAGATACACATAGCCTATAATCTCAAATAAAAACATGAACGTCAACTAACTTACTCAAAATTTTGATATTGTAAAGTATTTTGATTTAAATAACGTTAACGTTAGTTGTAAACCGTTAGAGTGACCGTTAGTACCAACCTGAAGCACCTTCTGTGTAACCGCAGTCCGGAGACAGTTCAGAACAGCAAAAATATGGGCAATATGTAAGTTAATCTGTTAATAACGCACTTACTGATATCTGTGAACATTTCTTGTTATTTTATGTATTAGATTCAGCAAGGTCACTGTCGTAAATGACGAGAGGAACGGATTCGCTAAACAGCGACTTCGATTGTGTGAGAGCACACAATGTTTCATTACAAACCATCGATTACTTAGATATATAAATATTTTTATAAGATCGTGTTTACAGGAGGGCTACACTGACTGGGAAATAACACTTTAAAAAAAGCATTCATTAGGCTAACTTACATCGAGCACAAACTTAAGTGTTTTTCAAAGCGTAAACACAGTAACGTTAACGTTAACCGTTATAGCAGCTACACGCATTGCTGGAAAGGAAACGTGTCTGTCTGACCGACCGTAAGTTACATCGTTCGACATAAAGATATGTTTAACATTAAAAAAACTCACCGTTTCTATAATTTTATATTAGGGAGAGAGCAGAAAGAAAGTAGCTACAACACGTGTGTGCGGCTAGTTTGCTTGATAACCCGCTTGCATGCAGACGCGGTCCGTCTTACAGAGCGGCTCTTTACCTCATCTGGATGGACTCAAACGCATGTGAACGGGTTGCTCGCCATATACAAATCTACAACTTGTCGCAAAACGTCTACTTCTCACAACACAACCAGTCTCAGGAAAATGATGTAAGAGTATTTAAAGGAACAGTATCTGTTTTGCATAAACGTCAAGATAAACCAAATCGAAATTTGCTTGGTGGTTTAGATGAACCAGGAAGGTGTTTCCAAGCCCCACAACTCTAACGTTAGTCAGGCTGAAGTAACGTTATCCCTTCAAACCAGAGATGCACTCCTGTTAAAGGGATAACGTTAGTTCACATGTCATTATTTACTCACCCCGTCTTAGTTATTCTAAACCTGTAACGTTATGGATTTCTTTCTTCTGTTGAACACTCAACAGAAGCGATTTCGAAGAATGTTTCAAAAAAAGAAAATCATACAGGTTTGTAACAACTAACGTTAGAGGGTCAGTAAATAATGACACTATTACTTTTCAGATTATAACTGTATATTATTTTGCATTATAATTCATATTATTAAGTCAAATTTAAACAAAAACAATCAATACTGTGTGGGGTCTCACCATACAAACGTATAAGACTTGCATACATTATACATTTGTTTTCTTTTTTCTTTACATTTTTTTAAATTACATATTAATCTGGACATTCTCAATCCCAATATAAATCGTTTTTTTTTTTTTTTATATAAATTTATTTTTTACGTTTCACCATGTGAAATCAAACACTTCCCATGTCCTGGGAATCAACCGACTAGGATATAACTTAACTTAATCAAATTAACGTTAGATCATTTTCTTACATTTTTGCACATCTTTTATATACATATTGTTGAGAGCAGTCAAACTATTCCAGTGTCAGATTCTTCCAATGGGCTGAATGGACTGCAAATAGCAGCCAATAGGAGCAGCTTTCCTGTACTATAAAACAAACGCTCCATCATTATCTGGTGCTGGAGAGAACAGACGGACGACACGCAGAGTTCATACTCCAACCGTAAAAATAGGGATCTTTGTCTCAGCTCAGTCTTCCTCTAGCTCTAGCAGTCCACAACAACCCACGGTAAGAGTTTTCATTAAGAAGTTTGCATCTCTCTTGTTAATGTAGAAGCTTAAGCAAGATCGCAATTAAAATTGTATTTGGAAAAAGTATTGCAACTACGCTATAAACGGCGATTTAAAAGCTTCTGGATAAGCCTTTTGATCAGAAAGACTTGCTTTTTAATGTATCGTGGAGGTCTACTATCATACATTTTCTGACATTTCTAGGCTTCTTGTGAAAGAAAGCGTCCACAATGACAGCTCAACCTTTCTCTTTCGTTGAAGTGGTGCCGTCCAGTGGACGCCCAGTTTTAAGTCATCGATAGCATCGATCGTACTCCTGCACGAAAGTTTGTGCATTTTAGTTTACAACACAACGATGACTATCTGTTAGATGTAGACCTGAATCATCTGATCTGACGAGCTTCGTTAATGGTTTTAAAAGAGAAATAATTTAACAAATCAGAAATTCATTATCTACAATTTAAATTGCCATTTTACAGGTACATAGACGTTTTAATATTTTTATATTAACATTAGTCCTGTCGGACATGACAAAATTAACTTTCGGTTTATTTATAAATCAGATTAAATTGTCCTTGATTCACTATAAAGAATCGGATTCGGCACATATGAGTTATTCATTCGGGCATCGCACTTTACTGGCCTCGTTTGATTCACTAAAAAAAGAATCGGTTCATAAGAGTCATTCGTCACGCTATGGATTCAGTTGAGACATTGAGTATTGCAATTTGTAACATTTTTACTGTATTTTTAAATTGTTACAAATTTGTACAGTATTTTTTTGTAAATGTATGTACAAATTATTCATTATCTTAGTACAACGTCTCTGTACAAAAGTCCCCTACCCTATATGAGTATTTCTGTGTTGAACCATAGCACATATTGGTCATACTTATCATTTGCCATTTTTACTTGTGTAGAAATGTAACGCTTATCACGTTCACGTGCATAAAAGTAGTAAGTCTCAAACAGTTTCCATCTTGTATCGATACTACTTCAACTGTATGCATATTTCTCCATGAAAAGTCAAGGATGCCTCTTGGCTTTATTTCACATTCAGTGTAACCACAGTTATTTTCCATCCCAATCCCACCGCGCTCAGCGAACAGCAGCCATGCCTTTCGGGAACAGTCACAACCAGTTGAAGATGAAGAACACCTGTGAGCAGGAATACCCCGACCTCAGCAAGCACAACAACCATATGGCCAAGGTCCTCACACCGGTGCTGTATGAGAAGTTGCGCTCCAAACAGACACCCAGCGGGTTTACACTGGATGATGTAATCCAGACCGGGATAGATAACCCAGGTAAAGGCCCGAAGCAACTCAAAGTCCTCTAAAGACCAGCTCTCGTGCGCTTTTAGAACCTATAGGTGTATTGCGAGCATTACACTACAATCAGAAAGAAGTGTTAATATAGTTGTGTGTTAGACAGTGACCTTGCTGACTCGTGTTTTAGTGCAGAGGGCATTGAATAAAAACATTTCCTGTATAGATAAGACCAACCTGCCTGGCATGGATAATAAAATGCAATTGGCCTAAAACAGGTCATGAACACTGTTTTCCGAAAGGAAAGAATGCTCAGAGTATTTGTTGAGTCAAATGGTGCTAACCTATTCAGAACCCAACAGAACTCAGCCTTTGGCAGCAAAGTGTAGTGTTTTTTTTTTGTATTTATTTAGCAATGCTAAGCTAGCCAGGCTGGTCATCAAGCAACGGCCAGCTGAGGATGAGTTTCCAGACCTCACAGAGCACTGCAACCATATGGCCAAAGTCCTCACTCTGGACATGTACAAACGTCTCCGTCAGCACTGCACACCCAATGGTTTCACCATCGATAACGTCATTCAGACTGGAGTAGATAATCCTGGTAAAAGAATATACATAGTCTGTCAGGGGTCAGGGTTTAGATAGTCCTAAGAGAAAGCACTTGATGTTAAGCATGGCTGGTTTTAGTTAGTGCCGGCCTCTGAGGTGCATGGCTCCTAATTTGTGTACATGGACCTTTTTCCCCATCTCAGGCCACCCCTTCATTATGACTGTGGGTTGTGTGGCTGGGGATGAAGAGACCTATGAGGTGTTCAAGGACCTGCTGGACCCTATTATTCAGGACAGACATGGAGGATACAAGCCTACAGACAAACACAAGACCGACCTCAACCCCAGCAACCTCAAGGTATGAAGATGAAGTGATAGATCACCCAGAAATGATTCCGTTATTTACTGACCGTTATTTCAAACATGCACGCAACAAAAGATGTTTTTGTCCAAAACAACATTAGACCCCACTCAGTTTCATTGTACAGACAAAACCGCTGAGACATTTTCAAAATACAACCTTCTGATGAGTTTTTTTGTTGTTGTACTTAATCACTGATACAGTGATATTGCTTATTCAAAAGACAAACTGTTTGTTCCTGCAGGGTGGGGATGACCTGGACTCCAATTACGTGCTGAGCTCTCGCGTCAGAACAGGCAGGAGCATCCGTGGATTCTGTCTGCCGCCCCACTGCAGTCGTGGAGAGAGAAGAGCCGTTGAGAAGCTCTCTGTGGAAGGTACATCACTGCAGCACCACATCGGTTTATTTGAAACATGACAAAAAAGATCTGCTGCATCCCAATTTGCAGACTATCCATCCTAAAATAGTATTTGAAATTATAATTAGTGTCCCAAACTGTAGTATGTTGAAATGAGTATCCCAAAGGTACTTGGATGGTCTACTATTTGTAGAAATTGCAAGTCCATGCACACTTTAACAGCTAATATTGCCTACAACCCATTGTGCTTTGGAGGAGGATTCGGTTTGCTTCAACTACATACCAGGGTTATTTTAGTTAACTAAAACGAAAACCATAACATAAAATAAAACTAACTCGATCTACTATGATGCACAACACAATTACTAAAACTATAATAAAAATGAAAACCCATTTAAAATATGAATAAAAACTATAATAGTATCCTACTGATACTAAAATATCACTGCAGCATAAACCTAAAGTGTTAAACTAAAAAACAGGGTTAAAGTGCGAGACAGATAATCAAGTTGAGGTTTATATAAAGGGGTTTGAGTGATTTATAATAATCATTATCTCTAACCTGATGAAAAACTTTTTTTTTTTTTTTTTTTTTTTTTTTTTTTTTTTTTTTTAGATTTGCCAATTGCATCGTGCAAAAACATGAGAGCTTTCTGCATGAAAAACCCATGACTGGCAGATCAATGTAATGCCTCTTTTCTCTCCAATCTCATTGGAAGAATTGAGTAGCATAAATCAAATTAATTGAAAAGTTGAGTGTGTGTGTATATGAGAATGGTAACTGTGACAAGATGATTGACAGTTGAGTTTACTGTGACAGGATGCATGTAACTGTGCTACAACCTGGTCTGATAAAGCTGCAGTTATGTGGTAGTATGTCCCAAAACTTCTGTTTTCTCCTGCTACACACACAGTGTTTACTTTTTCTTCACAGACAAAGTACATTCTTTTAGGGCATAGCGAATTAGCATTCAGCACTTATGTTCCTGAAATTTGGTCATGTGACTCCCTCTAGTGGTGATGAGTATTGTAAGTGCAGAAAATGTTTGTCTTTTATCTTGTATTTTTGCGTGTACGTTTCCAGGTGGTTTGGTCACATGGGTATCGGTGGGTATATACCTGGTAGTATTTCCTGTTTGGTTCATTGTGTAGAGAGGGGGTGAGTAGCGGGGAGTGCTCACTTTCTGTTGACCGTTTATACGGATCTTTATCATGTTTTACGTGGATAGTCTGTTATCATGCCAATAAAATGTTATTGGTTATTCAATGAAAGAAAACGCGTCACGGATATTTCCTGCTGCTTAGCCTCTCAGCGGCTATAGGGTGCCGCTACATTAGTCAACAGAAAACCTGCATAATTTATGGATTATGGACGCGACTTGGAAACGGCTGTTTCTGCATACAGCATGTTGTGGCGGACGTGCATCATGAAGTAGATTGACGGACACGACGCACATACAGACGGCAAACGAGGTATGTTGGCGGTTTTAATGGATTGTGCTGTATCACCGTTGTGGAAGACGCTGTTGTAGTCGTTGGATTGGAGTTGGGTTGAATGCGCTTTGTGCTGCTCGTGCATATTTATGGGCTCTCGTGTGCTGCCTTGTTACGTTCATTCATTGTTTGGCTCTGTGAGCGCGCTGTTTGAAACGGAGCTCACATTGTCCGTTGCGTTGGAGAATGATGGATTCTGAGGATATGGAGCACGCTGCTGGTAGCGGCAAACGAGAGCATAAACCCACGGCAAAAGCCCTGGTGGCTAAAATTGAAGCCTTGCAAAGGGATCGCAAGAGTAAAGTGAATAAAGTGAAGAGTTTGATTGGGTCAATGAAAGAGCTGATGATATGCGATGACAATGCGTCTCAAGTGTGTTCTATGCTGAAAACGACACAGCTGCTTATGGATGATGCATCTGCGCTGCATAAAGGAGTATTGCCTCTACTTCCTCCGGAGGAACAAAGTAAACAAAATGAATGGTTTGACTCCATTTTGGAACATTACAATGGCTTTGTGGATGACGTTAAACAATGGATGAATGAAGTTGGGAAATTGAATACCTGCACCGCTCCTTCTAATATCTGCGGGCCTGTGGTTGAGGAAGCCATATATACAACATCTCAAGGGGTTTGTGCATCTGATATTTCACCCTCTGCTGACGTGGTGTCCACGACACACAATACTCAGCCCTCTAATGTACATCTACAAGCTGGAATGGATTCTGGGAACCTCGAAAATGAAATTCAACCAATGGACAGCGCTTCAAATATAAGCAGTAAAAGATCTTCTGGAGTTACATCTCATGGGTCTCGATCATGCCGATCTTCCATTCGTCTTAAGGCTGAGGCAGAACTGGCTGCTTTATTGGCTTCTCAACAAATGCTGCAAAGGAAACATGATTTAGAGGAACAGGAGGAACTGTTGAGGAGAAGGAGGGAAAAACTGGAGTTGGAAACTAAATTAGCAGAGTCAATGGCAAGAGTAAAGGTGTATCAAGACGTTCATTCTGCATCTCATTCATCTGCGGATAGGACTATGTCGAAACCCCTTCATTCGGTGGCGGAACCATTTGTTCCTTCTGCTAATGTGCCATCAGCATCAGAGTCCATACCTGTAACACGTACATCACATGTCGATAATATACAAAGGATTTCAAATTATTCTCTATCTCAGTCAGGACAACAACAATCAACAAGATCTAAAATGAAACCTTCACAATCTACATTGCCTAATAGGTCATCATTGGATAATCAGAATAGTGAATATGCTCATGGGTCAGGATCAAGTTTTCAAATTGACGCAAGCCATACAAGCATGCTTCAGCTTATGGGTAAGCAGAATGAAATAGCTACCCTATTGGTTAAACAGCATAACTTGTCTTCACTTCCACCCAGAGAAATACAGTACTTTGATGGAGATCCATTGCGCTTTCATGAGTTTATGCGCACATTTGAGGAAGTTGTGGAAAAGAAGGCAGACAACCCAGGAGATTGTCTGCACTTTCTGGAGCAATATACACGAGGACAGTCGAAAGAACTTGTCAGAAGTTGCCAGCTCATGACCCCGTTACAAGGTTACTTAAAGGCTAAGGCATTGCTTAAGGAGAACTTTGGTAATGAGGTAAAAATTGCTTCGTCATATATGGAAAAGGCTCTTTCATGGAAAGCTATAAAATCTGAAGATGCTAAGTCTCTGCAAGAGTATGGTCTTTTCCTAAGGAGTTGTTGCAACGCTATGCAAGATATTAACTATATGAATGAGCTGAATTTCACCACTAACATGCAAATTATCCTCTCAAAGCTTCCTTATAAACTCAAAGACAGATGGAGAGTCGTTGCATATGAGTTAAAGGAGCGACGCCACAATCAAACCACCTTTTCTGATGTTGTTGACTTCATCGAGAAACAAGTAAAAATTCTATCTGACCCTGTATTTGGTAATATTCAGGATGTATCACCTGCTGGAGGTAGGAAGACTAATTTCAAAGCAAGTCAGCCAAAAACTAGAAGCAGCTTTGCAACCACTGTCACTGCTATACCTGAAATGAAAGAACACCATAAGATATCAACCAACAGAACCTGTCTCTTTTGTAGTGGTGAACACATACTGGATGTCTGTAATAAACTTATCAGAAAAAGCCATAGAGAAAAGATGAACTTTCTGATGACGAGAGGAATTTGCTTTGGCTGCTTGCATACAGGTCACCTCAGTAGGGACTGCAAAAGGAGAAGTATCTGTAATATATGTAGTCTTAAACACCCCAGTCTTCTTCACATTTATTCTCATGAGAAGGTAGATACTTTGGACCAGAAGAAAGCTGAGTTCAATTCAGCAGTAGCTAGTGCCATGGTCTCTCTCCAAACTAGTGGGCTTACTGGGGCTGGTAACGACAGCTGTGCGTTACCTATCGTTCCAGTTTGTGTTAAATCAAGAAAGGGAAACAGTGTGGTGAGGACGTATGCTTTTCTTGATTCTGGAAGTTCTGCTTCTTTCTGTACGGAAAGTTTGATGAACAAGCTCAATCTCCCCGGAAAGAGAGTTAATATTCTTCTCAGAACTATGAGTCAAGATAAATCAGTCGGTAGCTACGTTCTAAAGGATTTAGAGATTTCTGGGTTGAGTCAAGAATATTACTGTGCATTGCCCGAAGTGTATACTCAAAAGAGCATGCCTGTGACCACAGCAAATATCGCCTCACAGAAAGATCTTGAACGTTGGCCTTATTTGAGTCATATTTGTCTACCTATGATTAATGCTGGCATTGAGCTTTTGATTGGAGCTAATGTTCCAGAAGCACTGGAGCCTTGGGAGGTCATACGTAGTCAAAATAATGGCCCATATGCTGTAAGGACCCTGTTCGGATGGACTGTTAACGGACCACTTAAAGGAGTAGGCATGAATGGAGATGATGCTGCCAACCAACTTCCTGTGACTGTGAATAGGATTGCAGTAATGAAGTTGGAAGAGTTGTGGAAGCAGCAATTTAAGGCCGATTTTCCAGAGACTGCTCATGAAGAAATGGTAGGAACATCTAAAGAAGATCAGCAGTTTATGAATTTTGTGTCCAATTCAGCAAGACTGATTAAGGGTCATTATTACATCGGTCTACCATTCAGAAATGCTGAAGTAGTCATGCCTATGAACAGGAGAATTGCAGAACAACGTGCTTTAACTCTTCAAAAAAGGTTTAAAGTGAATTCTTCCTTTCATGCAGATTACACCACCTTTATGGAGGATGTGATCCATAAGGGTTATGCAGAAAGGGTACCGGCGGCTGAACTGGAGAGACGTGACGGACGTCTGTGGTATTTGCCCCATCACGGTGTATATCATCTCAAGAAACACAAGATTAGGGTTGTGTTTGATTGTGGAGCTTCTTATCAGGGTACATCACTGAATAGCAAGCTTCTACAAGGTCCAGACTTAACCAGTTCACTGGTGAGTGTACTTCTACGATTTAGGCTGGAACATGTTGCCTTGATGGCCGACATTGAAGCCATGTTCCATCAAATCAGAGTTCACCCAGAAGATTGTGATCTCTTGAGATTTCTGTGGTGGCCAGAAGGTAATGTAAACGGCAGTCTGGAGGAATACAGAATGGTGGTCCATCTATTTGGGGCTACATCATCACCAAGTTGCTCGAGTTTTGCATTGAGGAAATGTGCAATGGATCAAAAGGATCTATTCGACCCCAAGACAATGGATGTCGTTTTCAATAATTTCTATGTGGATGACTGCCTTGTTTCCGTATCTTCCGAATCAGATGCTGTTCAGTTGTACAAGGATCTTACTAGTATGTGTGCTAAAGGTGGATTTCGTTTAACAAAATGGACGAGCAACAGCCGTGCTGTATTGGGTGTAGTACCTGAGAAGGACAGAGAGAAAAAGGTAAAGGATTTGGATTTCGATCGTGACACTTTGCCAGTGGAACGAGCATTAGGAGTGCAATGGTGTGCTGAATCGGATGCCTTTCAATTCAAAGTGGTAGTCAAAGATAGACCTCTTACCAGGAGAGGAATTCTCTCAGTGGTTAGTTCCATTTACGATCCTTTGGGGTTCTTGTCACCTGTGATTCTGTCTGCCAAGAGGATACTACAAGATCTATGTAGGGAGGGAATTGGATGGGACAATGAAATTCCATCAGTGTATGTTCAACGTTGGATGAACTGGCTGGATGATCTGCATCACTTGGAGAGTTTTGAGGTCAGAAGATGTTTGAAGCCTGATGGGTTTGGAGATGTAATTTCTGCTCAAATGCATCATTTTTCAGATGCTAGCGAGCAAGGATATGGCGTGGTATCCTATTTGCTGCTCCATAATGACCAACAACAGGCATATTCTACCCTCTTAGTAAGCAAGGCAAGAGTTACACCATTAAGATCCATTACAATCCCTCGCCTGGAACTTACAGCTGCCACTCTTGCAAGCCGTATTGACAAGATCTGGATGAAAGAACTCAAGATGCCCTTTCAGAACTCCGTGTTTTGGACTGACAGTACTTCGGTACTCAAATACCTTCGAAATAGCTCCTCAAGATTTAAGTGCTTTGTGGCTAATAGAGTGTCCGAAATCCTGAAGGCTTCCGATGTAGAACAATGGAGGTACGTGAATTCGTCAAGTAATCCAGCAGATTTGGCGTCTAGAGGAGTGAAGGCGGATTCACTTTTGAAGAACGAGACGTGGATTTCTGGTCCCGCATTTCTCGTTCGATCACAAAAGGAGTGGCCTATGGACCCCACCTATAGGGATGTAATATTGCCTCGTGACCCTGAGATTAAAAGGAGTGCTTTGGTAAACATGATAGAAGTCAATGAAAATCCTGACTCCATATCATATCTCTTTGATTACTTCTCCTCTTGGATTCGACTAAAGAAAGCCGTAGCATGGATCCTTCGTTTGAGACGAATCTTGATGGATCGTAGCAAGGAAAGGAAACGACTGCAGACTGTTCTTGTCTGCTCTGATATAGATCCATATCAACAAGAGATGATTATTAATCAGGAGATGCAGAAGTTTGAACCTACAGTGCGTAAGGACTTACTTTCGTTGGAAGAATTGGAAAGGGCCGAAATGGAAATCATTCGACTTTCTCAAAGAAAGAGATTCCCGGAGGAACTAAATAGTCTACGAAAGTGTGGAGTAGTCAAGCGAAATAGTCCTCTTTATAGTCTTAATCCAATACTTCAGTGTGATATCATCAAGGTTGGTGGACGTCTTGATAACGCATTGATTCCTGAACACTCTAAACACCCAATTATATTGGCAAAGGACTTACACATTTCTAACCTAATCCTGCGACAAATTCATGAAGAAGTGGGACATAGTGGACGGAATTTCATGCTGGCAACTCTTCGACAGCGATATTGGATCCCTGGAGCTAGCGTAGCCATAAGAACATTTCTGTCAAAATGTGTAGTGTGTAAAAGGTTTAACGCAATTGCAGGTCATCAACAGATGGCTGATTTACCTCATGATCGAGTCTCATCAGACAAACCACCCTTTACTCATGTTGGACTGGATTGTTTCGGTCCATTTGAAGTAAAGAGAGGAAGAACCACTCTAAAGCGTTATGGAGTCATTTTCACCTGCTTGAACATTAGAGCCGTTCACATTGAGATGGTTGCATCACTGGACACCGACTCATTCATTCACGCACTCAGACGTTTTATCGCCCGACGAGGACAAGTGGCTGAAATACGTTCAGATAATGGAACGAACTTCGTCGGGGCCGATCGTGAATTAAAAGAGGCGATACAAAATTGGAACCACAGTCAGATAAACGACGTTCTTCTACAAAAGAAAATTAAATGGACTTTCAATCCTCCTACCGGTTCACACCACGGAGGTATCTGGGAAAGGCTCATCAGATCAATAAAGAAAATACTGAACTCCATTCTTCGAGGGCAAAGTCTGAATGAAGAAGGTCTTCATACTTTCTTGTGTGAAGTAGAGTCTATACTTAACAACCGACCCATAACTAGATCATCTTTGGATCCTGACGACATGGAAGCTTTAACACCTAATCATCTTCTCCTTCTAAAAACAAAGCTTACATTACCACCTGGATTGTTTGAGCAGGAAGATTTGTATGCTCGTCGAAGATGGCGTCAAATTCAGTATTTAGCCAACCAATTTTGGAAAAGATGGATCTGTGAATATCTACCTTTACTACAAGAACGACAAAAGTGGATGGTAAAGACACGGAACTATCAGTTGGGAGATGTTGTACTGATGATGGATGAAAACGCACCAAGAAGTTCCTGGATCATGGGTAAAATTATTCACGTGATAACAGACAAAAAAGGATTCACACGGCAAGTTAAGATCAAGACTATGAGTACCTGCTTGACCAGGCCAATTACAAAAATTTGTCGTCTTCTTGAAGCTGAGGAATCTAAAGATTAGCTATGACTGACATTTGAGAGCTCTCAACTGACTTTTTTGACTTGACCTTTTTGACTTGGACTTGATCGAATTACTGACTTTACTGACTTAGACTTGACTTTTACATTAACTTTACTCCAACTTTACAATGATGAACGTTTGAGCGCTCTGGACATTCTTGCACACGTTTTTTCACATTTCCTTAAGCAATGAAAAAAAAAAAGAAGAAAAAAAAAAAAGGAAAAAGAAAATCATGTATAACAATTAATTATGTAATGTATGTTAATATTGTTCATATTTTGATTGTGTCTATGATTATTGCAGGTTTATTGTGTAATAATCAGGGGCTGGAATGTAAGTGCAGAAAATGTTTGTCTTTTATCTTGTATTTTTGCGTGTACGTTTCCAGGTGGTTTGGTCACATGGGTATCGGTGGGTATATACCTGGTAGTATTTCCTGTTTGGTTCATTGTGTAGAGAGGGGGTGAGTAGCGGGGAGTGCTCACTTTCTGTTGACCGTTTATACGGATCTTTATCATGTTTTACGTGGATAGTCTGTTATCATGCCAATAAAATGTTATTGGTTATTCAATGAAAGAAAACGCGTCACGGATATTTCCTGCTGCTTAGCCTCTCAGCGGCTATAGGGTGCCGCTACAAGTATCATCATGTGTGATTGGACCAACATAAATACTCCTTGCATAGAAATTTTAATCTGTAGTCTAGGATGTTTCTAAGAAATTATTTATCTTAAAGATAACGGAATTAGTAACAGATTTGTTGATCTGTCTGCTGTAGCTCTGGGTATCCTGTCTGGGGATCTCAAAGGGAAATACTACGCTCTGAAGAACATGACAGATGCCGAGCAGCAGCAGCTCATCGATGACCATTTCCTGTTCGACAAGCCTGTGTCTCCCCTGCTGCTGGCCTCAGGGATGGCTCGTGATTGGCCCGACGCCAGGGGTATCTGGTCAGTGTTCTAGATTGCCCTAATGCACTGCGTGTGCTACTTTTGTTGAAGAACCTACTTCCTGTCAGTTTGTTCCAGATCCTACAAATACATGCAGCAACAGCAATTTGCATATTTTTACCAGTCTTGCACTAAAACCACGCAGCATCAAATGTGCTGAGAAAATGGTTGGTTTTTAGTACTGGCTCAACATTAATTTAAACAAAATTCTTTACTGTGAAAGCATTTAATTCTGGCTTAACCATTGCATTTCTGTGCTGGACTTAGAAGACTTTCCTTCACTCATTTTCTCCTTGTTTCCAGGCACAATGACACCAAGACATTCCTTGTGTGGGTGAATGAGGAGGACCACCTACGTGTCATCTCCATGCAGAAAGGTGGCAACATGAAAGAGGTCTTCACCCGTTTCTGCACGGGTCTCACTAAGGTATTACATCCCTGTAATCCTAAAGGCCCATTCACACCAAGAATGATCACTATATCAGTTATTATAAGTGTGCTGCATGAGCTCATTAAAGTTTGGTGGATTCTGATTGGCTGTCAATGTTTTTATCATTCATCAGCTGGAAAAACTCGTTCTGAATGTGATTGCAACTATTGTTCTTTTGCTAGTTGAACAAACTTTGAGTTTCAGAATAGGTTTAGAGTTGACAAAACCAAACCAATTCAACCCGGTGTAGATCAGGTTCAGCGTGTTCACTAGGCCTGTCGCGATAGTCGATAAATCAATTAATCGCACGATAAAAAAAATAAGCTCGATTATTTTTACGGACGCGATAATTTCCATTTGCATGCTTGTTTGTTTTCCTCGTGTCTCTCTCTCTCTCTCTCTACCAAAGAGACTGGATGACAACTCTCGGTTTCTTAGCATGAACTAGAGCTTAGATTCTCTGCCCGAGCCCGAACTTGACCCGACCCGGCCCGACACTATCCTCGGGCCAGGCCCTTGATCTAGAGACGTGCACTCCCAACGCAATAGAGTACGGCGCGGCACTAGATTTGATGGCCGGGCGCGGGCGGTTATGCACTCACTCTGTGTGTGCGGGCTGCGGGAGAATAAAACGATTCGCGGGACTCCCGCAAACTAGAAATATCTATGAATAAAACATATAAAAACGAATCGATTTTTATTCATTTGTTGCAGAAAAGCATCAAGAACAACTAAAACAAAACGATTTACAGGCCAGAGTTTCTATTCATAACATGTTTGCAGCGATGAGCGATGTAGCCAATCACAGACATATGTGTTGACTTCTTGAACGCAATGGCCAATCAGAAGCATTTAAGATAGACTCCCCTCACAGCTCAAAACTGACTTTTTGTTCAGTGCTGAATTCTGTATGCTGGCAAATCCTCGAATTATAACAAACAAAGTGTGGATATTATGAAAGATTTATTGTGCAGTCAGCTTCATTGATAATAACAGAGATGTGTGAGATCACGATGAACTGTCTGCTTTTTAGGAATTACAGACATCCCAAGTCTCCCGGAAGTTCCGGGAGTCTCCCGCATATTGCTAGCCTCTCCCTGATGCCCGCAAATTAGTTCAAATCTCCCGGAATCTAGAGCGAGATAGAACATACTGCGCCCAGAGCTTAGAAAAACTCATATTTAACGGCTCTGACTGCGCGCATAACATACACAGCGCGCGGCGCGTGCAAGGCAGAGAGGGAGAGAGCGAGAGACCTTGCGAGTGTGCCTCAGGAAAGATAGACAAACCCCCCCCCCCCCCCCCCCCCCCCCCGTCAACAATCCAGTCACCCCCCCCCCCCCCCCCCCCCCCCCCCCCCCCCGTCAACAATCCAGTCACCAAGATATACCTCCCTGAAATGACTTCTTGCAGGTTGGGATGTCTGGAATTATTAAGCGAGCGCACTTTGCGCACATTCATTCATGCCAAACCATGCACGCAGTAGCTGCTTGCTTTTATGTTAAATTAACAGTGGTTTGTGTGTTAATGCTTTAATAACAAATCATTTAGGGTAGGGTCGGGTTTTGTTTACATCCATTTTATTTATTGTTTTTGGTATTTATTCAAGTGCATTTTTTGTTAGCAGAGACATTGCTTTTATTGTTTTTGGTTGTTTTGTTCATTTATTGTGGATATTTAAAATGTTTCCATTTTCAGTGTTAAATAGTCTTTAGAAATAAAAGTTTATTGATCTTTGAAAAGGTGTACCTGCATTATTATGCCATTATCATTATTTTAGATGTAAATGGTCTCGGAACGACAATATTATCGTTTATCGCAATAATTTCTTGGACAATTTATCGTCCAGCAAAATTTGTTATCGTGACAGGCCTAGTGTTCACAACACTTGGGGTTTGATGACTGATAATTTGTTAACTTGCTGACTAATTCACTCTGGAGCACATCCACATGAAAGTGACATCTGCAGCGAACAGCCAATCACAAAACCTAAATTTGATTCACTTACTGAAGATTGAGAGATCGTTCTATATAATAAACTGAAACATTTACAAGGCAGGAAAAACAGCTGCTGCCACTAAAGTTTGAGAAGGCAGCTAGAAGGAAGTATCTGCCCGCTCATAGCTGATTGATGCAGTTTTAGTTTGCAATCTCTAGAGGCCCATTCACACTGAATAAAAACGATAACTATATTGGCGTCCACATCAGCGGACCGCAACATTGTTTATTTGAAGCGTGTGCTGCAGTTTAGTCCTATGCCGTTGGTGGTGATGCCAGGGTGGATTCTGATTGGCTGTCAAAGTTTTTATCATTCATCAACTTAAATATTTTTTTTTTATCTGAAAGTAGGGGTGTAGCGATACACGTAATCGTATTGAACCATTCAGTACGAGGCTTTTGGTTCGGTACGCATTACAAACCGAACGATTCGTTGGACTTTTTTTTTTTTTTTTTTTTTTTTTTTGCCTGTGCGACCAAAATTTTGTTAGCTGGCGTGACCACCACAACGTTGCCCAACATTAAATAGCAAACGTAATGAAAGCGGAACGAAACTGACCTACTCATTATTTTGTGCAGTTTGGACCGATGTCAGTGCAGCGCGAGCCGATCTTTATCAAGCAACACATTTCACAGGAACGAATAGAGTCTCTCTACACAGCGCTAAGAGATCCAGTAAAGAAAGCATTTGAATTCACCACTGAATTAATAACATCGCTGCGAGATCTAGTGAGAAACATTCAAATTTCTCTGTTATTAACCGTAGATCTCTATTAGATCCAACAGCGCTGACGTGGAAACCAGGAGAAACATTGTGCCATTAATGATCTAGTTAAAGGCTTTAAGTCCACTAATCGGCAACATTCACCATGGATTTTTAATGTGATGAACAAAACATTATTTGTTCATCCTTCAAAGGTAACCCCCATTTATAAAACTAAAAGTTGTCCTACATCTTGAAACTCACTTTTTTTTATAAAGAAAAATTATTTTTAAATATATATTTTTTAAATCCAGGACATTGCTCTCTTTTTGCGGTATCGAAAACGTACCGAACCGTGACACCACTGTGTCGAATCGAACCGAACCATGAATTTTGTGAACCGTTACTCCCCTATCTGAAAGTGATTCCAACGATATCTTTCGTCTGTGCCGTTATCGTTATAGTTGTGATGTGGACTCTGCTATTCTTTTACATTTAGAACTACATCTTTATCATTATAGTAATTGTTCTTGGTGTGAACGGGTCTTTACTCAGAATGAAACCTGCTCTGGAGCGGATTAACCACGCAGCGCAAGTTACCGATCCCTTATCTTCAACTCCAAAAACCATAGTTTGTTCATAGTATATCCTCTAAAACCAGCTTTATGAAATGGGCCACATATCATTGCTCGTTATTGTTATGGTATGGACTTCCCTATTCTCACAGGATTGGTATGACTATTAAAACTTTATCATTTTTGTTTGTTTTTTGCTTTTCACGTTGCAAATAATTTTTATTGCCAATCCACCTTATTCCTGACGAGTTTACTGCGTTTTGAATTATGGGCGGCACTTCCGGTTTGGGGAACTTCCATTCAAAAAGGCTGAAACGAATCATTTCCAATCATAAGGTTGCCCTACAAATGAAGCTGATCCGTCAGTTTCCTTCATGATTTATTTTCAGACATCATGAGAATAACGTTATACTTGGTATTTTAACGTGACATGTTATAACAAGAATATCTACGGCAAGAGCTCTTTTCAGTCGCTGCTTTCTTTTCCTCATGATGATTTTTATTTTTTCCTTTGCAATCCGCTGTAAAAGTATGAAAAAGGACAACATATACGGCACATTTGTGGTCTGTTCTCCCGAATTTAATTTACGATATTCCATTTATAATTCACTGGAATGCACGAAGAATCTCTCGTTATTCTCCTCAAATCCTCACGTCTCTTTCCAGGTTTGTTTTCACAGGTAAATGCAATCTATAATCTGTCAAAATGACGGAAATCACTTTGATGTAGCGTCACGTAATGCTGAAGTTAATGCACATTTTTGATTAAGGCTTGTTATACAATACAGATATATATTTGCCTACTACAGTGATATTTAACCAAAGACTCGCGCTTTTGGGGCTATTTTTGGTCTATTGATTCTTTTAAACTTTTAAATTTCATTTTAATGCTCGATGATTGAAGGGTGAGTCGATTAATGTCATCTCATTGTGACACTTTTGTCATCGTATTGCGATCATAGAGCGAGCCTTTCAGCCTTGATTGTTTACAGCTTAACGGAAGTTACACCCATAATTCGCGCAAAGCGTCATGGGGTGCAGGAATAAGGTGGATACATTCTTTTGAAACTGCTTTAAGAACCCTTGTGGAGACCATCTTGTCAAAGTTTAAATAACTGTATTTAGCATCTTGTATTGAAATGCACTAATTACAGGTATTTTAAATATCCTGAAACTTCTTCCTCATTCTGGTGTACGCAAGACACTTTAGATAAATAATGGCTTGAACAGAGCTGCAAAAAACTCGAACTGTTTGTTCTTTCAGATTGAGGATTTGTTCAAAAACAAGGGTCACTCGTTCATGTGGAATGAGCACCTCGGCTACGTCCTCACCTGCCCATCCAACCTCGGCACAGGCCTGCGTGCAGGAGTGCATGTCAAACTGCCTAATCTCAGCAAGTACCGCCAGTTTGAAGAGATCCTTAAGAGACTGAGGCTGCAGAAACGTGGAACCGGTAAGAACTGATTTCAGCTGGAGAACATTTAACCGCACATTACTATTCCCACCGAGGATCGTGAACAAATGCATCATGTAAACTGATGGCAATGATAAAGTGGTGCCTCTGTTCATTAGGTGGTGTGGACACTGCAGCTGTGGGCGGTACTTTTGACATCTCCAACGCTGACCGCCTGGGCTTCTCTGAGGTGGAGCTGGTGCAGATGGTGGTGGATGGAGTCAAGCTGATGATAGAGATGGAGAAACGGCTGGAGAAAGGCCAGTCCATTGATGACCTTATGCCTGCCCAAAAGTAGACTGCATTTCAACCTCACTTCACACATTCTTCTCTCTCCACCTCCTCTCACCTTTGTTAACTGATGGATTAAATGTTTGTTGACTTGTTCTTGGAAGACATGTTTTATTTAAGGGTCCTTTGTATCTGCACTGGTCAGTTCTTGTTACACATAGATGTCACAGGGCAAAACATGGATGAGAATATCTGAAAATAAAATTTGGCCCGTGATGACTTGCTTTTTGTCTTTATTCCCTGTTCTATCCTGTTTACAATTCCAGGGTTCTCACATTAATTTAACTTTTACCTGTTAAGTTTTACAGCTATTCATGATTTAATAATAATTCAAGAAATTGTTTTATAGAAATCACAATCTGCAATTTCTACCTAATGCAAAGGTTCAGAACTGAATGATTAAATATACACGGTGTGTTTGTTTAAGCAACATTTCTTATTACTATTGAAGACATTTATTTATAGATACAAGTACAACTCTTTAATGGAGGCAAAAACAAAAGTGTTGCGTTTATAATTTTGTTCTATATATATATATTGCTCTCTGTCTTAGGCGTAATTTTCAGATAATTTACACAACTTTTTGCCAGGTTCTGACACTCTTGGAAAAAGTTCTACTAATAAACCATTAATGTACATAAGCAACATTTGCGGATCTATGCATTTATGCACGTAAAAATTCTCGCCATTAACAATATATATTAGAAGATCAAATTAAACCCAATACTATTGAAATTGTATTTCTGGACATTGCAATGTTATTTTTCCCCGAAAATTGTTATTGTATACATATTGTACATATATCTGATTTGGCATTGCATTAGCAACCTCAGACAGTTGACCGAACTATCCCTTTAACTGTCTCAGCTTCATACATATATATGGCCCATCATGGATATACACTCTTCCCAGTAAACATCAGTATGTCCATCTCAGAACAGCTTTCATTATGGCTACATCAAATCATTGTGAGTAGTGGCCTTATTGTGTGTGTAAGGATCAGCTATGCTCGGTATCATTTAATTGCTTTAATGTGAGTCTAAATTCCACAGCCCACCAGCTTTATGCTGATTCAACTTTTCCTCTATATTGTCATTAGTTAAATTGTATTTCTATTACTATTGCCTACACTAAGGGTTTGGGATTTGATTATTAACAAACCCCTAGTATTAAACATGACGCTTCTAATCACAAATAAGGACAACAGCGTTTCTTTATTTTCTCTTTACAAGAACCCTTTAAATAAGCTCACATGTAAAAGACAACATAATGAGAGAGAGCCCAGAAAACCCTCACACCCAACCATAGCTTTAAATAGCAGGAATCAGACTGCAACACAATGGCTGGTTAAATATGGACCAGGAAAAAAAGATTGCATGCACCATCACAACCTTTCTCCTCTTGAAATAAAATATCATTGCATTTCTGTATCTATACATTTTGCCGACTTCTTTACCGAGTCTTGACGAAGACTACCTTTTCAACTGTGAGATTATGCAACAAGATCTAAAAACAGAAGTGTTGTGTGGTGTCATTAGTGGTCTCAGTAATTGAGACGGATCAATGGACTCTCAAACAGCACAAACATCCAGCTGGGTTTTACAAAACATTTTGAAGAATAATTTCAGTTATTAGTATCAGCATCCTTAAGGAATCCACACATAACTGTAATAAACCAAACCATTCTATCATTAGCAGGTCATAGGTACTGTAACTTTTAGCAACAGAAATGGTTAAGACAAGCATAGAGTGAATGGGATAGTGTGCCAAAATTATTGTCTCATATTAATGAGCCAAAATGAAGTGAAGCCATTTTGACCTAAAAGCATCCGTTTAGGTCCGTTTGACAGCGTCAGGAACAATATACGAGATACAAACTGAGCTCAATGGAGACTGCCTCATGATTTGGTTTTGCTCTGACCCTATATATATATATACACCAGTCTCACTGGCCTGCGAGACCAACCCAGAAGCCCAATATGATCACTGTGACTGTACAATTGCAGCTATTGAATTGATGGTTGCATTCACAACAGCATTTGCAACAACAGGAACATCTCTGGCCACTCTCTGGATGGGTGGAATATTGGGTCCTTCCAAAGTATCCAGAATACCTGCAAGCAGGAAAACACAACAATGACAAAACGGCAATGTAAGGCCTGTAAAGACCGTAGCATTGACAAACTAAGCCAACGTCAAAGAACTAGCGCTGATTGTGTTGTCGACTCAAGTCGGCTGAGCAAAAAAAACGTTTCGTATTCGTCATTCGGTGGCTCTAGATTTCAATTACTAAAGGTCACAATAAGGCCTTGAAGACATTCTCGTGCACAACCTATTTCATTTTCATTATTTTGCTTTATCTTCAGTTAGCTATTCAGAGATAGTACAACAAACAAAAACACATCAGGCTTTTATAGCTCATATAGTATGATATAGTGAGAAAATAGAGCTCATACAAGAAACTATGCAATTTGATGCAGTTTATAATATTTATATGGCCAAAAAGTAAGGTGAAAATTCTGATGGCTTGTAATGTAAATCATTAAATCAAGTATATGGTTAACTTAGTGTTTTGGACTGAACAGCCCTTGCCACAAAGATGATATATTGTATATTTACTATGATTTTGCTGTAGATATGAATAGGTAATATTGCAATTATTTAATACAATCTTTTTGGACATTAACATTTCCTAAAGACTGTGGCATTAAACTAGTTTTATGATTCTTCTTTGTCCAGTGACCCATGATGAGACTATTAATATAAAGATATTTTGGCTAGTTTGAACCCGTTTCATTGGCTCGATTCATAACTTTAATTAAGTGATTCCTCTGCATCATCATCACACAAATATGTCTTTGCATGCATGTATCAAAATGTTTCATAAAATGTTTCGGTAACAGTCTAGTTTAGGTTTCAATTCTCACTATTAACTAGTTTCTTATTAGCATGCATTTTACTAGGATAATTGGCTGTTTATTAGTACATATTAATGTCTTCTTCTGCATGCTCATATTCTACATCCCTTAATCCTACCCAATGCCTAAACTTAACAACTACCTTACTTACAATTAATAAGCAGTAATTGGGAGTTTATTGACGCAAAAGTCGTAGTTAATAGTGAGAATTGGACCCTAATCTAAAGTGTGACCAATGTTTTATATAAAAAAAAAAGTGTTTTACTATATGTTATGCATTTACGTTTGAAACTGGGTTGTCCTGCAATTGTTGTCTTATGCTTTAGGTGGCACTGTGTGATTGCGTACACCTTGAACATTGAAAAAGTAAAGTTTAAGTTGTAAGTGCACTCAGCCTCAATTGTGTTATTGCAATCTACAGCTCCATAGAACATAATGATATTCTGATATACACAACACTATTGCTATATTAGTGCATATGAATAAAAATGATTTAATAATGTTTTCTTGTGTTAATTCAATGGTGAACAGTGTGGAAAATGTGCCATTTTACTTTTATTTCTTATTATTTGAACTTTTTTTGTTTACTGTTAACAGTTTTTCAGGGTATTAAATATATATATTAAACAAAATACATTCATTTTTAGCTTAATCGCCCAGCTCTACTTGCTCTCGGACTCATGTCTTACCTTCAACCATCTTATGGTAAGCAAAGTGCAGGTAGAGCAGAAAGAGCATGTGAAGAGCAGCCAGTGTGCCACACAGTATGAGGCGAGGAGTCTGACCAACAGCTCGAGAGATGAGCACAGCCACCTGAGAGGAGGACACGAGCACAAGGAACGTGAATACACATCTTACAGTGATACATGCATGATTTTGGCCCTTGTTCATTTTGCTTTACCATGCGTAGAGTAGAGAGCCCTCCAATCACCAGCCAGAGAATGTAGAAGAGCGAGTGGAAGTGGACATTGTACGTGATGAAAAGGACCACACAGTGGCCAAAGAGACCATAACCCTGAAAACAAAGATAATAAGACACACTTCATCGCAGTGTGAATTGGGCACATCATACACTCTCTCCAGGGGTAATGTGAGCTACTTACTAGCAAAGACAACATCTGCAGCATGGTGATCTGAGCGTTGCACAGGTAAGCAAGGAAATAGATGAAGGAAGACACTCCTAGCCAGTATCCAAAACAGGTTCCAATGGCAGTGCCCATCAGCGTTCCCTCTCTCTGTTTCAACAAACAAACACCAGTCAAGAACGACGGACTTCCGATGAAGAAAGCCTGACTTTCATTTTGGATTAAATTTGTCACTGACAAATGTCTGGAACATTGCTTACGATGACGGTTCCTGATGTCTTCATGCCATGGAGCAGAATAGCCACCAGTGAGAACACCAGCATCATTGGTCCATACAGTTCTCCTGCAACTTTCTGGGTTTAGAAGAAAAAATAAGTAGCTAATGAAGCAAAAAGTGCTCATGACATCTGCCGCTATAAGTCTGCGCTGTCGTCTCCAGTGGAATGAGTAACACGGTTTCGTCCCACTTTTGGCTTTCCACACAGCTCAAAACTAAATAAAATGTGCTGTGTGACAGCGAGGAAAAGAAATGCAGATATGAAAAATAAAAAAGTAAATACATTAAAATGAATTAACCCTGTAGAGTCTGACAAGAAATAACAGTCAGAAAAAAATATTTTAATTTATATTGGAATGGTTTACTGAGACTTTAAACAAACAAACAAACAATACTTTTTTTATATATATATATATGTGTGTTTTTTGTTTAGTTTTTGAGAATCATATTTCATACTTCAGGTTTGTATGGTGCATTTACTATGATATTGGTGAATATGGAGCATATATTCAAAGAGGAAAAAACACCTCAATTTTATTCAGAGGCCCAAACTGAGCAAAAATATGTAATTTGTTGCATTTACTGATATTTACATAGTCAAAAAGTATGATGAAATTCTGATAGCTTGTAATGTAAATCAATGAGATCTTTATAACAGTCTAGCAGATACATAAAGTGCATATAAATATCAGAAGTCACTCTATATCTCCCAAAAATTAGTCTTAGCAAGATGATATTTAAATGCTTTTATGATCAAAGCTCAGTAGTTTTTATTGTAGGGGGCAAAACATATAATGCAATGCAATACAATGACTGAGAAATGAACAAATAAACTCAAAAGCCGGATGGATCATATTTGATACTCACATTTTAACGTGACTTTTGATGTATGGATAATCAAACTATCAATCAGATGTCAGAAGGCACGTAGTAGATAGTGGCAACACGTATTGATCATGTTGATAATTTAAAGGGCTTAGAAATTTGCATATCAAACATGATACAGTAGACTTAATAGGGTTAATAATATGTATCTCTCGCTCAGGGTTGCCAAACCCCTGCTCTTATATCGTTACAATTAAACTTGCTTTCTATTGTTTTATGGCTAGAATGATCGACTGCCTTACCTGTGGAAAGTTGATCATTCGGACTGGGATCAGGGATTCCACCAACCTGTGGATTAAGCAGTTGGTCACTGAGTCTGAAGCAGTGGTGAAGCTGCAGTAGATATTGTGAAAGCGCTGCTAGAATGCTTGACATGGATCTTACCTGTTTCTGACTTGAATGGGTTCCACATCAAAGTACGGCCGGAGAATGTCAATATTGGCGTACAGATTAAAAGCTTTTGAGGCCTGTCGCTTTCCTGCTTGCCATACCTGTGTAGATACACGCTATGTTAGTAACAATCTTTTCTACACACAGCTCAACAGAAATCTATAAAGAGAAGTTACACAAGTTTTTTTTTCAGTAAAAATGACTTACACCTGTTGAATGGAAAAGAGCAGCTCAGACATTCTACCTCATTTCACGCACATGTTTACACCTGGTATTAAGATGTGTTTTGGTCGATCGGATCACAAGTAGACGAGGGAGACACGTTCCCGTTTACACCTGGTGTTTTAATCCGTCTCTTTCATCCACTTTTGACCACTTCTGTCCTGATTTCTTCGAGGGGAGGGTCTATGGGCGGGTAAATCTATAGGCTTTTTCAGATCTTTCAATCTAATGGACAAAATAAGCTCACACAATTTACATATGAAGGTGACCGGAGATGACGGAAAAACATACGGAGAGCAGGAGCTTTAGGCCCCGTCCACACTACTGCATTTTCGTTTAAAAACGGAGACCTTTTGTTACGTTTGCACCTCCTGTCCACACTAAAACGGAAAAAACGAAGACCTAAAACGGAGAAGTTTAGAAACGCTGCAGCTCCGTTTTGCGTTTTGAATCTCCGGAGGGCGTTTTAGTGAAGACGGGACAAAACGAAGGACTTTAGAAACGATGACGCAGAGGCTCACGCTCGGCTCTATGATTGGGTGTCATCAGTCATGACGTATCCTTCCCTGATTCGTCAGCCACCCATCACATGTCAATCCGTTTCCTGTTTACACCGGCACGCGCATGCCGAGTGTTGGTGAATGGTCACGTGATCCGCGTTTTCAGGCGTTTTAATGTGGACGGAGATCAATTCTAATACGCAGATAAAACGCTGGTGTGGACGGAGATCGTATTCGTTTTAATTCTCCGTTTTTAAACGAAAACGCAGTAGTGTGGACGGGGCCTTAGTTTCTGCTCTGACAGCCACAAGACCAGCCGAACGCTGTGAGTGTGTGTTAGAAATCAGGAATGTTGAGAGAACATTGTGCTTGATACATTTTTCATCTTCAAACCAAACTTGGGTCTTCAGCTGATAAAGTTTGAATCCCGTCTGGCTAGTGCGCTTCCCATAATATTTGCTCAATAGGCGGAGAGTAGATATTTTGTGGCTGGTCGAAGGTGTTTTCTACCTCTGGAAGTGGTTGAAAATGGACAAGCTCAAAACGTTTTAGACCCCGTTTACACCTGTATTTGGCGTCATCCAATCGACCAAAACGCATCTTAACACCAGGTGTAAACAGGCCTCACATGTCAATCAGGTTCCTAGCCCTCCCTCTGGCTCACCTCATCAGCAACCTGTCTGCCCAACTGTCCCTTCAAGCCCTTCATCCCGAGGAACTCTCCATATTCTCCGTTGTCCTCGTCCGTAGCGGCTGCCTCTTCCGTCACCTCCTCCTCCTCCTTCATGCGCTGATGCATCTCCCCCATATCCTCGAAGCTGGAGCCCGAGGTGTCGTCCATATTCTCCATGTCCACCACAGCCGAGCCGCTGCCCTGGGGTCGGTCACGAGAAAGAGAGAAAGTTATGTCACAAAGTCTCAGTGCAATGTTGTAAAAAACTCATACAGCCAATTTTCACACTCCAGATAAGTTAGAGAATGTGATGGAGCATGCAGGACAGGTTTATTTTCCCTTTATTTTTGTATAATTTGCTAAAGTATTCTGAATACTGCAAATACATAGGAAGTATTAAAGGGTTAGTTCACCCAAAAATGAAAAAAAAATCCCATAATATACTCACGTTTAAGCCATTCTAGGTTTATGACTTTCTTCTTTCAGCCAAACACAATCAGAGCTATATTAAAAAATATCCTGGCTCTATAATCGGAGTGAATGGTAATAGATTTTAACATTAACTATTAATAAATTGCACTTCTACAGCATTTAATCTTTGTTAATGTTAATTTCACCATTTACTAGTAGCCTACATTATTGAAATCAAAAGTTTGTTGTATTTGTTAACATTAGTTACTGCACTGTGAGGGAACATGAACAGTTGTATTTTTTTATTAACAAAGATTAATAAATACAGTAACACATGTATTGCTCATGGTTAGTTCATGTTAGTTATCCTAATACATTAACTAATGTTAATAAATCAAACCATATTGTAAAGTGTTACAAACAAATAATTTACTCAGAACACATCATAAAATGAGAATGTTAGTGTGCTTTAGTAAGAGTGGTAAGCAAGATTTTAACCTTAATAAACTACTACAGTATTTTCAGGTTATTGACAATGTGTAGAAAAATTACCCAAAAAAGAATTTATTTTAGACCGGAGTGAGGTGAAACCAGAAAAAAAGTGCAAAGCAAGTTGTTATCTAGGTGCTCATTTTATTCAATTGTATATGGTAGAAATTTTGACTATTAGTTAAAATAAACATTTTAATGCTACTTTTTTATTCTACTTTTTGATATTGATATGATTATATACCTAAATAATTATCAGGTCTAGCAAAGAAGGATTTTATCTTACAAAGCTATGAAATCCAGTGGTAAAATCCCAGCTTTTATTTAAAAAAGAGGGAAAAAAGAGGGCAAGAAAGGATGTGTTAATGTTGGCCACCACCGAAGACCAATTTTGACCCAGGAAAAACCCTGGGTAGGCAAAACGATTGTGGATGCTAAAGTGCAATAATAATGTTTTTGGACATGCTACAATGGTAATACCATAGTTATTTGTACATATAACAAGCTAGCATGTTTATGAGCATGTAACGTGGAAAATAATAACAATAAAATGGCGATAATTTATCTCCTACACTTATACTAACCTATATGTACATAATTGTTTACATCACAGTTTCGCTTACAGTATCCTAAGCAGCTTTGAATAGTACACAAATGGTACATGAATATGGTAATTAGTGAGCAAGATCCAATAGAAATAAAGATAGTACCACCACAACAGGGAGGTCAGACTATGCAAACGGCTTGTTTAACAGAAACATCGTGTGTTTTCATACGTTATGTGACTGTATAATGCTGAGTTGAGGTAAATTACCTGGATAATGTTGTCATCAAAACCACCCCATGGTTCCGTATTCGTGTTTTTGCTTCCTTGTGATGCCGACATTGTTTTGCACTATCAAGAATATAAGCAGAAACTTTAGCTGCTAGAACATTAAAACGCTACGATCTATAGTTTGGTTCTGGTGCTCATTTTAGTTTGATATTAAAAATGGTTTGTGTGAATTGTTTTGCCAGCTGTAGAGCGCTGGGACAAAAATGTGACGTGATGACGACGCGATTTGTGACGCTACTTCCTCTAATCGCAGATCTAAACTTCCGGATTTTACCAGACAGAACAGTCTTGGAAGATTTTTATATAAACTTGTATTTAACCTCATAAAACTTGTATTTAACTACATAAAAAAAACGTATTACATACGTTAAAAAGCAGAAAACTTCGCCGTTAAATGTCAAAATCGGGCTAGCATACCAGTACGTCATGTCAAAATAAAAGTCGTGAGACCTGTACTGTTTTATTTTTTTAGTTGAAAATAGTTTTTTGTTGAACTGGATTTCTAGGTTGCATTGCATATTTAAACAATTTAAACCATATTATTATCATCATTATTATTATACAAGTCATTTTTATTTTATTTTACTATATCACAATCATGTGAAGAAATGGGATTAAGCTAAACAAAATTGTAAACAATTTACAATTTATAACAGAAATATGGCACTAATGTAGACAATATAAAACAAACAAAAACATAAATAAAATGACTTATTGAGGCACTGTGTTACTTTAAATGTTGTTTTGCTTTTTACTTAAACGTCCATTCATCCAATGTCACATGTATCGTAACCTACTACATTAGCATATGTTTCAGTTTATTAAATATATATATATATATATATATATATATATATATATAGGTAATAGATTGGATGATGTATCGTCCTTTACATGCTAAACTTGTATATAAAAAAGTTAAACATTTTCTGAAGGGGCACTGTACCCTGTCTATGACTGTACCCCGTGTACTCAAAGTGTAGGCTATTAAAATCTCTCAAATTTAGTTTAATCGATTTGGAACCATCACCTTACCGTGGTGGAGAGGTTTGGGTGCCCCTGTGAGCCTGGAGGCTGTGTTGTCTGGAGCCTAGTGCTCCTGGTAGGGTCTCCCAAGGCAAAGTGGTTCCAGGTGAGGGGCCAGACTAAGAATGGTTCACAAAGACCCTTATGAAGAAACGAGGAAGAGGAGAAGAGACCCTGCCCGGAGGAAGCCCGGGGCCCCCGTCTGGAGCCAGGCCCAGAGGGAGGGCTCGCCGGCGAGCGCCTGATGGCCGGGTTTGCCACAGAGCCCGGCCAGGCACAGCCCGAAACAGCAACGTGGCACCCCCCTCTGCATCCTTTGGACCCACCATCCATGGGAAGATCCATAGGGGTCGGGTGCGCTGCCACATAGCGTGGCGGTGAAGGTCAGGGGCCTCGACGGACCAGACCCGGGCATCAGAGGCTGGCTCTGGGGACGTGGAACATCACCTCTCTGTGGGGGAAGGAGCCGGAACTTGTGCGGGAGATGGAGCGCTACCAGTTAGATCTGGTGGGGCTGTCCTCCACGCACAGTCTCGATTCTGGAACCGTACTCCTGGATAGGGGATGGACCCTATTCTTCTCTGGAGTTGCCCAGGGTGTGAGGCGCCGGGCGGGTGTGGGGATACTCACAAGCCCCCGGCTGAGCGCCACTACATTGGAGTTTACCCCGGTGAACGAGAGGGTCGCCTCCCTACGCCTTCAGATTGTGGGGGGGAAAACTCTGAATGTTGTTTGTGCATATGCACCAAATAGCAGTTCAGAGTATTCAGCCTTCTTGGAGACCCTGAATGGAGTTCTGTATGGGGCTCCAGTAGGGGACTCCATAGTTCTACTGGGAGACTTCAATGTGCACGTGGGCAATGATGGAGATACCTGGAGAGGCGTGATTGGGAGGAACGGCCCCCCTGATCTGAACTCGAGTGGGTGTTTGTTGTTAGACTTCTGTGCTAGTCATGGATTGTCTATAACGAACACCATGTTCGAACATAAGGATGCTCATAAGTGTACGTGGTACCAAAGTACCCTAGGCCGAAGATCGATGATCGATTTTGTAATCGTTTCATCTGATTTGAGGCCGCATGTGTCGGACACTCGGGTGAAGAGAGGGGCGGAGCTGTCAACTGATCACCACCTGGTAGTGAGTTGGGTCAGGGGGTGGGGGAAGAATCTAGACAGACCCGGTGAGCCCAAACGGGTAGTGCGGGTGAACTGGGAACGTCTGGAGGAGACCCCTGTCCGCGAGATTTTCAACTCACACCTCCGGCAGAGCTTTTCTGGCATCCCTGTGGAGGTTGGGGACATTGAACCTGAGTGGGCAATGTTCAAAGCTTCTATTGCGGAAGCTGCAGCGGGAGCCTGTGGTCTCAAGGTCTTAGGTGCCTCAAGGGGCGGTAACCCTCGAACACCGTGGTGGACACCGGTGGTCAGGGAAGCCGTCCAACTGAAGAAGGAGGCCTTCTGGGATTTGTTGTCCCGGAGGACTCCGGAGGCGGTTGCAAGGTACCGACAGGCCCGAAGGGCTGCAGCCTCTGCTGTGACAGAAGCAAAGCAGCAGGTGTGGGAGAAGTTCAGAGAAGACATTGAGAAGGACTTTCGGTCGGCACCAAAGTGCTTCTGGAGAACTGTCCGCCACCTCAGGAGGGGGAAGCGGGGAACCATCCAAGCTGTGTACAGTAAGGATGGGACTCTGTTGACCTCAACTGAGGAGGTAATTGGGCGGTGGAAAGAACACTTTGAGGAACTCCTAAATCCGACTGACACGCCCTCTCTAGTAGAGGCAGAGCTGGAAGCGGATGGGGGATTCTCATCAATTTCCCTGGTGGAGGTCACTGAGGTAGTCAAACAACTACACAGTGGCAAAGCCCCAGGGATTGATGAGATCCGCCCAGAAATGCTAAAAGTTTTGGATGTGGAGGGGCTGTCCTGGATGACACGTCTCTTTAACATTGCGTGGAAGTCGGGTACAGTGCCCAAGGAGTGGCAGACTGGGGTGGTGGTTCCCCTGTTCAAAAAGGGGGACCAGAGAGTGTGTGCCAATTACAGGGGTATCACACTTCTCAGCCTCCCTGGTAAAGTCTACTCCAAGGTGCTGGAAAGGAGGGTTCGGCCGATAGTCGAACCTCGGATTGAAGAGGAACAATGCGGTTTTCGTCCCGGCCGTGGAACAACGGACCAGCTCTTTACTCTCACAAGGATCCTGGAGTGGGCTTGGGAGTATGCCCATCCAGTCTACATGTGTTTTGTGGATCTGGAGAAGGCATACGACCGGGTCCCCCGGGAGATACTGTGGGAGGTGCTGCGGGAGTATGGGGTGAGGGGGCCCCTTCTCAGGGCTATCCAATCCCTGTACATCCAAAGCGAGAGCTGTGTCCAAGTACTCGGCAGTAAGTCGGACTCTTTCCAGGTGAGGGTTGGCCTTCGCCAGGGCTGCGCTTTGTCACCAATCCTGTTTGTGATATTCATGGACAGGATATCGAGGCGTAGTCGTGGTGGGGAGGGGTTGCGGTTCGGTGGGCTTGGGATCTCGTCACTGCTTTTTGCGGATGATGTGGTCCTGATGGCATCATCGGTCCGTGACCTTCAGCTCTCACTGGATCGGTTCGCAGCAGAGTGTGAAGCGGTTGGGATGAGGATTAGCACCTCTAAATCTGAGGCCATGGTTCTCAGCAGGAAACCGGTGGAATGCCAACTCCAGGTAGGGAATGAGCCCTTACCCCAAGTGAAGGAGTTTAAGTACCTCGGGGTCTTGTTCACGAGTGAGGGGAGATTGGAGCAGGAGATTGGCCGGAGAATCGGAGCAGCGGGGGCGGTATTGCACTCGCTTTACCGCACCGTTGTGACGAAAAGAGAGCTGAGCCGTAAGGTAAAGCTCTCGATCTACCGGTCAATTTTTGTTCCTACCCTCACCTATGGTCATGAAGGCTGGGTCATGACCGAAAGAACGAGATCGCGGGTACAAGCGGCCGAAATGGGTTTCCTCAGGCGGGTGGCTGGTGTCTCCCTTAGAGATAGGGTGAGAAGCTCAGCCATCCGCGAGGAGCTCAGAGTAGAGCCACTGCTCCTTTGCGTCGAAAGGAGCCAGTTGAGGTGGTTTGGGCATCTGGTAAGGATGCCTCCTGGACGCCTCCCTAGGGAGGTGTTTCAGGCATGTCCAGCTGGGAGGAGACCTCGGGGAGTAGCATCACATTTGAGAACCTAGGTGCGCCCTCACCACTGCATGCTGTGTGCAGATGTTTGATGTTTTTATGCTCCTCAAAGATGTTTGTTTTCTGAATTCTGTTATTGGCTTTTATTATATGAAATGTTTATACTGTTGCACCGTCAGTCATTAGACATTTTTAGATTAAAATAATAATCTGATCTAAGAAGTGAGTCTGGAGATCTTTTTGCTCTAACTTTGGCAGACGCTTATCATTCCTCCTGACACACAGATATTTGAAATATGTCAGAGAGGCTTTGAGTTCACAGGAAAAAGGCCACAGCTGAAGTCGACTGATATGGGTTTTTAATAGGGCTGGGCAGTATGATGGGATCATGACCTTGGTCTAGAGATTTTACTGTATATCGTTTATTTCATGGTTACGTTAGTCCTCTCGCTGACTGACATACACCCAAAGCGCACACAGAAAGCCGCCTCTCTCAGACAGCATGCAATCGCAAATTCAGTTCTCTTTCGCATCTTATTACGTTTGAATTGTCAGATTGACGCACAATAATGTCAAAATGCCCACCGTGTGGAATTTTCACGTAAACATAGTCGGAAATGTCTTAAATTAGTGCACAGGTGAGGTTGATATCTGTGCTGCCCAAGTCACCTTTATTTATATAGCGCTTTTTACAATACAGATTGTTTCAAAGCAGCTTTACAGTGATGACAGGAAAATAATGGAACAAAACACAACGCAAACGTATTAAAGGGATAGTTCACGCAAAAATGAAAATTGTCATTTTCTCACCCTCATGTCATTCCAAACCCATAAGACTTTTGTTCATGTTCGAAACACAAATGAACAGATTTTTAATGAAACCGAGAGATTTCTGAAAGTCAACGCAATCAAAACGTTGATGCTTCAAGAAGTTCATAAAGAAATTGTAAGGGTGGTCCATATGAATGTCCATATGAATCGAGTAGAATCAAGTCTTCTGAAGAGACACGATCACTTCATTTGATAAACATATTTTATTTTTTATTTTATTCGCACATAAGCATTAATGCATACAAAAAGAGCACGTCAAATATAGTAAATGAAAGCTCGACCGCAGTTGCTTGACGTGCGACTGGATTACTCTCTATAAACTTTTTGAAGAGTCAAAGTTTTGTTGGAATAAGCTTTCAATGAAGGGACAGAAGTCACTCGGGTTGCATTAAAATGTCTTTATTTGTGCTTCAAAGATGAACGAAAGTATTACAGGTTTGGAACGACATCAATTGATGACAGAATTTTCTGTCATAAATGTATAATAAATATGACAGGATAGAATAAATATGACAGGATTAACTGTTAACCCGGGCTAAATTATGAGCAGTGTGACATGTGAAGCAAGATAACCCAGGATTCCATTTACCAAGGGTTTAGAATGACCCAGGGTTACCTGTGTGGATTTAAATGCGCAAATGCTTAAAAGTCTATGATTGGATGATTATTTCAGTGATTATTATGTTTCTAGCATGTTATATATTTGGCAACAATTGTTCTAACCCTAATTGATGGAGTGTTTAGCTTTTCATTTCTTAAACAACCATGTAACCTGACAGCAACATGGTGTCGGCCCAGATCCGGCACACATCTGGTACGTGTGGATTCCACGTGTATCAGATGTGGACCGGATCTGGGCCGACACAATGTTGCTGTCTGGGTAGGAAGACTGACACATCATGGCCATATTCCAGGATAATAATGTCAAGATTCATCAGGCTCAAACTGTGAAAGAATGGTTGTGAGGAGGAGCATGAAGAATCATTTTCACCTCAGAGTCCAGACCTTAAATTCATTGAAAGTCTTTGGGATGTGCTGGAGGAGACTATACAGAGTGCGGGACTCTTGCATTGACAATACAAGATCTTGACCAAACATTGATGCACCTCTTGATGGGAATAACATCCCAACATTTATTAGCATCAAGAGGTGCATACATTTTTGGTCAAGATATTGTATTGACAATGCAAGAGTCCAGAATATCCAAAGACTTTCAATTAATTACCCTATTTGAATCCTAACAGCGACTTTGTTTTCTAGGCCGGCAGTGTATTTCAAGCATGAAAAGCCCTATAAAGGCTCTAGCATTTGACATCCTCATATTATATATTGCCAGGAAATGTACTATCAAGTTTATCCTGAATGGATCTTTCAGACTATAAAAGTAAGAATGAAATCGTCTCTTCTTCACTCAATTAGACACGTTTTGTCTAGATCACAAGTGTGAAACGTTCCTTTACCCGGGTTAAAGTCTTGGTTATATTATTCATGATCTACCTGGAGATTTATAGAGGACACCAGTCATGGTCCCCGCAACAATGGCGTTGAGGTCGTCCTCTGCCCCTCTGGCTTTCTCTATGGTCACCCCAAATGCACTACAGAGCTAAACATACATTTACACATTTATATCATGCATGCAACACAGCATTAATATATGACTTCTAAGTGAAAATAGAAGTCATTTCTTTTTTAAATGAGTCGAATACAAAGATTTTGAGGGTGAAGGAGGCTGATATTGGGTCACTCATCTATACTGACCCCAAGGTGTTCGCCCATGTGGCACCTTTGGCGGGTCACCATAGGATTCTGAATCGGAGAGAAGAATGGAGATTAAGAGTTTAAAATAAAAGTCGCAACTGACCCAAATCACTACTGACTTACTAAACATCCCTTAACATCATGTCATATACAGAAGGTCAAATGTTTTATGCCAACAGCACAATTAAAATAAACTAGTAGGTCTTGGGAAACGGCTTCAGAGTCTCTAAAATATCATATTAACAAAAAGGCTGTTTGTTTCTAGCTTTTCTTTCTACAAATAAACACATGCATATTTTTGGTCCATCCGTTGAATTGGTCACTAACAATTTCCTTGAGCTGTGTGAGTCTTTAAGAGAATGCATTATGTTCGCGTGATCATGACACACTTTGAGCCGCTGTACTTCTACACCCTGCACAGAACTGCATGTGAACGGTGTTTAAAGCAGCCCTGACCACATCATGCTTTGGGCCACACAGCTGTGTACACACAGATGTTTTTGAGATTTAAAACAGCTGTCAAGCCATCGTTTTTGATAAAACAGATGTTCTGTTGTTTCAATCTGATCAACACAAAAAGAATTGTTAACATCAAGACCAAATCGACATCTTAACGACTCTGTGTGCGGGTGTTATACGATCTTCTGAACAGCAGGAGGCGATGTCTCGAAAAACAAGGGGCCTGAGAATGCGGGACTCTGGGTGGGGGACTGTAGCAGCCCATGGTAGCCATAGGATGGTAGCAGCAGGCTCCGAGTCTGCAGCTTCATAATATTGGCCGTTTCAGTGCCTATATAAACAGCACAGTGAACACTGTGTAGAACACTGCCCTCTGCTGGTTATTGTGTTGATAGATTCAAGTAATGCAAACTATCAATGCAGCAGTTATCCTGTTTAACCTTATCTTTAAGATTCTATTAAATCCTATGGAAGCCATTTTTTCCCCACATAAGAAAAACAAGTAAATCATAATTTTACATACATTTTACACAAAATTCAGAGATAGAAATGAGATGCATCAAAACTTACATAGAAATTCGACTTATTACTTTGTATCTTATAATTCCGACCTTTTATCTTGTAATTAATTATAAACTAACAATTAACTTTTAATCATGAGACAAAAGGTCAAAATGATAATAGATAATAAATCATAATTATGAGATAAAAAGTCAATATGACAAAACATTTTTTTTAGGACAAAAAGTCAAAGAATTTGTATTTCATTTCGAACTTTTATTTCAAAATTAAATTAACAATAATTTATTATAAACTATAAAATATTAAGCTATAATCATGAGACAAGGTCGAGACTAAAAGTCATAATTGTGAGATAAAAAGTCATGTCATTGACAACATGAGATGTCAAAATTATGACAGAAATTCAACTTTGAATTATGAATTTTGTATCACATCATTTTGACCTTTTATCTCATAATTAATTATTAACTGATAAATGACAGTAAAAATTATGAAGTACTAAGCTATAGTCATGAGACAAAAGGTTGAAAGTCATAATTATGATAAAAAGTTGAAATGATGACACGCCAAGTCATAATTATGAGATGTCAGAAATTAGACTCTGAATTATGACTTTGTATCTCATAATTTCAAACCTTTTTCCCATAATTAATTATGAACTAATAAATTATCAATGTAGGTCGAAAATGATAGGAAGTCATAACTATGAGATAGTCAAAATTATGACAAATAGTTGAAGAATTTGTACATCATAATTTCGTCCTTTTATCTCATAATTAAATTACTAACTAATAATTGAAGTGATTCCAACGATATCTTTCCTCTGTGCCGTTAGTTATGATGTGGACTCTGCTATTCTTTTACATTTAGAACTATATGTTCTGGAGCGGATTAACCACGCAGCGCAAGTTACCGATCCCTTATCTTCAACTCCAAAAACCATAGTTTGTTCATAGTATATCCTCTAAAACCGGCTTTATGAAATGGGCCACATGTTATTGTTATAGTGTGGACTTCCCTATTCTCACAGGATTGGTATGATTATTAAAACGTTATCCTTTTTGTTTGTTTTTTGCTTTTCACGTTGCAAATAATTTTTATTGCCAATACATTCTTTTGAAACTGCTTTAAGAACCCTTGTGGAGACCATCTTGTCAAAGTTTAAATAACAACTGTATTTAGCATCTTGTATTGAAATACACTAATTACAGATATTTTAAATATCCTGAAACTTCTTCCTCATTCTGGTGTACGCAAGACACTTTAGATAAATAATGGCTTGAACAGAGCTGCAAAAACTCAAACTGTTTGTTCTTTCAGATTGAGGATTTGTTCAAAAACAAGGGTCACTCGTTCATGTGGAATGAGCACCTCGGCTACGTCCTCACCTGCCCATCCAACCTCGGCACAGGCCTGCGTGCAGGAGTGCATGTCAAACTGCCTAATCTCAGCAAGTACCGCCAGTTTGAAGAGATCCTTAAGAGACTGAGGCTGCAGAAACGTGGAACCGGTAAGAACTGATTTCAGCTGGAGAACATTTAACCGCACATTACTATTCCCACCGAGCATCGTGAACAAATGCATCATGTAAACTGATGGCAATGATAAAGTGGTGCCTCTGTTCATTAGGTGGTGTGGACACTGCAGCTGTGGGCGGTACTTTTGACATCTCCAACGCTGACCGCCTGGGCTTCTCTGAGGTGGAGCTGGTGCAGATGGTGGTGGATGGAGTCAAGCTGATGATAGAGATGGAGAAACGGCTGGAGAAAGGCCAGTCCATCGATGACCTTATGCCTGCCCAAAAGTAGACTGCATTTCAACCTCACTTCACACATTCTTCTCTCTCCACCTCCTCTCACCTTTGTTAACTGATGGATTAAATGTTTGTTGACTTGTTCTTGGAAGACATGTTTTATTTAAGGGTCCTTTGTATCTGCACTGGTCAGTTCTTGTTACACATAGATGTCACAGGGCAAAACATGGCTGAATATCTGAAAATAAAATTGTGATGACTTGCTTTTTGTCTTTATTCCCTGTTCTATCCTGTTTACAATTCCAGGGTTCTCACATTAATTTAAATTTTACCTGTTAAGTTTTACAGCTATTCATGATTTAAGAATATTAAAGGAATTTTAGAAATTGTTTTATAGAAATCACAATCTGCAATTTCTACCTAATGCAAAGGTTCAGAACTGAATACGATTAAATATATACATCACATACACGGTGTGTTTGCTGATTTCTTGTTTAAGCAACATTTCTTATTAATATTAAAGACATCTATTTATAGATACAACTCTTCAACATTAATAATAAAAAAATGTTGCTTAAACACTAAAACAGTTTTTTTTTTATCACACCAACCCCAAACTCTTGAAACTCCTACAACTTTCTTTGATCTCCAAGTTGTGGACCTGCAGCTCATGTGATCCAGAGTCAGAAAAAAAAAAAAGACGGAGTAAACAAAGATAAAAAAGAGGCAATACAAATATTGAGATCATTTTGTAGCTGTATTAGATCTCTGCTATGAACACCGTGACGAGTTACAGAGAGTTTAATGGAATCTGTGGTGAGTCTTTTAAGTGAAAGATTACAAGATGCCCTCTCGGTTTCAAAGAAATCCAACAAAACAGTATGAAAATGTGTAATTACCGCATAAAGTACAATATTTACACAAAAAATACACTCGAGTGGGCAATAACGTGAAATAAATTATAAAACATCTAAATGTTGCTCTTAATAACATTCAAACAGTGAAACTGAGCTCAAATCAGGTTTACTGCAGCCGTTTTCACAGACGAGCACCCTCAATACACAGAGGTGCAGAGCAAATGTTCCAAAAGTCTTAAGTCAGGATTCGGGTGCACCCTTTACACAAGAGTCGCCCAAAACACGCAATACTTAAAACCACCACAGAATAGTGCCCGTTTAAAAGCTAAAATAAAACCCCACAAATCTCCATCTAGTGTCCATTTCCTGAATGACCAGTCTGAAGTGACGGTGATGGTAATGAGTTGGTTCCTCGCTGAACATTCTCAGAGGTGCATACAAGCGTAACACTGAAAGGTTCAAACCTGTTCTTTTTACAGCATTTAACGACTTGCGCGATAATACGATAATTGTGACCAATGTTAAAGAAATTATTGCTTTAAGCAATGTTACAGTATATACATTTTTTCAAATACATGTTAAGTGGTTTGTTTAAAAAAAAAAAAAAAAAAAAATTGGGGAACTGCTACTTAACGATTGTACAGCTTAATTTGTTTGTCTATATTGAACTGAACAATTTCATAAATTCCTCTATGTAGTAAGATTAAAGATTTTCATAGCTTGAGTTCGCCTGACACTTTGGAAGCAATGTTTTTAAAAGCGATGGAGTTGCCAGATATCCTCTTAAAACGGACACCATTAAGTGAGAGCCGGGGCAGTTTGCAAACCTCCATCTCCCATTGGACGAGGCTGTCGGAGCGGCTGTCCCCATGGGTACAGAGAAGCAGAAAGCATTCTTGCTGCTGGTAACTGCAGCTGTTGGCATCCAGAACTTTGCGGATCTCATTTATGATGTCGGCTGGCTCCAATGTGCTGGTGGTGTTCATACTCCAGGTGAAACGGAGAGAACGGGGTTTCCCGTCTTTTCCATCTTTCCCTTCATCTTTCTGCTGATCCCCAGATACATGGCGACTGCGAGACGGAGCGGAACGGGAATGGAAAGAGAGAAAGGTAAGGTTAAGGCAATGGATGAAGATTATTTTATATACTGAGGTTACTTATACATGAAGACATAATGAAGAATCACTGCAGCGGATACATGCATGGGTTATCAGCACACATGGGAATTAATGGCAATCAAATGCACAGCAAACTAAATCATGCATAGAAGCAGCTCCTTTTTTTTAATGCTATTTGACATGAATTAGGGCTGGGCAAGTCAGTACTTTTCAACATGTTAATTTTTCAAAATACACCACCAAAGTCACACTGGCAATAATTGTTGAATTAGTCAAATGTATCAAATGAACAGTTTGAACTGATTCGCAGAAATGAACTGAACTCAAACTCAACAAGATGAGTTTGCTATGGATTTTATAATCAGAAAGGATATTACCAAATTGTAACATTCGAAACTAGGGAATTGTGATACTCAGTAGCTATGTTTCCATAAAGTGTTTGTGAATTTAAATTATGCGCAAAATTTGAATATCACATAAAACATTTGTGAATAAACTAGCAATTTCATCCAGTGACCAGAACAAATCGTCACTTCCTGATAAACTGGCGCTAAATATCATTAATAACAGTAGGAGAAGCCACTGTATATAATCATTTTCAGCTATAATAAATGACTCAGAGCGGGCAGACGAAACGTAATAAACGCGTTATCTTACTTTCGGAGGCAGATGCTGTTGTTTAGGAACGCAGTCTTGTAAGAGTTATGGGAGGTAATTATACCGAACGTATACGTTGACGTATTCATCCAGCTGTTTTTTATGGGATATCCCAAAATGCGCATAAAATAGGTGGTTGGAAACATAGCTAGTGTTAATTACTTTCACATTGATTAAGCTGGTTATTTGAAATTACTGTGAATATTCAATAATAAATATCGCCCAGCCCTAATGTAAATGTTTTTTTTTTAAAAAAAAACAAAAAAAAGAAAGAAAAAAACACATCACTCAAACATTCATTATTAAAGCAGACTAATGGCCCTCGTGCTGTACACACTACACTAAAATACACTCGGATATCTCATACAGTGGGAAACAGAAAGTATACATCCACAACACACTAAAATAATGAGCCAGGAGAGGAAATAAGGGTTTCCAAAGTCACGACACCTCACCTTGAGCCCTCAAATCTCCCGCTTCTCTCAAACTCGGTTGAGACTCTTTTATTGTTAATTTGTCGAAAAGTTAGAGATCACAATGCAGCAAAAAGGAATGGATAGAGAGAAAAAGGAAAAGGAAATCATTGAGTCATTTTAGAGCAAATCACTACACACACAATGAGATAGATAGAGAGAGAGAGAGTGTGAAAGAGACAGCAAAAAAAAAGAAGAGGTAAGCAGAAAAAGTGAACCTCCCACAAAGACTCAGTGTCACCAGTACGCTGGATCAGACGAACACAAAAACAACTTACGATCAACACCTCAATATGTATGGTAGTTTTTCACCATGCACTCATTTGCACTGCCATGCTGCTTCCTTCAAAGAACAATATACATCTAGAAGTTCACTGAAAGAGTGCATGATGGGTAAAAGCCTATTCTGAGCGCTGGATGTGAGACATTGGCTGAGACCTGACATCAGACGCATATACAGATATAGAGGACGTGTCTATACATATACTGTGCTCTTCGCATGCCAGAGGGTGCGTCGCAGTGTCCTTATGGATACACCATCGTGTCGGACTAAAATCGACAGACAAAACAGTCGTTCGGTTTCTCACTCTCACACACAGCCTTTCGCTCTCCATTAAACACAATGTGTGGTTGTAGCTGTTGTTTGTGTGTTTAAACGAGCCCTTACTCTAGACACTCTTCATCTGCGAATTCTTACAACTGCCTATAGCCAGAGCTGCTGAATCTGGAAGAAAAGAGCAGTTCAAAGCCCACAAAAAGAAAAAAATTAAACTGGTGGACGGAGAGAAAACAAAAAGCCAATACAGAGCCACATGTTTGGAGACAGGGTTCCCACTCATTCAAATTCACTGATGAAAACGGATTCGCTAATGGATCATTTAGACCCAATTTGTGAATTGGTTTGACTGATATATTGGCAAGATACGTTTCGAATGTGTTTATATCCTGGACATCAGTATGGTGTGAAATATTTTTGAGCAAAGCATTCCCTACTGGAAAAAATGATGAAAAACTAAAACAGAAAAACTAAATAATTAATTTAGGAAAAAATATAAATGACCGTTATTTATTTATTTACATCTATAGATCCATCCATCTATCGAAAATGGTAATTATATTTTTAATTATAATGGTAATTTGTATTAGACGAAGATCATGTAACACGCTAAAAATGCTTTGCCATCACAGGAACAAATTACATTTGAAATATATTACAACACAAACTAGTTCATGTAAATTGTAATAATATTATTTCACAGTATCACTGTTTTACTGGATTATTGATCAAATAAATGCAGCCTTGGTGAGATTAAGAGACTGTTTTCAAAAACAATGTTTCCAAACTTTTGACAGGTAATTATTTATTTTTATTATATACATTTTTATTAAATATAATTTGTGTATGCATGCATGTATGTATTTGTGTGTGTGTGGGAGTGTGGGTTCATATTAATATTATACACACTTGTGTTTTATATACACTAAGTGTTTCCACAATAAAAATGATATTTCACATTTCCACTCCTGGAAAACACCATTTTAAAATTTCCTGATATTTCCAGGTTTTCCATGCTGTGGGAACCCTGCGGTGTGGTGGAAAGGGCAGAGGCTGGAGGAGAGGGGGATGATAAAGAAAGAGGAAGAATGTAAACGAGTGGAGCGCAGACTTACTAAGAGTCTTTGCCGCAGGGTTGGAGGGGACTGTGAGGGTGGGGGGCACAGAGGGGGCAGCCGGCCCTGATTTGACGGCAGACTGCCGTTTGCTCGGGTCAAGAGTGACCCTGGGGGAGGAAGGCAGACAGAGAAAGAGATAAAGGGAGGAAGGGAAGAAGGAAGGGAGGGAGGAAACACAGGGAAGAGAGGGATAGATAGAGACAGTTTCAACATTAGAGCATTTCGTATTGTCAGAAGTTTATTAGAGAAAGTGTGTGATCCGTTCAGTTATATTCTACAGCACACATCTGATCATCTGAAGGTGACTCCTCAAGGTCATTCAACATGGAGTCAGCTGCAGCTTACAGTGCAGTTTACTTACAATCCTCTCTATGAGCCAGAACAGGCTCCTCCCACCTGAACCTGCTTTAGGATGTGAACATATGCTCTTACAGACTTCTGTTTGCAGGGACACAGGCCTCCGGTGCGCATATATTACTGTTCAAAAGTTTGGGGTTAGTAAGGACGCATTAAAGTGAACAAAAGAAACCAAAAAAACATTAATAATGCTTTAAAAAATATATATATATTTAAATTAAATGGTGTACCACCGTTTCCAGAAAAATATTAAGCAGTACTGAACTGTACTAATTTTGCATAATAGAATAATTTCTGTAGGATCATGTGACACTGAGTAATGATGCTGAAAATTTAGCTTTAACATCACAACAACAAATAACATTTTAAAATATATGTTCAAATTGAGTTTTCACTCTAATTCTGATCAAATAAATGTGTCTTGGTAAGCATAAGAGACTTTTCAAAAACAAAACAAAAAATCTTACAGACCCCAAACTTTTGCTGTATATGTATTGATGCATCTGGTGAAGAACAGCAGTACCCATAAATCTGAAGAGATCCACCAATCAGAGATGAACCAATTTAACTCAGCTCCCATATTTCTGTCTCCTTACACTCTCAACCTACTTGAACATTCAAATATTTTGCTACACCCTTCAAATATATTGTATTTTATACTCAGTATTATTGACTTACAAACCGCATTAGATCCATACTTCATAATAATTAAGTACACAGTCTTGTACCGTTATCTTTTTCAAGAAATCAAAAATCTAAGATTTTATATTGTGATTGGTGGTTGATTTTAGAACTCTTTTCAAATAATTTATTGAAATGCCTATAAAAGGGAAAACGCATCTAAATCCAAGGCCACTTAGGCGGTAACTGGTCATCACTAATATCTATAACCAGCACTGGCTTCTAACACCAGAAAACCTTCTTATGGACATTACCAATATGTTTGGTTGCAGGGACAAACGGTTCCTTATAGAGAACCAAAATGTAAACCCAGTTTGTACTGTCTCTGGCCCTAAAAGCGGACTCAGATCTCAGTTCACACTACTCAAGCTCTTTTTTTAACCTAATAATAAACATTACATTTAATTAAATACATTTAATTGATAGTACAACCAGCTCTGTTGTAATTTCTTCACTTCAACCACAGCATCAAAAGGCCTTCCAATTCAATCATCGAATTTTAATTTCACAAGATTTTAAAAACTACACTATGTAACTTTTAGCTCAAAATGAACAAAATTTAAATGAGTCAATGCATCAATCTTTCTTCCAAAACGTGTTTTTGTCTGACCCCGATTCATTATGGTAAGCCTATTATGAGTGTTTATATTTTTCGGGGGGATTTGTGTACATACGTCACTCACCCATACGTGTCTCGTCATATCCGTAAATAGAGAAAAGTTGCTCAGGCTACTTTGTGTATGTCGTAGGTTAGTTGTTACAAAGAGCGAGAAAGGTTGACATGGAGCAGCTAAATCTCGAATCTCCGTCGGAATCACACGTTTTTTTAAAAACGACAAAGAGATAAAAAAAATCCTTTCCATCTATGGTTACATCTCTTAAGGCCAGTAGTGAATGTTTTATAAGCAGTAGGATCATCTCTCTCTCTCTTGTTTTAGTTATGAGAAAGAAACATATTCATCCGCATAGTCACGCAGAGCTGAAGCACAACCATGCAGTTTTGCTGTTTAACCACAAGAGGGTCAAAAGTTACATAGTGTACCTTTAAGATGGTGTTTTGTCCACTTTAGAGGGGTCTGGGTGTGTTTGGCGAGTTCACAACGACTAAAAAAATATATTAATTCCACACCAGGAATAAATTCCATTTTAATACATTTATATAAATTTGTTTTAAAACGTAATATTCCTATTGTGGCACAGCTGAATTTTTCAGCATCATTACACAAAAATACGCCAATAAATCTTTGAACATTAGTGCAAATCAATCCCTGTTCTACAAAAGAAAAAGAAAACTGGGAAAAAGTAACAAAATCTTTTTTGTCTAGGAATCATACAGAGCTACTGAATCTGATCTCTCAACACAACGTAAAGCTGAGAATGTACCAAAGCCTAGTTTGTGGAATCAGTTGAATAATTGAAATGAAGTGTTTTTTTTATAATGTCAGATTAAGTAATACACATTGTTTTGCACAGCTTGTGTCATGCAAACATTTTGATTAGTAGCAATCAGTTAAAGAGCGGTAGATTGATTTGATTCGGCCACACTAGGATGCAGGCAGTGTTTTAAAGCATGCTGTAATCAACCACTGAGAGAGCATTAAACTCCAAATCACTGCAATCAAATCTCTATGGGTTAGTGTGTCAGCCCCTGGCCTCTTCTCATTACGTTAAAGACAGATTTACACCCCATGAACTCAATGGCCTACCTTTTGGAAAACCTGAATGACATATTTCTACAACACAAGAATAAAAAAGAAAAAAAAAAAGAAAGAAAAAAAGGATAGACGTTACATAGATGGACAAAATTAAACCATTTCTAATGACCCCTTAGAAAAAAAATACAAAGCAGAGGGATGTCAGGAAACGGGAAGGAAAAGTCAAGCCTAAATTGAAAGAATGGCATTGGCACTGTAAGAAACGATGTGTTTGTGAATGAACGTTTACCTGCGTGTGAGTTTGGAGGTCAGCTTGGTGAGCAGGTTGTTAGCGTTTCCGCGGCTGCGAGGCTGCGTAGGCGAGGCGGGTGGGCCATTGTAGGTGGCCGTGCGACGATCTCTCAGCTGTCCGTGGAAGGTGCTGCGGCTTGCGGAGCCTCGAGGGAATCGGCTTTTATCGGGTGTGGCAGCAGTGCTGATGCTGTGAGTGGAGGCACCAGGGTCGCGTGAGCCAGGAGACAAAGACCCACTACAGACAGAGACAAAATCAGGCTTGGTTTCACTAGATCTGACGCGTTCCTTGTAGGGCTGTCACTTTACGTTCGAAAATCGATTGCACAATCGATCGGACCAACCAACACAAGTATCGAAAACGAAAATAGGGAATCGATTTTAACGGGCTTCTCTCGGAGCGCGTCCAGCTCGTCACGACACGCTCCGAGAGAAGCCCGTTAAACACAGCAACTGCAGGCTCTGACACACACACACATAACAGCAAACTATACTTCTGCATGTCTCTTTTTACAACAAAAATGTGAATTCTGCCGGTATTCAGACAGTCTCATGCATACAGATACAGATTCGGGCTACAATCACACCTACGTAGGCGAAATTTGTTTGACATTTAAATAATCTATCTAAATAATAATTCTAATCGTAAACACAGCCATGTTGAAGCCTGCAGTAATGTTTTTCATTGATGTTATGGCAGTCCACTCTGCTGATTGTTTTTCGTGAATGTTGCACTCCTGTTTGTCATTGTGCACGAAACTTCACGCCAATAAATCATCAGAAATATTGCTGACTTGTGCGCGTCTGAAGCGCCCTCTTTACGTTCGTCCTAATGCCTGTTAGTCGTCCGTGGATTTGCCTATATTTGGTGTTGAAAATGGAAACGTCTTTAGACATGGAAAATCGATTTTACAATAGATTCAATGAACACTTGTGTCTCAATAATCGATCAGGATTTTTTCACAAAAGTGACAGCCCTAGTTCCTTGAACTCAATCGTTAGTGCAAGGCGCCAGCAACAGTTTGGGCAACATAATGATAAAATACACCTTGAATGCACTTTAAAGGTGCAGTAAACGATTTCTGAGAAATTTTTTTGAAAGTGGATTTGAGCCAATCAGCAGTAGGGGGCGTGTCCACTCATGATGGGGGAGGAGAGAGAGTGAGCAAAGGGAGATTTGTGTCATAGGAATATCACTGGAAAATGAAGGGTTATGATCATGCAAGAGCTTTAGCAGGCCTAAGCAGACTAAGTAGGAAGGCCTGGAAACAGACGCCGGGGTAGCGTTGGTTCTGCTCCAAAACTTGAGTAACATTGGTTTTGCAGTTTCACAGTTGTTGTTATGTTAGCAACAGTAACAGGACAGGTATGAGTGTCATTGTTTGTCTGGAGCTGGTGACTAACAACCAACTCTTGCTTGAATATACGAATTCTTGCGTACTTTATTTTTTTAGCATTATTTTTCTTCGCTTCAGCTATGATAAAGAGACATCCACTCTTGCATTGCGTGTTTGTGCATTTTGGGGGCGGATCGATGAAGGGAGGAATGTGTTTGTTTGGGTTTATTTCAAATATTAACAGTGTTTCTCAGAAATCTCTTATTGGATAAAAGTAGCAAATTGCATATTTGTGTGTTAAATATTAGGTACTGTACATCACTCCGGACAAAGGAGGGGCAGCCTGTACCTGTTCTCTTTCCCGTTAGGAATGACAGAAAGGCGGTCTGTGTTGTTTCTCTCACTGCACATGTACGTGTTTCTCCTTGACATGCCTCCCGATCCAGAGTTATTCTGTGTGACATCAGAAAACGCAGATGTAATGATCTATTACATCATGGGAAATATACACCACTGTTCAAAAGTTTGGGATAAGATTTTTTGGTAACACTTTATTTTACAGTGTCCTTGTTACGATACATGTAGTTTCTATAATAATTACTATAAAATATTCATAATTACATGCAACTAACCCTAAACCAAACCTAATCCTAACCCTTTAGTAGGTACATGTAGTTAATTATTATTGTGACTTAAATGTATAATTAAACTGTAACAAGGACACCTTCAAATAAAGTGTAAGCGATTTCTTAAAATGCTTTTGAGACATTGCAAGGATACATTTATTTGATTTGAAACTACAGTAAAAACAGTAATATTGTGAAATTAAATATTAGAATTAAAAATAATGTTTTCTATTTGAATATATTTTAAAATATAATTTCTTCCTGTGATGGTAAAGCTACATTTTCATCATCATTACTCCAGTCTTGTGTCACATGATCCTTCAGAAATAATTCTAATATGCAGATTTGCTGCTCAAAAAACATTTATTTTTATTATAAATGTTGAAAACATTTTTTAAACAAATTTGTGAAAATCACATATAAATGTATTTTTTCTTTGATGAATAGAAAGTTTAAAAGAACAACATTTATTTGAAAAATAAATCTTTTGTAAAAAAAATATCAACGTCCTTACTGTCACTTTTGATCAATTTAATGCATCCTAACAGAATAAAAAAATGACTTCATCTTGCTGACCCCAAACTCTTGATGGTAGTTGGCTATTTGCACTGTACATAATGCCAGAATAAGCGAGGCTTACATTAGGTGTGATGGAGTTGCCTCTCTTCCGGTCAGGTACGTCTGTTTTGTTGGGGTTGTTGGCGTTACCCTGGAGTGGGCTGGGGGGGCTGTGAGTGGGGGCTTTGCGTGCTGTGACTCCACCTTCCTGTTTGACATCACCGTCGGCTGTGACAGGAACCGTCTTCTTGGAGTTACTCAACGCTGAGTTAGCGACCACACCAACTTTGAAGGAGAAAGACAGTAAATGAGGGAGAGAAACATTTGAGGGCTTTTCTCTGCAAATACTCAAGCATATTAATTAAAGCACCTCTATTATGCTATTTTAAAGGTTCCTGATTTTGTTTTGGAGGTCTCCTGCAATAGATTTACATGCATCCAAGGTCAAAAAACACTTACATTTTCTCATAATATACATTGCGGCATCACCTCCTTTCTCACAGTATCTGAAACGGTTCGATAAAGGATTCAGTCTCCTTTCTGAGAACTCTGACCAATCAGAGTCTACTCTGCTCCTTTTGGTCAGATGGCCCAGTCTGTTACGATTGGTCTAATGCTTACAGCCTGTGTCGGAAATGAAATGCCCAATAGCATATCTGATACTCAGCCCTGGAGACTTTCTCAGCACTTGAAACAGAGGCTGTGTCCGAAATCTCCACTCAAACCACTACTCCCTAACCCCTATGTAGGGGGTAGGGAGTAGAGCACCATATAGTGAGCTCACCAGCATAATAGAAACACCACTTTCGGACACTACTCGATCGTCTCTCGGCGCCGTTGATTAAACGCGCCATCATCTGTCAGCTGGTGCCGAGCCAGCTCTGGGCTAAATAGATTTTTTTTTTTATAAATACATTACATTATATTGAGCTTATTTCTCCAAAATTGTAAAATTAAAAGTAATTTCTGGCCGTTTCTGTTATAATGCGTTACTCCACACATGATTATAACTTATAAACATAAATAAAATTAATTTCATATATTTTCATTTTCGCGCCACACCGTTTTCTCTTGCCTGTCGACATTAGGAAAAAAACCCCAGATCTACGTTATCAAATATCTTGCTCATAATACTCTTAATAAAACTGCTTTTAGACTCTGTGGAGATGCCACTCAATATTTATCTTTTTTGTTTGTTTGTTCTCGTGATTCAGAAGATTTTGCGGACTAGCAAAAGAAACAGGATTTCTAGACACAGAAAATGACGTGCTGTTCTTGCTATGCTAGCGAGACGTCGTCAAATTGTAAGTTAAAGATGAAGATGATGCTGATAGGTCTTTTACGATCAGCGCAATGCATGATAGTATGTAGGGCTTGGGTTGGTGACCATCGGTTGTACACTACTTTTCAAAATGCATTCTGGGATACATTGAGTGGACTATATAGGGTATAATAATCATCACTATACATTCGGACAGCACTACAAAATGGCGAGCTCACTATATAGTGAATAGTGGGAGATTTCGGACACAGCCAAAGTGATTAGAACAGAAAGGATGGTGTCGGTTACACCATATAAATTCTCATTCCTTGGAAATTCATGCGAAATGGATTTGCTTTCGCAGCGCAGAAAACAGCGTCTTCTTGTAGCCTGTGCTTACGCGTACAATTTGGATCTGATGTTTGACGGCATGTAAAGAGAAAGTCACCTTGGTCACTATGGCGTCTGGATTTTCTGGATTCACTGGAGGAGATGCTTCTCTGGACCTTCGGGTGAGATGGTGATTGGCCGTTCATCTCACTGGTTGGCCTGGTCTTGGCCACGGAGAGATTACTATTGGAGCTGGAGTCACTGACCTCCTACACACACACAAAAACAGCAAGTCACACTTGTACTATAGACCATAACCTCAGTTATAAGTAACCACTCTTCATTAGCAGCTCACCTCATTGGTCTTCCTGCCCAGCAGTAAGTATATGGCTGTGACCTCGTCATAGTTCATTTTGGACAAAGACTCCTGGATCTTCTCTCTGGAGAAGCCCATGCCCACTATCACATCTGGAGAATGACACACAAAAAATACAGACCAGCTTAATGCCAAATTTCTGAAATGTAATTTAGCCATCTTTACAAAGACTGTTAAATGCTGCTCAGAGGTGGCGTGAATGCATTTACACATCAAACTATAACTGTACTAGGGGCTGAAGTGGGTCAGAGCAGGCATCATTTCAACAAAATTGAGCGTGCACAGAGCAGCCCCAACTCAGCTGTGTAAAGATGCCTTTAGAGTCCCCTTTTAGTTTTAGAACTTTACACAATAAAATTTTAGTGCTTGCTAAGGCAAGCATTAGCTATTAATAAATTGTTCCTAAGTATGAGCAATAAATAGAGTAGTTTAATAATACTTAACGTAAACCCCCAAGTTATTTTTAAACCCGAGTACACAAGTGATCCCACACCATTTGTGCTAAAACATGAAAGAGGGGTGATATCTACCAAAGAAGACTCTAATTGAAGACTACCATATTTAACTCTTTTAGAGATTAAGGATAATTAAATATTTGAAATTTTAGCATAATCATATACACACTATAAACCAGTAGGTTGATATACAGAGATAAATCCAGTTTATTTGTAAGAATGTATGAGTCATCCGTTCCACCTACATGTGCTAACAATACACAGATCCGTCCTATAGCCAACCATTCACTGTTACTCAAAGAACAAGCTGTATCTCCTGTTTTAACTGAAAAATATATTTATTAGGTAACACTTTACAACAATGGCCTATGACTCCATGTTAACATTACAGCTAATGCAACGACTAACATGCACTGCACAATTGTAAGCACATCTACAGCAATTATTTATTTCCATTCTAATGACTGGGGGCAATAAGTTTTTATTTTTAAAGAAATTCATACTTTTATTAAGCAATGACACACTGAATTGACACTTTATCACTGATTATCAGTTTCCACAAAACTATTTTTAACATTGCTAATATTTATAAATGTTTCTTGAGCAGCAAGACAGCATATTAAAATGATTCCTGAAGGATCATGTGACACTGAAGAATAAATAACGTTAAAATGTATTAATGAAAAGTTATTTTAAACTGTAATACTACCGTACATATATTACTAATACATATTCATGTTTTTTATTTTATTTGATCAAATAAATGATTTGGTGGGCATACGCATAAATATAAATCTTACTGGCGCCAAACTTTTGAACGGTAGGTATCTGCAGGGTTTTTAAAATAAAATGCAAGGCTTTTTTAGCCTGACTTCGTCATACTCATATTCTAGTCAGAATGTTTTTGGTCGCATCCTAAATCGTAAAAAATTCAAACCAGTCAAAGTTATAAATGATTATATTTATATTCCAATGGTTAACAACACTGTGTGTAGGTGCATACAAATATGGGTCCATTTTTGCTGTGGGGTGAATCAAAATGCAAATTCACTCTCTGACAGCAGGTGGCACTTATGGAACAGCAAAAACATAACAGATACCCTGTTAAACCCTGTAATACAAAGCAGCTGCGCTTATTAGAATGGAGAATTTCTCTGAAACTACGAGTTTGCCAGTGATATATACACAAGGATATATACACATTAAGACATATCATATCACGAATCTTGTTCTTCTGTCCCCAAATTGAAGACCTCTTAAGATGATAATTAAGACTTAAGGACCCACTGGCACTCTGGGTAGTGTATACTAATTTTTTTTAACATTTGAAGAAGAAAAAAACATTAACTAATGGACAAACAATTGGATGATAGTATATTTATGAATTAACATTTAACCTAGATTCATAAATGCTGCAAAATTAACAAAAAGTGCTGCTCATTGTCATGATACATAATGCATTAACTAATGTTAATTTTACACTCCTGTTCTGCATGTACATATGACAGCATCACTATATTAATTACAATAACTGATGTATAACAAGAACTACCCTGAACCTTACCAAACCCATGTTGTCCATTTCATTACCCTATATTACTAGATGCTTTCTTGGGTAACATACTGTAAAATTAATAATATTAATAAAATTAATAATAAAATGCAACCAATAATATTAATAAACTGAATCTTATTGTAAGGTGTCAATTATTTAAGCAAAAAGGAAACCTAAAATGCTATGGCAGCTCAACTATACTGTATAAAAGACATTAAAAAAGTTATAACTTGTTCAGAGACCGAGAATTAACACTATTTTAACTTTAACAGAACACAACAAGAACTAAAAGAAATGGTCAGCATCCTCAGGACTGAGTTTCCAAAAGGCCATCCATATGTTGAGGCACTGGGTGTAGTGAATGAAGGGCCAGTCGGATATTGTGTGATGGAGAGCTCTCTCTATTAATGCATGTTCCAGATTGAAACAAGATGGAAATATATATTTCATGAGCCTGAATTAAGCCTCTTCCTCTCTCAGATTTGACGTTTAATGGGCTCATGGGAATCAATACGCTGGTTGACTTAAGGGCTTTCTTTCAAAGAACCAAAGCTTCCCGTTTCACCTCCTCTCCACACACACACACACACACACACACACACAAAAGGACCGCTGAGGGCTGCCAAGCTCCAGCATGCTCCTCTCAACGTGAGGCTTCACTCAAAATGGGGGTGGAAGGCTAGAAAAGACCAGTCACCATCTAACTCTGGCATCCACATTCAAGTGTTCTTGTTCCTGCAGTTTCCGCAGTAAGCAACCAGGTGTGTGTGTGTGTGTGTGTGTGTGTGTGTGTGTGTGTGTGTGGTTACACTGACAGGCATATGTGCAAAACAGCAGATCGATTGCAGATAAGCATGCACCGCACCGCACTGCCTCGTGCTCCTGCAAGCTAAACTCTAGTACTTGGAGTCATGTGATTATATCACATTTCTACATGAGGAGATCCTCGCTGTGATGGAGCGGGAGAGGGAGGAGTAGACATCAGAGACGTCGATAGATGAGGGAGCCAGCTGCTGGGTATTACGCAATATCCCACACTAAAAAGTACGCTCCCTAAGCCCTCATATCACTGTCTCTGGATGTTTTCTCTCAAGTGTTGTGATAAGAGTGTGGATATAAATATAAATGTCCCTCAACCTGCTCTAATAGAGGGCAGCTCCCAAGTTGACTACGCAAAATGCTTTCCGCTGCCTTTCTTGCATGCAAATGAACACTGAAATGGTAGTCTCAGCCTCAGACGTCACGCCCACGGACCGTTGGCTGAACATCTCATGCATAAGGCACACAAAATGGGAAACACCTCAGGATGTTCAAAGTCGTCATCTGATTGGTTGAATTCTACAGGATTTCCAGGAGATGTGTCTGTTGTGTTCTTTAACTATCTGCTTTGAAACAAAGCAGTTGTGATGCCAAACCCCCTCATGGATGAAGAAAGCCGTCGTGTTTACAACTATGACAATGAGAGCATATCAGAATCAACTAAACGCTGAATTTAAAAAAAATATGTAAAATTCTTGGCGCCATTGTTGCAGTAAACTTGCACAACGCTCTTGAATAAATAATTTATTAGATGCATGCCGGTCTGTTGTCGTAGGGACATCGACTTTACACTTTTACGACCCTAAATATGACGTGGATCAAAACAAACTGTGATTGGTTGCTTTGCGTGTCGGTCAGACATTGGGCGGTCCTTCACCAAAGAAAGCTACGATGGAGTCCAGACCTTCTGCCGTCAGTCTGAAGTTCTGGCTACACGAGACTATTGAAATGGTGGCAAAAAAACTAATTACAGTGAGGTTTCCTCTTACCTATTCTCTTCTGGTCGGAAATGTCGGCTTCTGGCTCAAGGAAGGGTTTGAGCTCATCATCCTCAAAGCAAGCATTGATCCAGCGTTCCTTCATGATTTGCTGAAGGAGAAAGTTCAGAAAAAGTCATCTCCAGGTTGAGACTCACTGCAGTGACTGACAGTCACCATTACTAGCGCGGGCCAATAAAAATGTTTAACTCGCTATTTTTCAAACCTTGGTATTCAGTATATCTAGATATGGGAAACACTTTACAATAAGGTTTCATTTGTTAACATTAGTTAACTACATTAATTAACATGGACTATGAATGAACAATACTTTTACAGCATTTATTAAATCTTAGTTAATGTTCATTTCAACATTTACTAACACATTATTAAAATCAAAAGTTGCATTTGTTACCATTAATGCACTGTGAAATAACATGAACAAACAATGAACAGTTGTTTTTAACTAATGTTAACAAAGATGTATAAATACTGTACCAAATGTATTGCTCATTGTCATTTAATGTTAGTTAATACATTATTCTTATTGAGGCCTTATTGTAAAGTGTTACCTAGATTTGAATATATTTGCTCTGAAATGCATTAAAAGGGTGATTTTTAACAGAGGAATGATCCTTGTGACCAAACAAGTTACATTACAAATGTTTAAAATAATATTTATTTTAATTTACACTACTGTTCAAAAGTTTAGGGTCGGTCAGATTTTTTTTTAGAAAGAAGTCTCTAATTTTCTTTATAAATTATTTATAAAATCATTATAAATGTCTTTACTGTCACCTTTGATGAATTTAATGCATCCTCGTTGAATAGTAATTTTTTAAAGAAAAATAAAATATATTGATCTCAAACTTTTGAACAGTAATGTAATATTGAGTATTTGTTTTGATTAAATAATATATTATTGAGTAAATAATGAGTATTTTTTTTATTCAGAGGAACCATCAGTTCAACCAAAACACAAAAGACATTGCAGTCAATTAGATGTAGTAAAAGTAGTAAAAAACTACAGTAAAAATGTAGTTTAAAAAAATCAAACGAACAAGAATATTTCAGCATTTCATTTATATGCACCACTATAAGAATACACATTATTAACAGATAAATTCACTAAGACATATTTTTGAGCAATATACAAATGATTTAAAGTTATGAATGCATGATATTGCTTAAATAGATATTGCATAAATACATAGTGAATAGTCAATATATTGCTCAGCCCTCTTTTCAGTACAAATCAGGCATTAATTATGAAAAATGTCTGACATGCTATTAAGGATAAAAAAGGAGGTACGGCCAACCAAGAAAAGGTGGAAACCAAACTAACCTCTAACGTTCCTCTCTTGGCTGGGTTAAGAACCAAGAACCTCTTGAGAAGATTCTCACAATCAGTGGACATGTAAAAAGGGATCCGATATTTACCACGTAACACACGTTCACGCAGTTCCTGTGTAATAAACAGCAGTAAGTACACAGTGATGTACACACACACACATATAGACATTGATAAAGGGAGGTTAAAACCTTGAGATTCTGTCCATCGAAGGGCAGGGAGCCACTGACCAGCGTGTAGAGTATGACCCCCAAACTCCACACATCCACCTCTGGCCCGTCATACTTCTTACCCTGAAAGAGCTCGGGGGCAGCGTAGGGGGGGCTGCCACAGAACGTGTCCAGCTTATTTCCCACCATGAACTCGTTACTAAAGCCGAAGTCAGCTATCTTAATGTTCATATCAGCATCTAGCAGCAGGTTTTCAGCCTGGGGAAAAAAACACAGAGGGGTAAGAAGAAGAAGAAGGGGGGAAAAAGAGAGACTCCAAAAGGCATTAGAAATTCTAAGAAACGTGAAATTAGTTTTGAGAATCGTTTTCTGAAGATGCTACTTGATATTTCATCTTCTAATGAAATGTAATTTCTAATTATTGTTTAAGTGTCCGGATACATTTTGGAGCCACTGTAGAATCCTTTTCGTCTTTTGTTTGTAAGTTCTTACACCGACCTATATACACTTTAATACAACCACGTCATGTCCCTTTTCTTGTTTATGCACAAAAACATGAGAACAAACAACAACTGCTTACCTTCAAGTCTCGGTGCACAATGTGTTTTTGGTGACAATACTGCACAGCTGACACAATCTGTACAAAACAATAAATAAATCAGATCATCTGTCTGGAGTTTGGAGAAAAAAAATCATCATTGGAAAAAAATGATCAGGATTAGGGTCATCAAATAGCCTTTAAATGGTATTTCATAACTTTATTAAAACATTATTTTTATTATGAGTTTCACGGTGTGCTTATAGCAATAAGCCCCGCGAATTTAAAGTGAATTTAGAACAGCTAAGGGGCGTTGTTAGGCACGACGCGAAGCGGCTTCAAGGGGCTTATTGCTTTTATAAAACGGTTACTCCATAAAAATATTCATTTTAATATTTATTTTATTCATAAAATAAACACCAGCAAGAAAAAATATGTTATAACACATGTATTCCTCCGCCAAGCAATGTAGTTCCAAAGATGTTGTCAAGCAACAGATGCAGCAAAAAATAAAAAAATAAAAATTCACAAACGGCAGTTGTGCAGTAATACTAATGTAATGCGGTCACAGGTGTAAGTTTGTTGAGTAATTTACAACGGCTTCGAACGCGGCTCAACCAATCAGAATCAAGGACTGGAACTATCCATTTTATAAAGCACGGTTTACAGTTTTTGTCCATTTTGTTATGTTTTTAAGTTTTTGCCCATCCACTTGCATTATACAGACTCACAGAGAAAATCTCTGTTTATGTTCCACAGCAGAAAGTCAGTCATAAACATCTGAGACAGCATAAGGGTGAATTTCATTTTCTTTTTTTATCCCTTTAAAGTAAGTGATTCATCAGTATGATTTTCTGTCATGTGGGTCAATGAATGAGGGAATGACGAATGAGTGAATGATTCAACTTTATTACATGCATTTTAATTTATTATAAAATACAGGTCAAAACTTTGGGGTGATTAAGACTTTTTTTTTTTTTTTTTTTACAAATACTTTTATTCAGAAAGGGCATGTTAAATTGATCAAATGTGACACGGAAAAAGATACACTCCAAAAGATTTCTATTTCAAATTAAAGCTGTTTTTTTATATTCAACAAAGTCTGACAAAAAAGCATCACAGTTTCCACAAAAAGATTAAGCAGCACAACTGTTCTGAACATTGGTGATAATAAATGTTTCTTGAGCAGAAAATCAGCATCTTAGAATGATTTCTAAAGGATCATGTGACACTGAAGAAATTTCAGCTTTTAGATCAAAGGAATACATTACAAAATGTATTTAAACAGAAGAGTCGCTTTTAATTATAGTAATATTTCACAGTATTATTGGTTTTTATTCAAATAATTAATGAGCATAAGAATGCCAAACAAAATATGTATTATATATAATTTATATTGAAAAATAAAACAATTTTAATTAACATTCTCTGTGCGCTAATAAAACTTTGATTTGTGCTAATGAGCTTTTTTAGGCTACTAGCGCCAATGATAACACCCCCCGAAAAATAATTGCATAGCCTGCACTTAGACCTAACTTTTGCACTGGCAAAACCGTAACTACTTTAGCTATTGATCACTTAATATTAAAAAAATTAGTGTGGAAACGTTGACGTTTGCATCCAATCACGCATAGATATTTCTAAACAAATGTCAGGAAAAGAACATTGGTCCAGTCAATCAATATACAATTGGTTGTTGTATACTCGGATTAATAGCTTTTTCCAAAATTCAATGGTTTGCATTGATTGACTCTTATTTTTCACAGAATTGGCCACGCTCAACCATGCTGATAATGACTAACCGCTCTATCCCGAGTTAAAAGTACTATGCAACACACTGAAAAGCAACAAATACACTAAGTGCAGATAATACGGCACAGTTGAGCGTAATATTACTTTAACTATGATGTCAGTGTCTTCAGTCCCTCCACATTTTAGTGCAGTGACATTGAGTAACCTCGCATTCTTCAACATACTTGTGTCAAAGGGCTCTTGTAAGATTTTATGTAATAACAGTCACGATATGCATGTGCCTAGTGGGCTGATGAGCCTCATTTAAACTCACACCGAGCAGAAAACCAATCAGATGTGTTTGCCTAACATGTTGAAAGAAAACAGTAAGAGAACTGCACCTGTCTAAATTTAGCTCTGGCCTCTTTCTCTTTCATCCTCCCATGAGCCACCAGGTAGTCAAACACCTCACCTGCACAACACACAGAGCAGAGAGGTCAAAGATAAGACCAAGAGTAGAACAAGAACACAAAATTAAACTCTCTCTCTCTCTCGCTCACACACACACACACACACACACACACACACACACACACTTACCTCCGCTGGCATACTCCATCACAAGAAAGAGTGTCTTCTCAGTCTCAATCACCTCAAACAGTTTGACTATAAAGAAAGTTACAGAGAAGAGAGAATTTGATAACATAGAAAAAGTTTCTTTCAGGTCAAATCAGGCACAAATCTTGATATCTCTAAGACTTGTTTAGAAGAACAACAGGTTCATCTGATCCCGAGCAGACATTTATTAGGGGGGGTGTTGGTGTTCACATATGAGTTTAAAAACAACTTGGCTATGTCCACACTAGATCGTTTTCGCATTATGGTGTTTTAAAATGCAGTTTCTATCGTTTAAACGGTCGTCGAGGCTGGGCTTCAGGTAGTGTGTTCAGGAAGAATACGCAATGATCCAGAAGACCCAATCAGGGAACAAATGTGGGCAGCCACACCTTCGTTTTCAAAAGTCTCTGTTTTGGTCCGTCTACACCGAAACTCAACCATGGTGTTTTCAAACTAAAACGGGGTCTGCAGCGTTTCCAAAAGTCTCTGTTTAGTGTTTTCAATGGTGGAAGTAGTGTGGACACCAGGCGTAACCGTAGCAAAAGTTATGCGTTTGAAAAAAATGAAAATGTACTAGTGTAAATAGGGCCTCAGTCTTAAATACAATTCTCAAAAAAAGTGTGTGTATTTGGCTAAATACAAAATTACTAAAACTGTAAATAAAAAAAACAGAAAATATAACCAAACGAATTTAAAATATAGAGTATATAAATAATACTAAAATACTGTGATGTAAAGAAGGCATATGAATATGGCAATCATTTGGTATACATCAAACTACAGTGATATTATCAACTGTTTTTGTAAGAGGTTTTACTGCCTCGCTCTCATGAGCTTTATTTTCCTATCTCTTTGGAAGTCATTTCTTATTTATAAATACTCCTCTGCACATTTAAAAGCAGGTTCCACTTCATCCCATTTTGTTTAACGTCTGTCGGTCGTGAAGCACCATGAAGCTCTCTCATGCTGTACCACCGACAGTGTCTAAATATAGGCTAGTGAAACATAAAGCCCCTCTGTGTGAAGACATGACGATGTGTCTGGCTCTGCTAAACATTATGCTGTTTGCAAACAGGAACTAACAACAAATGTGGAAGAATCAATTAAACTAAATGAGAGGAACAGTATCTAAGCCTCTACTTATGGTGGTGGGGGTGTGCATGTGCAAATAAACACACTTACCAATATTTGGGTGGTTTAAATTCTTCATGATTGTGACTTCTCTGGAAAGCTGTTGAAGAGAAGAACAATTAAAATGTAATCAACATGTCACAGTGTATTGTTAAACAAAAGCTTTGTACCATCTTTCAGCATTAACATGGAACAGGAAGCTAAATACAGCTGGACTGTGTCATTGTCATAGTGAACAGAGTGCTTGCTTTTCTGTGGAAACTAGCGTTAAGTGCTATTCATTATTGATCCCTAAAAAAAAAAAAGGCTGAATCCTCCCCTCTCAATGGAATGGAAGTGTCATGCATCTTTAATAGCGCTATAGTAGGCAGCCTGTGTTCCTGAGCTGTTAGCATGTTCTGCTTTCCACGTCCTGCTCTCACAAGTGTAGCTGTGGCTTTGGAGAGGGTGCGAGAGACGCGGTGCGATTTTTGGACCACAGGGAAACACTTTCGGTACTGCATAAACCCAATCCAATTCTCACTACACTACATTCTGAGTTATACCACTCATAATCGTTTTTTTTTTTTAACTATGAAACACTGAGGCCACGGCAGCACTCATATACAATAAAAACATGTTCATTTAGATACAAACTCAGAAAGAGATTTCCTCCCTCAGATACTGGCTTGACTGGGATTTCTTTTAAGGCAAGAATCCACTGGTGAATACAGTAAATATTAATGAATAGTTATATATATCACCATAATTCCCCAGTTGAGTACATAAAGGGGACCTATTATGCAAAATCCACTTTTACGTGGAGTTTGAACATAAATGTGTCTGAAGTGTGTACACAACCACTATATAATAATTAAAATCCACCCTTTCCCTTTTTTTTTTTTTTTTACATTCCCCTTAAATTATAAACAGCGTCTCAAAATAAGCCATTCACTTTTTCTATACATTGTGTTGTCACTATAGCCGCTTTCCGACCAAGTAGCTACAGGAACTTAGTTATAGGAACTGTCCACTTCTAAACAGTTCTAAGAACTACTCTCCCCCAAACTCGGTTTTGCTGTTTGCGTTCGCACTGGCCAAGTGGCCATAGGAACTGGTAGGAGGGGTAAGGGAGTGACGCAAGCACGGCGGCACCACTACATACAACAACAACAAACCAGCGTGGAGGAGGCTATCGGAATGTTACTGTTCTGCCTTGCCGGGACCTTAATAACGGAGTACGAACGACGGCTTGAGTTCTGTACAGAGAAACACAGAAGACGGAGGCTCTAGCGTAATATGATCTTAAGTAATATGATGGAAGAAGATAGAAGAGCAGAGCGCAGGAGGCAAACAAAACGACGGGTAAGTTTAGCAAGCATTAGCAATTAGCTGGTTGAATGCGTTATGTTTGTCTTAAGTTATGAGTTAGCATAGCCTACATAGGCGATTTGCAACAGACAGTGAAGAAAATGTGTTGACCGTGGGCGTGACTTATAAATTAAACCAATCAACGTAGACCTAGGGAAAGGGAACTAAAAAAGTCCTCGCTCTAGACTAGGTACTGAAAGAGTTATAGGAACTACGCTCTGAGGAACTAAAAAATCCCCAACTTAGTCCGATCGGAGCACGCGAAAAAAAGGGTTCTAGGAACTGCAAAAGTCCCTCCGGTCGGAAAGTGGCTAATGTAACAAGCCCCATCCGTGACTGGTGATGGAATCTGTCCTGTTGCTTAGATCCTCCCCTGAGTGAGCTGTACACACTCCACACCATGGCTGCATCCGTAATCACATACTTCCTTACTATATAGTAGGCGAAAAACAGTGCGTGACAAAAGTAGTAGGTCCAAATTCACTGTACTCATAAAAGAGTAGGCAAAAAGTACCCGGATGACCTACTACTTCTGGCATCCTTTAGTGTCTCGCACAGAAAACGGCATTATAAAGTTTTAAAGAAACGTGTCTCGACACCTTGTGTTTTCCACTGTGTGTTGCGTTTTTAGACGCAAAGACGTGTTTTGTGCAAATGTCCCCAAATGGAAGGGAAAAGAAAATTGTTTGTTTAGAAAATAATGGAAAGGGAGCACAGTGGAATGCAAAAACGCATTCTGTGGGATACATTTGCATTCTGGTTTCTCCTGCTTTGTTGTTGCCAGAGTATGGGAGGAACAAGCTGTAGGCTCCGCCCTCTTCTGAAAGGGGGCGGGGAGCAGCTGCAGCTTATTTGCATTTAAAGATACACACAAAAGAACCGCGTGTTTTTGCTTCCACCCAAACGGGGGCATTTTGGACAGGATATAGTAAATGATCTGTGGGGTATTTTGAGCTGATACTTCACAGACACGTTCTGGGACACCTACGATTTTTTCCTAAGGACACCTAAGATATTTCATCTTGTAAAATGGGGCATAATAGACCCCCTTTAAGAAAATCGTTTTATAATACATATGTTCTACAATGTTATTTTTAAATATCCAAATGAGGCATTAAATAGGCACATGTTTGTATACATTTCCAGAACAGAATTCTGAACATTGGGTAAATCAGGATCAAATTCTTGTTTGGTTTACTTGGCATATTACAGTTAAAGGAATAGATCATCCAAAAATGAAAATTCTGTCAATTACTCATCCACATTTCATTCCAAACCCATAAGACTTTTGTTCATCTTCGAAAGACAGATTGAAGTTTTTTTTTTAAATGGAATCTGATAGATTCCTGTCCCTCCACTGAAAGTCTATTCACCTAAAACTACGTTTTAAAACGTATATAATGAGATCGTAAAATAAATAAATCTATATGAATCAAACAGAAGTTTGAAACTCTTCTGAAAAGACACAATTACTTAAAGGGGTCATATAATGCCATTTTTGTACAAGCTAATATGAATCTTTAGAGTCTAAATTAAAAGTTTGTAATATACTTTAATTAAAAATTCTCATTAATATTGTAAGAAAACACTTATTTTACCTGGTCAAAAACAGCTCTGTTTTCAGCACGCCGTTTCAGTGCATATGCCTTTAAATGATCATGAGCTGCGCTCACTCGCCTCTCTGTTCTGTGCTACACCGTTTGTAACACAATAACAAAATAACCATAACGCGTTGTTCAGTATAAACGTGGAATTATGAATTATATTGAGAACGTCATACATAGAAAACATGCCGTAATGTACCCTGACTGAGTGTAAACCTTAGACGCATTCATTGTGAAGCGTGCAGCTAGCGATTTGCAAAGATTAATATATTAATATAAAGTTTAATAAAACGTTTCACTCACTTCCGTTCTTCTGGAGGTTCAGCAGGAACACGAATATCTGGTACCGATCCTTTTTAGCAAAGCTTCTTAGCAAATCCAGCTTTTTACTGACCCTCCTCGTTTATAAAGCAGTCTGGTGTGTGAAATGATTCGCGCAAACATGAGAGCATTGACGTTGCTCGTGGGGAATATTCCCTTCGAAAACAAAACTCAGCCACTGCGTCTTCAGCGGTTCGGATTCAGGAACATTAAAAATGACTGTGTTCGTTATTACACCCAAGAACAGAACACCACAATCGCTTAGACGCCATTCTGCTCATAGACAGTGCTCCAGCATATCAACAATGACCGCGCCGCGGACCGGTCCGGTCCGCGCTGCGCAGACTATGATTGACAGCTCCCTCATGTGCGAGGGCGGGTCTGTGTTGAAACGCTCCCGTCAATCAACAATCGTGGGAGGGGCGTCCGTTTTATTGACGTCACAAAAACGAACGGCTTGATTTGAGGCAGGGGAAAACATATAAGGAGATTAAAACAAAACCACTGGATGGATTTTTATCATTATATGATGTTTGTGTACAGGCACTGCCAACACACATTTCAGTACAATCAACTTGTAAAAGTGCATGTACCATTATATGACCCCTTTAATTTGATTAACTGGTTTAATTTAGGCTTTTATTTACATTAAACATTGATCAGAAAATGTACAGAAAACTACAATTTGGTAAATAGAAGTTGAAGCTTGCGTGATTGGTGTATGAAAACCAATGAGGTTCATTTTCATGTGTTACACAGCATGTTTGAGTCTCCTCAAGAATCAAATCAGGTTTGTTCTCGCACATCAAGGAAAGATGGTTGAGCTCCATGCATGTTAGCTGATCAATGCTTATATGTAAATAAAAGCCTAAATTAAATCTGTTCATCATATAAAGCAATTGTGTCTCTTCGGAAGACTTGGATTAAACCGCTTGATTCATAAGGATTTCTTTCGTGATCTCTTTATGAATGTTATGAAGTTTTGAGTGAATAGACTTTCAATGGAGGGACAGAAATCCCTTAAAATTCATTAAAAATAACTTAATTTGTCTTTTGATGAACGAAAGTCTCATGGGTTTGGATTTTGAACAACAGGAGAGTGAGGAAATAACAGATTTTTCATTTTTGGGTGAACTAACCTTTTAAAGGTTTTTACATTGATGATTTTTGATCTCTCTTTTTTATCACATAAATAAGAAACTAATCAACGGTCAGAAAAATCTTCAGGATGCAGATAGGAACAATAAAGACACATCAATAGAGAATTGTCTCAGTACTATTAGCCTAACAGTTGGGTGAAACACAGAGGTCTGAGAAAAGATGGTCTGTTTCTTTCATCATTTACTGTTTCTATTGATTTATAACACATGACACAAATGATGCCATCCTGCTCTCTCTGTAGTTTGTCATTAGACAGTGGCACTTTCAAAATGTCTGAATCAATCAACTCCTTGACAAAAAGACATTCAGATCTGTGGTTTGTGATAAGAACAATGCTTTCTTAAATTTCAGATAAAATAATTATAACACTTTACAATAATGTTTCATTGGTTAACTATAGTTAACATGACCTAAGAATGAACCTACTTCTACAGCATTCATTAATCTTAGTTGTGAATTTCAATTTTCAACATTTACTAATTATTATTAAAATCAAAAGTTATTTTTGTTAACATTAGTTAATGCACTGTGAACCAACATGACACCAATGAACGCCAGTATTTTTATGTTAGTTAATACCTTAACTAATGAACCTTATTGTAAAATGTTACCAGAATTATGAAAAGTGGGATAAAAAGGACAATATCTAATCAGTTACACATTTCATTTAGTCATAACTTTGCTTTCACATCATTGTTGACAATTTATTCCAGGTTTAATTATCAGATTTATATTTTCCACATGATTGTCTCTCTTTTTCTTAAGATTTTCTTTGGTCTCTCTCAGCTCTCACACTCTCCCTCCCTTTGGTGCACCATCTTAACGCCTCTGTGATGACTAAAAAACACCAGTCCACAGCAGAACATCTCACTTCAGTCGAGGAACACAGACCGAGTGTCGAGCTCAGACGCCCACGGGCAATTACACAACAACACACATGCACAATCATGAGGACACTAGAGTAACACAACCGATTTCTAAAAACATCACCGCACGCACCACTGCTTCAACGGCAAAAGAAATGAAGACAAACAGACCACAACAGAAATAAGGGACACATACTTTCATGCTATTCAGAAAAGTGTTGTTATTGTTAACTAATGGTGCATTCAAGTCCTCATGGGAAGTTCGTATTTACGAGTTGAGAAGTCGTGTTTGCGACATTAGGTGCGTTCAAGTTACTTTCGTCTGAGCAAGATGGTGGTGTACCTTCTCTTAATTAACTACACAAAAATACAGCAAGGTTTTTAAACTACTTCTAGAAAATGAAAAACAAAGAATACGCATCAACTTTGTACACGCACGCATGCACACTAATTTAAATAGAAGAGAACTTTTCTTCAACCATTTTCCAGTATGGTTCAGAGTTTTAATGCCATATTTCCAAATAAGTTTTTACTTTTACAGAAGCTACACTACCAGAGTCGCTATGATTTTATGTTTTTAAAAGACGTCTCTTATGCTCACCAAGGCTACATTTATTTGATTAAAAATTAAAGAACTGTATTATTGTGCAATATTACTACAATTTAAAATAACTTTACATTTTAAAATATATTAAATTAGAAATGTATTCCTGTGATGCAAAGTTGAATTGTCAGCCTCATTACTCTAATCTACGGTGTCACATTATCCTTCAGAAATCATTCATTAATGATTAAAATTATCATCAATGTTGAAAACAGCTGTTCATTTTTTGTGAAAACCCTGATGCTTTTTTTTTTTCAGGATTCTTTGATAAAAAAAGAATGCTTTGAAATTTGAAATAGAAATCGTTTGTAGCATTTTAAAAGTCCATTTTGATCACTTTAACGCATCCTTGCTGAATAAAAGTATTAATTTCTTTAAAAAAGAAAAAATCTTACAGACACCAAACATTTGAACGGTAGTGTAAGTGTACCTTACCTCAAATTTCATATATATATATATATAAAACATCATTGTTACAACACGCACCATAGAGGGTTAGAAGGAAGAGAAAATCAAAATGATGCTGATAATTAGAGCAAAAACATAAAAAGAGCCAGCCTGGTTGTGACGGTCTGTCATTATTGCGGTGCGTGAGTCACAGTCGTGTGTTGGCTGAGGACCAGCAGGCCACAGAGAGAGGATATACTCTGAATCCCAATCAATGGTCGCTGTGGAAAAACTAATGGTGGCTGCGGCGAGCAGATTCCAGCTAAAATTAGAGACGCGGCCCGGCTTGTGTATCCCTGAGCGAGCACTGATTAGCATTATCATTTGAATTCTTCTGATCATCCTATTCCCGCATCTCCCTCCAGCCTTTCATTTCACATTTATCACTTATACTGTATGTATATCTTCTACTCCTTTCATTCAGACTGACATCAAGCTGTTTGTGTCTGTGCCTGTTTTCCAGTCTCTATCTTCCATCTCATACCATTTTGAGGTCCCTCCAGTCTGTCACTTCACTGTCAGCCCACCAAAATGTCCATCTGTCCTTCCCCCTCATATCCTCTTCCTCCTCCCTTCATGTTGGCTGATGGTAAGACTGATTATGAACCCCAAATTGTTCACCACCATAACACTGTCCTAACCAGGCACAACGGCATAAAGCAACAAGCAATATAAGTTGAGTTTTTTTTAATTTATACTACTATCCCAGAGTTCCTACTAAAGGAGCAGCATTTAGACACTGTCACATTTAAATTACCATTGCTCTGCAAATTTTCACAGACAAAATCCAGTAATTTCAATAAGAATCCACATTATTGGGAATTTCCAGAGAGGTTGAAAGATCCACGCAGATTTGGCAACAGGTTCAGTTGGCCATGCCAATTTGCTGCATTGACCAACAGACCACAGTGACTTTTGTGTGAGCACTGAGCAGTGCCTCATACAATTGAGCTAATCCATCATTGGCTAATACATCATCCGTCCTTCGGATGAGACGTTAAACCGAGGTCCTGACTCTCTGTGGTCACAAAAAATCCCAGGATGTCTTTCGAAAGAGTAGGGGTGTAACCCCGGCATCCTGGCCAAATTTGCCCAGTGGCCTCTGTCCATCATGGCCTCCAAATCATCCCCATATATATATATACCAATTGGCTTCATCACTATGTCTCCTCTCCACCAGTAAGCTGGTGTGTGGTGGGCGTTCTGGCGCAATATGGCTGCCGTCGCATCATCCAGGTGGATGCTGCTCATTGGTGGTGGTTGAGGAGATCCCCCCTTCTATGTAAAGCGCTTTGAGTGCCAAGAAAAGCGCTATATAAATGTAATGAATTATTATTATTATTAATACATTCTTAGATTTTACTCGCCAGTGTGTGTGATAGATAGTTTGGAGTGGTGGACAGGTGGACGTTGACGCAATTTTCTTTTAGAAACAAACTTTGTTATATTGTTTTCATGTTATCACTGTGAAGCGCTTTGATACAATCTGTATTGTAAAAAGCGCTATATAAATAAAGGTGACTTGACTTGACTAGATGCCAGGTATAAGTTTAGCATAGATATATTTTCACTCGCTGAACACTGACTAAGCGCTTGAGAGTTTCGCTCTCCGTCAAGCGATCTGTTTAATATTTAAAATTCAGCTCAGCGTACCTGTATTTAACGTACCGTAAACTCTAGTGTGAAGGCGCACGACTCGGCACTAACGCGCAAAACGGCAATCTTATTGGATGGCACTCATACATAATTTCAGCAAATCAGAGCGAACGAACGCTGACAAGGTGATTAACATTCATGAACCCAGCAGCTCATGTGTTGTAGGCCTATACTATATATTTTTTTTACGTATGGTTGTATATTCTCATTATCAGTAGAATTAGTAGTAGGATTATCTTTTAATAATAATTACTATTATCTTTTTTTTTTCCTTCACAGAAACACGGAATGACCAACTATATCTTAAGCACCACCACCAGTCCTAAGTTCAGTTAAAATGACAAATTTGCATTCATGCTTGATTATCAAGTTTTATCTCTATTTACTAAAGTTCTACTAATGCTTGATTGACTGATTTTAAGAGTGTACATTTAGATATTTAAAAAGCTGTGCCATTTTTAAGCTGATTTGGTGGAATTATAAACATCTATATCAGTCTGGCGAGTAACCCCAAAAATTGACTAGCCAATGGCGAATCTATTGCCCAGGTGTGCGTAGATGGTTGTTGAGCTTTTTCAAAATTTCACAAATGTGAACACACCTGTACTGAGACATATGAAATGGCAATCGTTTCCAGTTCCTTAATCAAAAATAATATTAATAATTATAATAAATTAGTTCATTAATTTTGAGTTTGACATGATGAAAGTAATGACTTGATTCAGAAAGTAAGTCAAGAGCCACTCCAAACTATTGAGTGAGTCAAACTGATTTAAACATCTCATGAGACTGATTCACTAGTCCTTCTGGTTTGTTAAAAATCATTCGTTTTATGAATCAGACTATGATTGTCGTGCTGTATGATTGTTGTTGCATGCAATCCACAAGAGCAATCCAAAATGCATTTATTTATAGTTTTTTGTTGGCGTCCAATTTTTTACAACTAAAAAAAAAAACCTGTGGCACTATAGATTTAGCAATACAGAATTAATCTATAACAGTGTCACAGAGCATTTTAAGATTGTGTCTGGGCCAAATAAGTGGAACAATACAGATATTACAGGACTAGTTCACCAAAAAAGAAGAAGAAAAAAAAGTCAACATTTACTCACACACAAGAACCAATGTGGTTTCACCAATCAAGTATGCTTGTGCATGCGCTTACCATATTTGATGTGCTCCGTATGTGCATGATCAATGTTTTTATGTGAATAAAGTCAAAATTAAATTGTTCATCATATCCATTTGAATGGAGTGGTTTAGTCCAAATTTTCTGAAGAGACTCGATCGCTTTATATGATGAACAGACTGAATTTAGGCTTTTATTCACATATAAACATTCACATCAGTTGTGGTAAATGCATGTTCGCTTGACGTGTGAGAACCAATGAGGTTCATTCTCTTGCGTAAACCAAGTACGGTTGAGCTTCTGTTTATTTTCGCTAATCAATGTTTAAATGTGAATAAAGGCATAAATTAAATCTGTTCATCATATAAAGCGATCGAGTCTCTTCAGAAATATTGGACTAAACCGTTCAATTCATATGGATTAGTTTTACGATCTCTTTATGAACTTTTTGAAGCATTAAAGTGGTAGTTGTGTAGCTGTCAATGGAGAGACAGAAAGCTCTCAGATTTCATAAAAAAAAAAAAGATGGGTGAACTAACGCTTTAAGGGAACAAAATGTCTTAACATATAGAACACAAGTTGCCCATGCTATATTAATTGAATTACCAAATTACAGCATTTGCTCGCTCCACATTCCCACACAGCTTTGTATATTTAGAAATAAACCTTTCCAAACACAAGGTTGCAAATGCACAAGTGTGGAAGAGTGTTTTCAGTCGAGAGCTTGAGTGGCGGCGCAGCCTGCAGTAGGTGGGCAGAGTATTGCAGCACAGCTGGTGTACTTCAGTATTTGTGCTCAAGAGTGCGAAGGTTACTGCTGGAGGAGCTTCTGTTTGAATAAACTCCTCATGATGATGGGTGACTGACAACACCAGCTGAAAGGATGTTCCATTTCCACTACACAAGCCTCTGATAAACGCTCTGGATAGAAGATCAGCACTGCAATCTGCATTCAGTTTCAAATTTAAATTGAAAGCCAACATTACCTATGAATCCATATGGAACTGCTGCGCCACTACCAAACACAAAACTAGCCAAGCAGCCAATACACAGTATCACACAGACAAAAACAATGTCCCAGAGTCATGAACAAACAGAGAACGTGAACTTCCTGAAGGTAAATTACACAACACTAGAAGCATTGAGGAAGAAAAAAACCTGAGCCATGACGACACAGTTTTACATTTAATACATACAGTATAACACATGCACATTTTAATATCAAATGTGAACCTCACCTTTTGAAGGCTTGTTGGATTCAGTTGGGTTTTATCAATCATTTTTATAGCCACCTAAGGAGGAAAAGAGGAAAATGAGAACCTGAACTTTATACACTACCATTAAAAAGGAAATCATGTTTCTGAAATTCTATTGTGTTCACCAAGGCTGCATTTATTTGATCAAAAAATACATTCAAAACATTTATATTGTGAAACATTACTATTAAAAACATAAATGTAATTCATTCCTGCGATGCAAAGCTGAATTTTCAGCAACATTACTCCAGTCTTCAGTGTCACACGATCCTTCAGAAATCATTCTAATATCCTGATATGGTGCTAATATATCTTATCAAAGTTAAAAACAGTTTTGCTGTTTAATATTATTGTGAAAACAGTGAAACTTTTTTTTCAGGATTCTTTGATGAATAGAAAGTAGTACAACATAACAGCATTTATTTGAAACCGAAATCTTTTGTAACATTATTATAAATGTCTGTATACGTGTTGTAATTCCCAAAAAATCCAAAAGGAAACATGAGAGCAGAAAGCTAACATGTCCGTCTCTGGAAAACTCCCATACCCCACAGATCAGGAAACACACTCATGACTTTTGACTCCTCACCTCGCTTCCTGTGAGGATGTGGCGAGCCAGTTTGACCTTGGCGAAGTTGCCCTTTCCAATGGTTTTTAGCAGCCGGTAATTTCCAACAAGAGGGTGCACATCATCCAATCCTGAGCCAGAATTCCGGTTTCGAGCACTTGACCTCACAGATCGAGAGGTCACCTCCCCTCGGCCATGGCCATTCGTTGTATGCTGTTAGAATTCAAAACACATGTAAATTACAAACAACAACAACAAAAATGTAAAACTTAATCCCTCCCAAAATTTCTAAATTATAATTTCAGTCTTGCTCATTACATTTTATTCCAGAATTTGCCCTCCAAGAATTTAGACCATTTCCGACAGACAGTCATACAAAGACCAGGTATTTGGCAACAGACACAAAGGTCCCAGTCAGAGCAGAAATCACTAATATTGACTCCACCCATCCAGTGTCCTCAGAGAGCTCTATTAGCACATCCATCATCACCCCAAGTGATCGTCACTGTCACAAAATTATATCATGAGTCATCTGCATTTACTTTTACTACTTTCTCAAAGATGTCAAACATGTTTAACAAAAAGTTAATCGGAGTCTGTCTGAAATTAAAAACACAATACAAGTTAATTCCATTACTCTAACGTTTCTCAAGGTCTCTTGTAACCTTGTGACAGGACCTTTGTGCAACATAAACCAGGCTACAAATAAACGAACAGTTCCATTCAGAGGTCACGAGTGCAACAGGATGATGTTTAGTAAGTCAGTGATTCTCATGTGGTACTAACACCTCTGTATGTAAGAGTACGCTGACACTGCGCTATACAATGTTCCCACTAAATCCTGCATATTGTCCCTGACGCCCGACTTGACTTATCCACAAAGCTCTGCCTAATAGATTATAAATCCACCAACACCAACACTTGATAATAAACATTATCTAACATAACCATAGAAATGATATAACCCCCCCTGCAATAAAACGCACAACGATCTTGAAAAAAGGTCACTTACGCTTATGCTTGCACGATGCTTCATATTAGATTGCGATCCTCTCATTTTTTTGTTTGCAAGTTAAATGGCATTGAACCAAACAGCCCTGTCTTTTCTATTAGAAGATCTCATCAATACTCTCCCATCCAGCAACACTGATACTGACGAGCTGCATCACTGCTGGAGTCTTTTTGACACTGTGTGTGTGTGTGTGTGTGTGTGTGTGTGTGTTAGAGATTTTGGGGCAGATGGGGCTGAGGGGAATGGATGGGTGATTGAAACCTCATTTGACTTTTAAAAGTGAGCAAGAGTTGTGTATTAAAATATGTACATTCTGGTAAGACATTATAAACATTAATAAATGTCAATACATAATCCATAAAGAATGACATTCACTCACACACACCGAAGCATCTACAGAATCCTTTAACTTAATATATGAACAGTGTGCACAATATATTCTCATTTCATAAAAAGAGCAATTCATACATATTTAGATAGCTAGAACAACAAAATGACAGAGAATTAAAACAACACATCGATAAGAGTGATAGACAGACACCGACAGACAGACAGACAGAACGACAGACTGAGAGATGGAGACAGAACAACAAACTGAACGACAGACATATAGAAAAACAAATTGAATGGCAATGACAAAAAGATTGATAGAACAGTGGAAAGACAGAATGATTGAATGACAGACAGACAGACAGCATAGTATATGCAGTGGAAAAGTCAAAGACCGTAACTTAATGCTCATTTTTCACAGGCATCTTTAAGGGGGACCTGCATAAGCGCGCGTGCCCATGTCACCTTCTCTCACTGCTGACGTACGAGCAGTAACCTATAGGACAGACTGACGCCAATGCGCAATATCTGCATCCTATTGGCGCATTAAACATGCAAACCCACGCACGATCACTTACTAGTGTGCAGGACTTTAACCAATCAAGCATATGTTGAACTCATCATGCATAAAAGCAGCCAAAGTACCGATGCCCCAGACCCCATGCGTCACTTCAGCCTGGTGCCCCATCTGTCCAAAGACTGGCACGATACTGCTAATCCACTTAAAGCACACAAAAGACGGTATGGAATGCGACACTGCCCTTAATTCTGGAGGAAATGAGCTGAATGGCTTTAGACGGCAGCATCGGTTTGACTAAAATCGCTGTCTACGTAACTTAGGCTGCTCATTAGATGTTGAGACAGCCATACATTGCGACAAGATCAAATAATACACTCATTAGTGAATAATCAACACAGAATTGGGTCAGTTCACAACAGTTATCATTTGCTATCAACCAGTTACTACAACATAAACAGGCTACTTACGTTTTCAGCCTTCCGTTCGTTGACGGTTGGCAGGGGGGCTCTTGTTGTTGACATAGTGTTGATGGAAAGCTGCTTTCCCGGAATTACTATTTAAACAGCAGGTTTTGCAGTGCAACGAATAGGAAATATATTTGACCGCTTGGTCAATATCATTGAATTGCTTCTATAGCTGGTAACAAAGTTGTTAAAAGTTTGGGAGAAATATTCCGGACGTCACTGCGTTTTATTACCGAGTGTAACTTACGCCATCTAAAAGATCCCTGAAAAGCGAACGAGACCGGTTAACTTGTGCACTGCTAAAAACATAATACTTTCGGGCCTGGCGTCGCTGTCTGCTTCATATTTCGGATGTCCGGTTCAGGTAACGTTAAGAATAGAGAAAATTGCACTTCACGGGGCCTCCTCTGCGATCTCCCCCAAAGACAATCTGCTCATCGAACGGTCCTTCAAACGGACTGTCCGGTATATTCAGTGGTAACGGCAGCAGCGGGGTGAAGCGGGTGATCACAGGCGTCGGGGCCGCGGGGAAGTCACGCTCGTTGACGGTTCCATTCCACCCGAACAGCCGCGTCTGTCGCCTCTGGTTCAAAGCGAGATCCAAGATGGCTGCTCAACAGCGCAGGAGTTTCGAGCCGAGCCCTGAGCGAGACAGAGGAAGTGAGGAAACAGACGGATCCCTGTGCTCATTGGAGAGCGCCGCATCCCTCAGGGAGCTGTAGGTGTTCATATGGAAAAAGGGGGAAAACTTAGTCATACCATAACAACTGTGACACACCCTGTTCAATTGAATTGTAATTTCATCATATATGGTTTGACCGGTTTGGCAAATGAAGACAAAGGTTTTCAATTAATTGGTCAGTGTGCTTTACTCAAAGATGCACGTTTGAGAAATGTCATTAAAAGTGTTGTATACCGACGTCAGATGGAAACTAGATTTATTAGTTTTTGTGAAACAGCTGTTTTGTTCTACATGGAACGGGTCGCCCCCTTGTGGGCGCCGCCATGTTGAGATCTTATGACCAAACAAACAAAAAAACATGTGTCTTAAATGGTTTGTCTCAGGGAATACATTCCTTATGATATTAACCTATTAATGTTATAACGTTATTTATAAAGGATATTAAATTGGATATAGGCTAGCTTAGGAAACACTATAGAGGATGCTGTGTGAATTATGTTCTTCCACCTGAGTCATGAGTTTACAGTAGGTTCTCCATACATTAGGGAACCATACAGCTTCCAAGAGGGCTTCAAGATCATTAAAAAAAAATACTTTAAATTATCTTTAAAAAAAAAAGTTATATCAGAATAAATAAAAAATAAAGTAAACAGAATTTATAAATGCCTAAAGCAGTTACATCTCCATGTCTGTGACCAGCATCATGACACCAGATTACCAAACTTGATGACTGATGATCCCGAAAATAAGACTATTGAAAAGAACAGCTGAACATCAATTTACAAATAAAATATAGCATTTAATACTACCTTCCTATTGTTATTTTGGATAGATGTAAAAAAGAAAAAGAACACTTGAGAAATATACTTAGTTTTAATAAATAGAGCAATCATTGAATCAATCAACAAAAATGCTTATCTATGTAGCCTAAAAATGTCAACATGTAACTGGAACATGAATTTACATTGAAAAACAAGAAATAAACAAACACATTTAAGTAAAAAAAAAGAAAGGTTCGAGAACCACCCATTTCCAGCCTTATGTCAGTTCAGAAGTGAATCCTCAGTTATGCCCTGGTGTATTCCGCCATCTAGTGGCCATTTTAGACTTGACATTCAACAATAAGTATTATTTCCACAATAGACAATGGCAGCAATTTCAGATGTTACTACTACACATCTCAAAAGATGTCCTAAGAACAGCCAGACTGAGTCTGGGGAGCAGTCCGTGTTATTTTTAACCAATCAGAAATGCTCTGACTAAGAGTTATGCATATTCTGGATATTCTTTTTTTTTGGTGGGTAGGGTTTTTGGTAAAAAGGCATGTGGTTGAGGGGAGTGATGAATCATGTGATGCCATTTAGTTAAGAAATCAAAATAGTCCATATAATGTACAGCAAAAACCTTTATTTTATGACTTCAAGAAAAAAAGAATCAGATGTACGGTATAAGCAAATCCATTAATCAAAGTCAAGCTCACAATACAACAAAATTGCTCAATACAGACAATAAAGCTCAAAAGTTCTTATTACTTTTAGCAGCAAGTCAATGAAAGAGCTATATTAAAACCACTCTTGAAAATCAAATATAACCAAGGAGAACGTGAGACAAAACAAGACTGGGGCTAAACAGGAGGCAACTGTGATCCATTTGATTATTACAACAGGAAGCAGCAAGGTTCCAGGATGGCAGCTGCAGTTTCACTTATTTCTTTAAATGGCATCTATATCAAGGTCATCATCCTCTTCTGCTTTCCCTGGCTGAACGGTCTCCACCTTCAGCTCTCGTGCAGAGTAAGAGTACTCAACCTGAAGACCAAAGAGAGTTCAAATGAGAAAGACGAAGAATCAGAATATTACACAAGCCTTTCTCTAATTCTAGCCCAGAGAAGACTAATGTAATTACACTAATTACAGTCCCATGGCTCCTGCTGACAGTTAAAATAACGCCGTTTCTCCAATTTACTACAAATTAAGAGTTTGTGTTTGTGATAAAATGCCACGTGTACGTGATTATATATATATATATAGCAGAACAGGATAGAATTTTTTTTTTCTTCCCATGGTGGAAACAAGCTTCCATAGGTTCTTGAGAAATCTTGAGAAATGGCTGAAGCCTGAGAAACAACTAATTCTTCCAAGGACTGAGATAAAATGATGCAGCTATAGCTGGATAAAAGGACTTTTGTCCAATCTGCTCATAACTAAATTGAGCTAATCCAAGAGTTTCAAACTGGTAAAAAAATATATATATATTGGGGATGAAATTACCTCAACATTTTCATCATCATCATCCTCCTCTGCTTCACTCCCCTCACTCTCCTCCTCTGCCTCCTTCAGCCATTTGACAAAGGGAGCCGCCTTGGCATGGATCTCCTTAGCCAGCTCCTTGGAAACATACTTCTTTGATACCTTAAAACAAAGGCATATTAAATCAAGATTCATAGTTCAAAGAACTTGATCTTACAAAATGCTCTATCAATCTAAGTTGTATGTAAAATTTTGAAATGCACACCTTCTCTGCCCATGCGAGAATGACATCCTCCTCCAGTAGGTCGGCATCATAGAGATCTTTGAGAATGACGGCCACTCGTGGCAGCAGCTGAGTTTGATAAAGCTTCACCAGACACTCAAAACCTCCCAGCAGATACTTCTGAGCTTTCTTATCGTTGAGGCAGAACTGCAAGAAAGGAGAATCTGTCACTTTCAGCACTGTGATTGTGGTAAAACTATGTACATTTATCAAACATAAGCACTTCGTTCGTAATCTTTCGCAGACGCATGCATGTTGAGCTAGATAAACTGTTTTGCACCAGTAGATAGTTTTAAACAGCTTAATCTTCATTTATCTCAGCAGCAAGTGAAAATTGGTAGATATCAAAGCTGCTGATTCAAAAGTGTCATTTAAATTGTTAGCCAAGACTTATTTTTAGCATGGCTTTACACCATCATCTCAGCAGGTCTCAGTGTCCTGCTTTAAATATTCATCTATCACTAGACCAAGATGATTTTAGGTGCTAATTTTGGGGCAAAATCTGTCAAATTCTGGGTGTAAAATGTATTAAAATGGAGCTGAGCTTAAGGCAAAAATTAAATAAGTTACAGGGGTGTTCCAATTAGTCTTGTAAATGCAGATCCTGTGCGTCCCATCTATCAGATTTAAAATTAGAACTGGAGTTCTGAAAAAGTACCCGCAGGAAGTGACGTTTGTATTTCTTGATTTGGTCTCTAATGTTCTCGTCAAAGAGCAGTTCACTCAAGATGAGCGGTCCCATGGCTCTCACATCCAGCCTTTCTGCTTCAGCCAGAATCTCCTTATCCGCAGAGCCAATTGCTCCACTCTCTTTCTTTTGCTGAGTAGAAAAAGAGAGAGATGTCTGAGTCCTAGTAGCATTAATAGATCTTTGGTTATTTAAACCATGTTAATTTTAATCTAATTTACAGACCTATGGTAAACTAGCATTGAAAAGTTTGGAGTCGGTAAAATGTTTTATACAAGAAATTACAAAAATACAAACACTTATTCAACAAGGACTCAATACACTGATCTAAATTGACAGTAAGAAGATTTATAATGCTACAAAAGATTTCTATTTCAAATAAATGATGTTCGTTTGTACTTTCTATCCATAAAAGAATGCTGAATGCACCTTCCATCAACATATTAAACAGCAGAACTGTTTTCAGCATTAATGAGAAATGTCTCTTGAGCAGCAAATCAGCATATTTAAATGATTTCTGAAGGATCATGTGACACTGAAGACTGGAGTAATGATGCTGAAAATTCGGTTTTACCATCACAGGAATATATTACATTTTAAAATATATTCAAATAGAAAATATCAATTTTAAATAGTAATAACATTTAACAATATTGCCATTCTTCATACTGTATTTTAAATCAAGTACATGCAGCCTTAGAGCATCTTTTTTTTTTTTTTTACCAACCCCAAACTTTTGAAAAGTAGTGTAACTTCACCAGGTGCAAGGGCATCATAAAAACAATGTTTTTACACTGAAACCAAGAGTGGCATTATTTACTTTGACAAAGTTGTAGAACATGTTGACCCTCTCCTCCAGGGGTTTTTCCAGGTCCTCGCTGAGGGTCAGGTTCTTAGCATGGTCACTGATCTCCTCCATACGCCGACGCTGGGCCTCCTCTGTGGTTTCCTCTGCCCAGTCATCGTCATCTTCCTCACCATCCTACACAATCCACACAAACATACACTTCAATGTACTGGTTACAAATTACAGTAAAAAAATCTTCATGGGCATCTCTTACCACAGCATCTGGAGCATCTATGTCGTTATGGTTCCCAGCCTCACCACTCCCAGAGCCATTCTCCTTATCCTTCTTTCTGTTTTTCTTCTCTTTCTCCTTCTTCTCTTTCACACAACTGCTATCACTCTCTGCATTTTGAAACAGATTAGCTCTTAAAAATTGTGTTTATAACACTTATATAAAAAGCTAAAATTAGACATTTAAACAGCAAACAAAGCATACATTTCTGATACTAAATATAGTAAATAACAGAAGTAGAAGCATTTTAACAGTCCACAACTCACCAGGTGGGTTTTTGAGGATGAATGTGCACAGTTTGTGCCGAGTGTCCAGCATTCCCTGATTACCGCAAGCCTTGCAAGAGCTTCCGATGGTCTGCTTCTTTGGGTTAACATGCTGCGAATTAAACATCAGATACTATGAGGACCGCTTCTGAAAATAAAAGGATTTCTGAATTGTTGACAACAAAGGTTTCGATTTTCAAAAACCATGTGAGGATTGGATTGCATTTTCTTTTTAAATAATAGCAGAAAATGTGGAAGTATTGAAGAAACTTGCTATTACAAGGTATTGCAATGGTTTAAAGTGTTCACTGACATTAGATAAATCACCAGTTTCTCTTAGGCGTCTAAAAAAAATTCATAGTTTTAACGCTGATAATTGTGTAAATTAAAATGTGATTAGAGCTAAGTTAGCTAAAATGGCCATAATCAATTTATGCCATAAACATTTGCAGACTTTGAGCTTATTGAAATAATGTTGCAATAAAATATATTAGATGAAAAACTTAAACCTTATATTTCTTATTTTTTTCTTGTTTGTTTAAGTAAAAATACACAGAACAGCAAATAACTAATGCTTTCACAACCGTGGATATCTTTTCAATATCTTTTTTTGTGTAGGCGTTATGAAAGTCAAAGGACAAAGTTAAGAGTACAGAACACCACAAACCAACTGCCCTTGCCCAAAAAGGCAAAAAACAAGTTTAAGTTCACCTCTAAATGTTCTCCAAACACTATCTGACCGACAGCAAAACGAATAAGTAAACAGAATCTTTAATTTTTAACCATGAGTGGACAAACCTCTTTTCAGCAGGCAAAAACCCTGATTGTCAACTTACCAGGTCAGTCTCAGGATTGTCACATTCGGAGCACAGCACAAACTTGCGGATAAATCCATCTAGCATGTCCTGCAGTTTGTTGGCTTCATGGGATCCGTTTACAATGAAGCGGTCATTCTTAGCATCAAACTGAGTCTGCGCCCCCAACTCACAGCCAAAAAACTTAGTTGGATCTGATGAAAAAAAAATCAATTGTTTCATAACGAAACACTAATGAAAGAATAATGTCTATGTTATAACTAATTGTAAAAACAAACTTACAGGTTGGAGGTCTGTTCAGTGCCTTTGCAACATCAACCATGTTGACAATGACCGTCTTGATTCCATTCCCTTTGCCTTCCACCTATTAAATGAAATTGACAGTGGGGAAAAAAATTTGGAATGTAATGTGTTTGGAAAAAACTGAATATCAGATTGCCAAAACACCAATAAGAAATTATTACTCTACACAGAAATAATTAGTGAAACTATCATATTTATACAGCATTCAGACCAAAACAAGTCTCTTGTGTACCTTGGCAATCAAACGGGGCATCTTGTAGCGGTAGAACTGATCCGACACATTGCGGTTGACGTTGACAGACATTTTGAGTGAGCTGAGGCACTATCAGCAAGATAAGAAGATCTTGAATGGGATTTTTTGGGTATCTTCTGTCTGGAGAAGAGGGGATGACATAAACAACTGCAAGTGTGCTCGGTCTCTGACATGAAAAAGATCTTGCCACAGTGGCTGCAAACTCCTTGCTCGTGGACTAGGTTTCCTCCGCTTGCTTTCCAACAGCTGCGCAACAGCTCTGAAAAGCAAAGTGAAATACACTATTATACAACAGTTATTTCCACTGCTTAAATTAATTAGATAAGTTACTTGACATTCCACTTGATGCATTGGATTGTTCTGAAAGCCATTTTGAAGGCAGAAGAGATATACAAACTAACTGGCCAATATTTGTATACGGAAAAATTGCAGCTGTGCAGATATTTAGTACAACAGCACGATTTATCTTCTGTGCAACATTTGAATAATATAACCAATTCAGGACTTGAATCAAGACTGAACGTATTCATTTTTATGACCATTTAGTGACTCATTTTTAGGTATTTAGGAAATAGTTTCAAAAATATATAATTTATTGTGTAACAATCTATTTTAACTGTTCGCAAACAATACTTATATTTTAGAAAACACATTAACTAATGATCTTAATATGAAGAGAAAAAAAGGCTGTTAATGTTTCTTGTCTTGTCACATTGAATAATTAATTACACGGGTCAAAGAGCGTAAACGTAAAAGTCTGTCAGTCATAAAAACATAGGCCTATCTGACTATTGGAAAAATACATGTCAATGGTGGTTAGGCCACATATAATTAACTTTACAATAAATATAATAAATTACTTTGAAATGTTCTTTCTGCCATCCATTATTACAGGAAAACATACTAAATTAAATAATTTAATAGAGGTATTTTTTAATAATTTAATAGAGTCCTTGATCAAGACCCCAGCTACCCACGTCATCGACTGCGTCAGCAGGTTTTAGAATGACTCAAGCCAAATGAACACGTGGTGAGGAAAATTTTACAGCTGTAAGTGTAAGTTACGTGACAGAACAAGGTTTCCAAAAACCAAAATTACGATCACGTAGTATTATGCGCGTGTCCATCGGTTAGTCTCTTTGAAAGAACATTAACATTAAGAGAATAAGAAATATTCAGAGCTCACGTCAGTGTATAAGGGTCTTTTAGCATGCGTTTATAAATTGTGTAAGCTACCGAGTCACACGTAACGTTATTGCACCCAAGGTCGATATACACACATGGTTACCCGCTCGAGCTAAACCCACTAAAGGTACGCTATTTGTACATCGAAATAAACACGCCGAATATCGACGACTGCCATTAGATCACCCTAAATGATTTAAACACAGCAAAGACGCGTTTGCTTTGACAAACCTCAGAAAGAGTCGTAAAGTTGTGTGATCGTCGCGGTGGTGCAGAGTGCGTCACGGTTAGCGCGCAGCGGAGTGCGCAAAAGCACCATGACGCCATTTTGTTCCCCTCCGTCAAGCTAGTTCACACCCATTAGCTAGTTATAAAAACCACCAAAACACTCGTTTCCAAGTCATATGTACCCAAAACGCATTTACAAATGTGTAATAGATATTGGCAAAGCCGTTTATGCAAATGATCGGCCGTATACTCACCGTTTCCGTAAAATAAAGACATAAACACAACGCTAGTCGTCCACCGACGGAGTGAAGGGTTGACAGTGGAAAGCCTGGATATGTTGGGTCGTGATCCAAAGAATGTAACACGACACAACGGTACAGAGATAAAACCTGGAAAGTGCTGAGCGATGCAGCCGATCAGTCGAGGGGTAGCTATCGGATTTCCGGAGAGAAGCTGGATTAGAAAAAAAAACTAACGTTAGATTTGTCAAATGTAACTTGGCAACACACTTGCTGTGTGATACTTATAAAGCTAAGCAGCTCCCCGCTTCGTCATAACAAGAAAACAAACGTTTTTTTCAAACGACCTCTTTGGCATTTATTAGACTCAAACACTACGGATATATGTCTTAGACGTGTTAAATTACCAGCATTTAGTTTTAAAATTGGTTAATGTCACGTCTTACCTTTCCAGAACCTTCTTTGCTCCACGCAAAGGCAGAATGAGTTGTGAGTGCTGATGATGGGCGTGTACCTCGCGTGCAAGCCACATAGCCCCGCCTACCGTGGCCATTCATTGGCTAAAATCCTTTTCTGTATTCAATTTCCTAACGCTGACTTGCTCCTTTTGACGTCAATCATAACTGAATCACATAATCAGTATTTATTTCGGTTTACGTTCTTCTCATGCAATTCATATCCCGCAATAGAGAATTATATAGGTTATGTAAGTTAGTCTAGTTGAGGCTTTTTGCATCAAAGAAAATGCAACGTCCTTTTAAAAGAGAATTTTTAATAAAAAATAATAGTAAGGGGAGTGCAGGCTATACCAGTTAGGCTACTGTACCCAAATAGTCATTGCAAAACTTAAATGGTAAGATATGGAATTAGGCTTTATGTAGTCACCACATACAAATCAGATTCACAAAAGGTGCAAAAGCACCATAAAGAGTTCCATATGTCTTTTGTGTATCATATGACATTATAAAACTTAGATTATGATTCTCAACTTTTTTGACTACAATACTGTTTTTTTTAGCATTTTAATTAAGATTACGTAATTATAACACAATTTTAATCACTTCAAGACTTATTGGGGCCCCCAGAAGTTTGCTGAGGCCCCCTAGTGGGCCCCAACCCCGTGGTTGTATGCAAACCATTAACTTAGCATACAAAAAGTTCTAAGACTATTGACTTTAATGATACTTGTGGCATGTCAGGTTTAAATTATGTTCTGTGGATGTTTATTTCCTTTTCTGTTTGCATTTGTTTCCTGTGCTTCCTTTCTGGTTACTGATTATGCCCTAGTTTGTTGTCATGGTTACTTATTGCTTTGTGCACCTATTTCTTGTTCAGTTTGTTAACTCGCTTTCAGAGTATAGCCCTCTTCGGACGGGACTAGTTTTCCAGGGGGACGTTGGAGAAATTTATGTTTCACAGACATAATTTGTAATTTTAATCCTCCTGTCTTAATCAAGTCTGTGTTTTTCTCGCAAAACCTCTGTAAAAATTCAAGCAATTGAAGCTGTTACATTGGTTTTTGAACTCATGTTTGATTTCCTTTGTTCATTAATAGAATAGAGTTAAACAGCTGTTATTATATCCACCTCACCTCTTCCTTGCCTTCGTCTCGCCTGCACGTGACAGAATACTGGACCTAGAAGAGAGAAATAACTGATATGCCAGCCGTTCACCTCCTCCTTACCCAGGAGAATCGCTCCCTTGATGACCACACCAGTGAGTTCTTGGGTCTTGCCCACTTTGCACACTACCCTCATTTCATATTTTGGACTGGTTTAAATCCGAAAAAAGGAAAAATTGTTCCCCTGCCCGTTTATGGTCCTCAAGGGATATTTACGGATTTTGTAGAACTGGTGCTTGTTTACCATAGATATATACATATGATATACAATGAATATAATAAATTTACTTTTAATGTTCTCTCTGCCATCCGTTATTACAGGAAAACAAACTAAATTTAATCATTTAATAGAGTCCTTGATCAAGACCCCATACACACGTCATCTAGTGCGTCAGCAGGTTTAAGAATTGTTTTTTTTTTAACCTTTATTTAACCAGGAAGAGACTCATTGAGATTAAAAATCTCTTTTTCAAGACTGTCCTGGCCAAGACAGGCAGCAGTACAGCCATACATACAGATACAAAATAAACAAAAATAATAAAAACATAAAACATCTGAAATAGCAAATCCCTTGAAGTCAACCAATCCTTTACACATCAGGCAAAAAATCTACAGCCACATGTGGCTGCCTCCAAGGCAGTTAACATCCTCTTAAAAGCGACCAATGGGACCAGTTTATTAAGTTTCATGCATTTCTGTAACTTGTTTCATGTAGAGGGAGCAGCGAACTTAAACACCTTTCCCCAGCTCAGTTCTAACCTTTGGAACAGACAGAAGGAAAAGATCCTGGGAACGAAGATTGTAAGTCCCGATATTATTTACGGTGATGTAGGTCAGATGGAAGTAGACCTAAAATAGCCTTATATATGAAGATACCAGTGTTGAAGTCTCTGTGTTGATAGAGAAGACCACCCAGCACGTTCATACAGTTCACAAATGGTGAGTGAGGACTTTAAAACCAGTGATGAACCTCAGAGCTCCATGTGTCCAGTGCATGTAAACTTTGAGACGAAGCAAGCATGTATAAAACATCACCATATTGTCAAGTATAGACATAATGACAGAATGACTCAAGCCAAATGAACACGTGAGGAAATTTTTTACAGCTGTAAGTTACATGACAGAACAAGGTTTCATAACCGCACCTAACATAATTTAAAATATATATATATTTTGATACATAATGTCATAGTAATAATAACAGGCTCCAGTCTTCCCGTGACCTTACAGATGTTGAGCGGTATAGAGAATGGATGGATGAGAAATAATAATTTATAAGAAATAATAATAATAATAATAATAATAATAGTTGATCACAATAGAGAATCATTTATATCCAGCTTCTGACTGGTACCATACATGGCATATATCATGAAACACTGTGCAAACTTTCTGCTCAAACCTGCTGCAACATACATCTGATACTTCAAAGAAATTAACCACAATCATATCCTGTGTGTAAGAGCAGAAACAGCCACAACATACAGTAGTTGAATTTCACCATTTACTAATGAGCACCTGTACTACAGCTGACTTTTTTTAGGGATCTAAATCTAACAGATTGCAGAATCTAAAAGCCCTTAATGAACAGAAAAATTACACCTACAAAAATGTTTAAAGCGTTAAAGTTTTTTTGGGGGAAAAAAACAGCCAGGAATAAAGAGGATCAGTTTCCTCTTGTGATGCCAAATCAACATGCAGAAACCTCCGATGGTAAGATAATGCTTTTTCATTTTTAAATAATTGAGTAAAGTCAGCCATTTTTGGAGGGTAAAATAAAATGGTCAGCATCTTTGAGAAAAAACTGCAATCACACTGTTAAAAAAAAAAAAATTTACTTACCCTCAAGTTGTTTTAAACCTGTATGAATTTCTTTCGTCTGCTGAACAAAGGGAAGATATTTGGAAGAATGTCAGTAACCAGACAGTTGATGGACCACTTTGACTTCCATAGTAGGAAAAAAATACCATGGAAGTCAATGGGGTCCATTAACTGTTTGGTTACTGACATTCTTCCAAATATCCCTTTGTGTTCAGCAGACGAAAGAAATTCATACAAGTTTGAAACAACTTGAGGGTGAGTAAATGATGACAGAATTTTCATTTTAAAGTGATCTATTCCTTTAAGCTGAGCATTAATATCACATAATAGTGTCATTTTGTTAATCAAACTGATAAAATGATTTCCTACACCAAAACAAGTTATACTTATTTAAATGGAAGAAACTTCGCCAAACACTTATCACTAATGGTGACTTGAAACATCATACAAACTTTTACAGCAAAATATAATCAAAAACACAACATAAATCTAAAACATCAATTATTTCTGAATAAAAAACATTTATGTCATCATAAGTCCACATGATTTGACTAAAAACAAATTATTTAAGTGCATCATCAGTGATCAAACTGAGCATGATCAGTAGCTTGTTAGTTCACCCTCACCACCAAACTTGACATTCAAGGTTTTGCTTTTTAATATTTTAAGGTGCTCATACAAAACGTTTTCTACATTTGATACTTCATCCAGCTTTTAAAATAGAGTTTGTCTAAAAATGAAAGTTGGATTTTTTTACAGTGCAGAATGCAGTCCTCTGAATGTGGACACAGGTGTTGTCCTTTTGCATGTTGTTTCATATATAAGTTTGAAATTTCAAAAGCAGTTAATGCACAGAAATTCACATGCATTCAGCAGGAGAACAGGAAAGCACAGTTGACTTAAGGATGACATCTGGTTCAGGGGTTGAAGTGAGTGGCAAGCAAGAGCTTGATATTCTCAGAAAGATTCTGAGTGAACAATCAAACCCTGAGGACCTTGACAAGGCAGCTGAGGTGTTGAAAAGATGGAGCAAACTGAACCGTGTTACCATAGACAAGAAAGAAGGCAGATTCCCTCAAAACTGGCCCTGTGAGTATCTTCAAGAAATAGATCAGTTTGTGGAAAACCACATTCCCACGCTGCCAGTAGAGGGACCACAAGGATCTCAGTTAGAGCAGTTACGGGACTTTCTAAAGAGCACACACAGCATGATATGCCATGAGGTGTTTCGATTAACACCTGTACTGGAAGATACTGGGCTGCTATATCGTCTGATTGACAGTTACAGCCGTCACCTCTTTCTCAAGTTGGACCTGCTCCTAAACAGAGATCTGTCTGTGAAAGAGACCTTCTGCATTTTACAGTGGGGGAAAGATGTTTTCTTCAGGTATGCACTGCAAATTTGTTGTATGTAAAATTTGTATAACAAACAAACAAGTTAATTTTGAACTGTTGAAATGCACTCTATCATTCAAACGTTTGGAGACACTTTAAAAAAAAAAGAAATTTATACTTTTATTCAGCAAGGATGCATTAAATTGATCAAAAATTACACTAAAGACACTTATTGTATTTTAAATATGCTTTTCCATCACAGGATGAAATTACATTTATAATATATTACAATAAACAGTTCTTTTAAATTGTAATATTATTTCACAATATTCCTCTTTTTACTGGGTTTTTGAACAAATAAATGCAGCCTTGAAGAGCATAAGAGAAAAACCTTTTAAAAAGCTTACCAACCTTTTGAACATTGATGTGTACTATATGTATCAGTTCAGACTCAAAACTGAGAGTGTACGACCCGCTGCTGTTGACAGGATGGTTTGAGAGAGCAAAGCAGAAACTGCTTCAAAAACTTCAGGTATGACTTCACAGTTTATGACTGTTTGTGTGCTATTTTAATTACTGTATTTCTCTCTCATTATAATGACTAATATCTCAGTAATACATGAATGGACCCAAAACAAGAGAGATGTAACACACATGTCTCTGTCCAACTTTAATTGCAACAGAATGACATCTCTAGGACTTTACAGAACATCCTGCACTATGATGAGCAACATGGACATAATGAGGACTCAATGGAAGAGGAAACTTTCATAAGACTTCACATAGATGTCACTCAGGTAGCTCTTGGAGAGAGAAAGTAAAGCAAGACTTATTTTTATTTTCTCATGTAAAAAGGTACAGGGGATTTATATGATATATTGCTCACATATTTTATGTTTTGCTTTCACAGTGTCTGAATTGTGCTATTTTAGATGCAAAAAAGGTTGGTCTAACCTTGATGCATGCAGTACAAATACTCTGTAGTGAAGAGCTGCATGGCTTTACTCAGAAGTAGGTTTCTCCTCATCTTATATTACCCCTTGCCCAAGGTTTACAGATTAAAACTCTCATGTAATGAGTATCCAGTGATTATCTATTTTGTGCAGGAGAGGGGAGGTTTGTGATCCTGTGCTTAACATAAAAATGTGTTTTCTTAGGTATGTGGATACTGAGAATAAACGTCTAAAAAAACTAAAGTTTACTGAGAAGAACTCTGTGTATCTGTTTTGGATTATCAACACTTGTATGCAACTCAGGTATTTACTAATGATCATTAAGTATACTACTTTATAGTAAAGGAATATTGCAGCTGCCAGTCTCTGCTTTAATCGAGGAGTTCAAGTGTGCCAAGGTCAGACTGGAAATGACCTTAGTAGAGTCACGCGACAAATGTGTCAGGGAGGCAGCCCCTGTGTTAAAAACTGGTAGAAAGTGGTCAGCAAAGAAATCTGTAGTAGAGGCAAAGGCTGCCCTTCAAATTAGGGATATCGTGGGACAGGTACAGCATGGAAGAGGGGGTTTTGGGCTCAGTTTAGCTCCTCCTAAATGGCACAAGGCAGGCCCAGCTCAAAGGAGGAAGCTGGTAGTCAACGAGGTGCGACAGCAGGAGGAGAGGATGAGGTGTATAAAGGCCATTTCCCAGGCCAAGCAGGGAGAGTGGATGAGATGGGAGAGTGTGGAACAACGTAAGATGGGCTGGCGAGACCTTTGGTCAATGGAAGAGAGTAGGATCAGTTTCCTTATTAGGTCAACATATGATGTTCTCCCATCACCGCAGAACCTAAACCTCTGGGTAGGAGAGGATCCCTCTTGTCCTTTGTGTTCATCACCTGCCACATTAAGGCACATTTTGACAGGATGTAAGGTGGCTCTTAGCCAAGGTCGGTTTACTTGGCGCCATGACCAAGTACTGCGATGTTTGGCTTTAGCATTAGAAGGCAAGCGTAACATGACCAATAAGTTGCCACCTGTTCTAGCAAAACATTACACGCAGAAGACAATATTCCTCCACCCAGGCGAGCAACCACCAAGAAAAGGTGTTAACACCAATTCTCGCCCAGGACAACTGGAAGCTGCTAGGGACTGGAAGATGCTGGCTGATCTTGACCAACGGCTTATTTTTCCACCTGAGATTGCCACCACTAACCTACGACCAGATATTGTTTTGTGGTCTGGATCAGCACGCATTGTTCAACTGATAGAGTTAACAGTGCCATGGGAGGATGCGGTAGATGAGGCATATGAGAGGAAGAAACTGCGGTATGCTCATCTGGCCACTGAAGCAGAACAGCGGGGATGGAGAGTCCAGGTTTATCCAGTGGAAGTGGGTTGTCGAGGTTTTGTGGCACACTCTACAACCCGGTTCCTCAGAGACATCGGATTCAGCGGCCAAGAGTTGCGTCGCACAGTAAAGAACTTATCTGAAGCAGCAGAAAGGAGCAGCAACTGGCTGTGGTTGAGACGGAAAGATTCTAGCTGGCTGTGTACAGGCCGCCACGGTACGGTTTAGTAGAATTCTTGAAAACTTGAAGAATCTGTTGGTTTGTTTGTATACGTTCCTGTGGATATTGCGTGAATGACGGGTGGTTGGGCAGATATTGTGTTTTGCGGTAGGTGGTATGCCATACGGAACCGTTGTCCACTGAAACTGCATATTAACGCACCAGTGGGGCTCGACAGCCTTCGTCAAACGGGTTGGCGCGTATGGTCGGGTTGCGGAGAGATTGTGAGATTGTGGTTAGGTCTCAGCAGCAGGAGGGATGTAGAGGTCAGTAAGCTGGGCTGAGTTGAGTGGGGGACGGAGGGGGGTGACTCTGGGACGCCAGAGTCACTGTCGAGCCCTCTTGAGGTGTCGTGGGCTAGTCGACGAAACACTGAGGACGGAAGGTGCCCACTTGAAGACCCTAGAGATGTCCCCTACTCGGTTCAATCCAGACGGTTGTCGTGCTGGTCCTGTAGTTGCAGCCGTCGCGTGCGCTGACGCACCAAGTACACTGCTGCCGTTAACGCCGGACAGAAGGGGAGTCACACCACCTTATGGAAAGAAGCGTAAATGGATGGAGAAGCATAGTTTACTGTAAAGCTACGTCTTAGTTTTGCTTATCTTGGCGAAAGCCGAGTACAAATCAGCATGAAGTTTTAACATCTACTCTCGTGTAATGGAAATCATTTTTTTTACATGGCTCAGAAACGGTAACATTGTATTAACTCTGCATTATGAAAATGTCAAGACATATTTGTCACCCTTGACTGATTTATTCAAAGTGTTAAATTATAATTGTGGGAATATTTGTAACGATTTGGCCCAGAGGATAATGATGAAAAGTTCAGAAGTTTAAGGTATATGAAATCTAACAAAGTAAAGCTATGTGACAGTGTAAAAGGAGCCAAAGTGGTAATTTGACCATGACCGACTGAGGTGACACAGGGAGATGAGGCCCAGGTGAAGTCCATTGGATCAAGAAACCCGACACCATCGCTGGACCTGGCAATAAAGGCGGAGTCCCAGCTACGAGCAGCTGAGGTGGAGCCAGTGGGCCTGAGGACTGAGGCGGTGTGAGTGAGGACCCTGGTGGAGCCTGAGAGATCGAGCGCAGCTGACAGCCTGGAAGTGCCAGGTGATGATGGAGCAACGACTGACCAGGACAGAGCAAGTGGGACGAGGGAGCCCGGTGGAACTGAAGGGATGACGGTCCCAGTTAAAGCCGAGGGAATGAGAAGCCAGGGCGGAGCCGGCTGGTCGACGGTCCGAGGTGGAGCCAGGGATTTCCCATGCCTCTGCGGAGTCCCAAGTCGGATCCGGGTTGCATGGTGGATCCGAAGGGCTGAAAGAATCCAGTGGAGGCAGGGCAAAGGCAATGGCTGGCTTAGGTGGACCGAACAGGGGAGGAAAGTTGGGTGTAGAGACAGACTTGGTGGTAGACAAGGATGATGGCGACAAAGAAAATATTGCGTTGGACAGAACCAGTCGTGACGAAGACAACTCTGTTCTGGTCGGGACCAGCGGCGATGAAGACAACACTGTGCTGGATGGAACTTGCAGCAATGACGAAGACAGCTGTGCTGGATGGGACCATTGGTGATGAAGAGACATTAGTGCAGGAGGGGACCAGTGACAGAGAAGGTTTGTGTGTGGACAGGGTGGGAAGCACTACCTCTGTATTCCAGTCTCTAGCTGTTCTTCCTCTCCCAGCTCCACTAAAACTCCCACAGGCATGGATCTAATGGACGGTTCACACACCTGATCAGGCGGGACCTCAGGCATCTCTTCCGACAGACTCTTCCGGACAGACTTTGCAACGAAGATTGATTTAGATGGCATAGTTCTAAAATAGGACGCAACCCCCCATCCTTCTTTGGGACGATGAAATACCAGCTGTAAAACCAGGACTATCTCAGGTGGAGGAACACATTCTATATAGCCTATTTGGTCAAGAGAGTCTTCATCTCTTGTTCCATAACCAGAGCCTGTTCAGGGGCCGACGTAGTGGGCAGAATCCTGTTGAAACAGGGAGGACGAGAACCGAACGGAATTCTGTATCCTTTTTCTAATGTGAGCAGGACCCAGTGTGACATATTTGGCAGAAGCTTCCATGCTGCCAGATAGTCTACTCAGAGAACCAGTCTCTTGAGACTGGCCTTTGGTGTACTTAGTCTCTGGTACCCTGAAACAGTTGACCGGCAGGGAACAACCGAACTGGCTGCTCTAAGAACCTCCTTAGAGGTTGCGAGTCTCCTAGTGCTGCTATGTATACGGGCTGGCACTGGGATATAGACTCGTTTGGAAACTGCTGCGCCCTGAAGGACCAGAGGTGGTGGTGTTGAGGTGTACACCACTTTCCCCCGGAGAGGCCTGCCCTTATAGAGGCCTGGCACTGATGGTGTCAGGACCTCTTAGCCGAATCCTTCCTAGCTAGAATGGTGTTCTTCAGATACGTCTTACCTGTGTCAGACTTTGACTTCAAGCACTTCCCCAACCCCAAATCGAGAGGTAACGCTCTGCTTTTGTTGCGCCCGATGTGAGGAGCTGCTCCTGAGACCTTAGACCGGCCAGGGAGATACTGCTGGAACACCGCCTGCTTTTTGGCCTCCTGAAACCTCTCAACAACCCTGTTGACGCTGTCCAACAGAAAGGACTTGTCCTTCTCTTTTATATTAGAGTTCTTCTTCTTTATTTGTCCCCGTAAGGAACAAATTGGATTGGCTATCAAGTAGGCATTTCAACATACATCATAAATCATACTCCACAAAGAGGCTATTAGAGAGGTTTAACCACAGGTGGCTCTCCTAACCTGCCAGGGCTGTCATAGCTCGACCAATAGCTCTGGCCATCTGCTTGATAGCCTGAAGAGACAGGTCTGTTGCCCGACGCAGTTCTCAAACTGTGTCCGGATTAACTCCCTCGCCATCATCTAGGTCTTTTAGAAGGTTGACCTAGAATGCCTGCAGTATACCCATTGTGTTCAGGCTATATAAGCCTAAAAGTCCATGAAAACTAAACTAAGCACACAGATCGTGACTAATATTTGACTGCCATATTTGTCTAAAACATTGTGTCAACCTTTAGGGACAGCCCTTGTGTAAAATAAAATGGCTAGGTTATGACTAGAGTCATTATATCCTGTGAGTGTATCATTTTAAAAGATATTAGTGCAAATATTAATTTCTTTCTATCAAAAACTTTTTAAGTTAACTTTTTAGTGCACTTCTAATAGGCTTTTTCCCTAAAATGTATTGATTCACATGCTTACAGAGTTAACCCTACAATGTTTAATTCACAGAATTTTCTGCATTTTTTTCATAAAATCAGTGTTATTTTACTACAGATGTTGCGCTACACAAATCAGTCCAGATAAAAACAACAGCGATGATGTCTCAATAACTATAAGCATGCTACAGAAACTGGAAGATAAGGCTTCATCCATTGTACAAAAGATCATGACATGCTTAACACAGGTATGTCTAGTTCTCTTACGAGAGTATCTCTCGTACTGCGTAATAGCTTTACGCTAGGGGAAAAACTCTTTTCCGCGAGATATTGAAGCCAAAAATTATCCTTAATTTTTTATTAATGTAAAACGCTTTGCAGCAGCAAGCAGACATAGGCGAAACAGCTCGCGCGCCTATTGGTTGCTCTGCAGCAAATGCAGCAGCCTATCGAGAGAGACTCTGCGTGACGTAATGACCAATGGGGGCAATTCGCGCCCATATCGTCACGTCCCGCCAGAAGGGGCGTGGTCTCACCCTATAAATATGCTCGTTAGGCTGATACAAGCTGATTTTTACCTCTTCAGCGAAGCACACGCATCGCTGGATCCGGAGTGAGAAGCCGCGCCGTCGAAGCAAGCCTTTCAGCGGGACGAGCTCTGGAGTCGCTGGCCTCGCCGCCTTCAACTGCCGTACCTGCTGCGCTTTCCGGCGTTCTATATCCTTTTATACTCTGTGTGTATTTACTCTGTTGAGAGTGTTTGCTCGCTTACTTGACGCGACTCACACTTCTCTCACAAAAGAGCTGCGTCTTTTTAAAGATGCCTTCCTGTGGCTCGTGCCGCGCCCCGCTCAGCGATGGAGACCGGCACGTCATCTGTGTTTCCTGCCTGGGTGAGGATCACGCGGCTCTCGCGCTCGCTGACGGCGGATGCCCTCATTGCGAGTTTTTGCCCATGGTGACTCTGAGGACTCGCCTGGCATCATTCTCCGAGCCTTCACCGCAGCCCGCCGTGGTGCCGCGCCGCAAGAAGCGCCGCGCCCAGCGCGCTCCCGAGCTTTCTCCAGCCCGCCAAAGCTCGCCGGTTCGCCCGCCAGCTTCGCCGGCTTCGCTCGAGTCGCTCACTGACGGACAACGGCCGCCGCCTGCCGCCGCGTCCATCCACGAGTTTGACGAACCCACCGAGGCGTGTTCTCTTCTGGCATCCGATAGTGAGGATTGGGCGAGCTCCGTGGATCTCCCCTCCGCTAGCGTTTCCCGCCAGACCACTGGTAAGAGAGCCGGCATTGAGACTGAGCTGATGCGTCTGCTCTCTCAGGCCGTGGGAAGCATCGGCCTCGATTGGGAAGCGCCCGCGCAACCGCCGCGCAACAGGCGAGCTCTGTGGACCTCCGCCTTCTGTCCGCGAGTCGTCAAGGAAACGGGCCAGCATCAAGACCGCGAGCCCTAAAAACCGCGGCTAGCTTTCTTTACGTTATAAGAAATCTACCCCGCCCCCCATGGGCGTGCGTCACCGGCAAATGAGAAAAGAGTGTGTTTTAGTCCCCGCCGAGGCCGGACTAATCTCCATTTCTCAAACATTTCTCAGCTCCTAGTTTGAGCGGCTGAAAATGTCATTATTGCAGCAATGAGCCTGTTGTATAACACGCACACCTGCATACAAACGCCGACAATAGCGTCTGGCTGCAGACAAGTGACGTCACTTGCACTCTCGGACTTGCACGCTCAGACACGAGCGCTTCCTCTGCAAGTGACGTCACTTGCACTCTCGGACTTGCACGCTCAGACACGAGCGCTTCCTCTGCAAGTGACGTCACTTGCACTCTCAGACACGAGCGCTTCCTCTGCAAGTGACGTCACTTGCAATCGACGCCTGATCTCTACGGAACGCGATCGTAATAGTCTTTAAACGAAACGCGTGAAATTTGACCGCGTCAACACGAAGTGTTTGTCCGCGGCAATTTTTTACGTGTTTCTTTTGAACGCGTAGACACGCTCATTTTGGTCGTGTTAAGGTGTCATTTGTCATTTTGTTGACAGTTTTTTTCAAATTGCTAAAACACTACAAGTGGAATTTGAGGCTCACTCAGTGAAACCATTCACTCATGTACCCAATCTTTAGACCAAGCCTGCAAAAATACAAGGACAGTATATGCTTTGCACTCAGTTTGCATTTGAAAAACAAACTATTTGCAAAACTCTAAACACATTTCTCTACATTACACACATCATTCAAAACTAACAGCTCTTGTGTTTCATTTGGGAAACACTGGCATTTAAATGCCACATTAATTTACTGATGACCTACAGCCAATCATGTGGGAAAACACTTGTACATAAATTGATCACTTAGAAATCAAAACTCAGTTTTGAGAAAGAAAGAAATTATTTTTACTATTATTATATATTTAATTATTTTCAAGACATTTTGGACAATTTCATGCTCCTAACTTTGTGGGAACAGTTTGTAGATGTAAAACATCAAGATGATGCATTTTTTTTCTTTTTATTGTAAATGTCAATTTACAGTTATTACACACAGTTAATGTGCAAAACAGACAAACACAAGGTAGAAATAGACAATATACAGCATATATAAAAACACATTAGCACATTATTACACTTTGCTCTAGTGTAGTTCGACAGTTTACCTTTAATTTCATGACATCGACTACATGTTCAAGAAACATTTGCATGTCATTCATTACAGTAAAGATGAAGCAAAAGGGTTCCAGAGCATCGATTCTGTCCTGTGGAAACTCAGCCTTCTCTAATCTCTCAATGGCTTCCGCAACGTCTTGTTCCTCCATACACTCTACTTTGGGCAAATGAACAGAACCATACAGTGCACTAGATTGATCCAAACACCACTTGCTGGCTATCTTCAAATCTGGCATCAATCGACTCTGTGAAATAACACGGAGAACAAGGGATTGCAAGTGACGCCACAGCCGGTAGCGGAGAGCAGGTGTCGACTGCAAGTGACGTCACTTGCAGCGGAAGCGCTCGTGTCTGAGCGTGCAAGTCTGAGCGTGCAAGTCTGAGAGTGCAAGTCTGCAGCCAGACCCTTCTCAACGCCGACACACACAAAACTGTGATGACGCTCTCTTATCTGCTTGCGCTAGTGTAGTTCTCCCTGTGGCCCAGTGGCAGAACCTGAAGCTTTCACGCGAGAGACCCGTGTTCGATCCCGGCTCTCGCAGCAGATAAAAATTTAGTCTCGCCGCGGCCAGACTTCCACCGAAACTTTTCGCTCGTTCAGTTCCAGAAAATGCGACTGTTCCAGTGTATTTTGCAGTAAACAAGCTGGTACCACGGCCCGCTTGCCTGCACATAAAGGCCGTTTCCATGGCGACCCAGAAAAATCATGTAATCATTGTATTTCTGGTTTTCCGGCCACAGCCGATGGTGTTATAAGTGTAATAAAATGCTCACAGCCCAGTGTTCATTTCTACACACAAACACAGCCCGCCACGGTACAGGGCTCGCACAAATGAAATCGACGCATGTCAATTGTGCATTAAATGTAGTGAATGTGCCCACAACCCAGTGCCCACAAACACTACCACGGTTTCTGTAAAACGAAACCAACACAAGTCTTCCTAGCCTCCTAGGAAATCGACGGTGTTTCAGTCTCGCCGTGGCCAGACTTCCACTGAAATTTTCGCTCGTTCAGTTTCAGAAAATGTGACTGTTCCAGTGTATTTTGCAGTAAGCAAGCCAGTACCATGCCCGCTTGCCTGCACACAAATGCTGTTCCCACGGCGACCCAGATAAATCACATAAATGGTGTATTTTCTGGTATTCCGGCCACAGCCGATGGTGTTATGAGTGTATTGAAAATGCCTACAACCCAGGGCTCATTTCTACACACAAACACAGCCCGCAAAAATGCTGGGCTCGCACAAACAATCCGGCCACGGCCGATGGTGTTATGAGTGTTGTAAGAATGCCCACCCAGTGCCCATTCCCACACCCAGACACAGCCCGCCACGGTGCAGGGCTAGCACAAATAAAATCGACTCAGGTCGATTGTGCAAACAATGTAGTAAACGCGCCCATGTCACCATGCCCGCTCACACTACATGCTGCGTGTCCCTTGGTTTCTGTAAAAACGAAACCAACACACATTCAGTCGGCCATGACCGACAATGTTTTCAGTGTAATAAATGTGCCCGCAGCCCCGCGCCCACATTTTCTCACAGACACGCCGATTCCTACGGGATCTCCCCCGCTCGCTTTTTCTGCACAATCTGCCATAAAAAAGCTGAGCGCGGCCAGGCCGCCCGCTGTGATCAGCGCGCCCCCCGCCTCGAACGCTGTAAACACGGTGTTGTGTTCCCAGTATGCCCGGGCTCTCGAGCTGCCGTTTTGTCGCGGCCGGAGCCCGGATTTCATTCTGCCTCTAGCTATTCACGCAGATGCGTGGTCAAAGCTTCCCGGGGTATCAGAATGGGTGCTGAACACTATAAAGAGAGGCTATTCGCTACAATTCGCTCAACGCCCGCGCCGTTATACGGCGCGTGTCGAAACTACGGTGAAAAACGAAGTGTCTCATCTACTTCGTGCCGAGATAGCGAAACTACTGAGCAAAGGGGCTATAGAACCTTTATCTCAGGCTCAGAGCGAAGGGGGCCTATACAGCAGATATTTTCTGGTACCGTAAAAGGATGGGGGTCTCAGACCCATTTTAGATCTACGACAGCTGAACAGAGTGCTTGTGAAACGCCAGTTCAGAATGCTTACGACCAGGAAAATCCTCGCGCAAGTGCGCCACGGGGACTGGTTTATGTCGATAGATCTGAAAGACGCCTATTTCTAAATACAAATAGCGTCCCATCACAGGCGATTCTTGAGATTCGCCTTCGAGGGCCAGGCATATCAATACACAGTCCTGCCGTTCGGCCTGTCCCTAGCACCTCGTACATTCACGAAGTGCATGGACGCGGCGCTCGCACCCCTGAGACTTCAGGGCATGCGAGTCCTGAACTACTTGGACGATTGGCTGATTCTAGCTCGATCACGATCGGAGCTCATAGAACACAGGGCCGCATTACTCGAGCACCTCGAGGAGCTGGGCCTCACAGTAAATTGGGCGAAGAGCTCACTGTCTCCCAGTCAGAAAATTTCCTTTCTGGGAACCGTGTTGGACTCGCTGTCCATGACAGCACGCCTGTCACCAGAGCGCGGGCTAAATATTCAGCGCGGCGCGAAATCCTTCCGCCACGGCGCGATAGTTCCGCTCAAAAGGTTTCAGAAAATGCTGGGGCTGATGGCCTCAGCAGCCTCTGTACTCCAGTTGGGCTTGCTCCGCATGCGCCCACTGCAGATGTGGCTGAAAGCGCGGGTTCCACCCAGGGCATGGACAGCGGGTCTGTTTCGCCTCAGGGTCGACCTTCAGTGTGTTTCAGCTCTGGAACCTTGGAAAATAACCGACTGGTATCAGTCAGGTGTGAGTCTGGGGACCGCTTCGAGTGTGAAGGTGGTGTCTACGGACGCCTCCACCTCGGGGTGGGGAGCGCTGCTCGAGGGCAGACCGCTAGCTGGCCTGTGGTCAGAACGGGAAAAGCTCCTTCACATAAACTGCTTGGAGATGATAGCAGTCGACAAAGCGCTACGGCGTTTTTGTCCCCAGGTAACAGGCCACCACGTCTTGGTCCGGTCGGACAACATGTCAGTGGTGGCATACATAAATCGCCAGGGCGGCGTCAGGTCACGAAACCTTCACAGGCTGACGGAACGCCTCCTGGTCTGGGCTCAGCACAACCTGCTCTCACTGAGAGCAGCGCACGTGCCTGGTCACCTGAATGTGGGACCAGACAGACTGTCCAGGAACAATGTTCCAGCAGGGGAATGGTCGTTGCACCCGCAGACGGTCCAGCTGCTGTGGAAAACGTTCGGCAGAGCACAGGTGGACCTATTCGCGTCCCACGAAAACGCTCATTGCCCGGAGTTTTTCTCGAAAAGCAAGGACGCGCTGGCTCATGTTTGGCCCCGCTGCCCCCTATATGCTTTTCCTCCTGTCTCGCTCCTGCCTCAGGTGTTGGAACGAATCAGGGAGAACGGATGCCCAGTGCTGCTCGTAGCTCCGCTCTGGACAAACCAGACGTGGTTCCCTGCCCTGATGCAGCTGACCAGCACTGCCCCATGGCCTGTACCATTGAGGAGAGACCTCCTCTCTCAGGCGGAGGGCTCGATTTGGCACCCTCGCCCGGAGTTGTGGTCCCTGCACGCATGGGCCATCAACGGGTACCTGCTAGCCTCCCAGAAGGAGTGTTAAACACGATCGCGCAGGCTAGAGCTCCGTCTACCAGGCGGCTCTACTCCTCGAAATGGTCTGTTTCTCTGCATGGTGTCAAGCCCAGAGCTTTTCACCTGTGGAATGCGGGGTTTCGGAAGTACTTTCCTTCCTTCAAGAGCTACTGGATAAGGGCAGGACCCCATCCACGCTCAAAGTATATGCGTATAAGGCCTCTTCGTGGGCATGGTCGAGCGGGGTTTCCCTGCAAGATATCTGTACGGCCGCGGGCTGGGCCTCGCCGTCTACATTTATAAAATACTATAACCTGGAGGTACCCGCCTTACAAGCTAAGCTTTTGGCGGTCTAAAATTCAGTGCTATCTGCCCCGCTGTGCGGCCCAGATGCTGAGTTTACTGCAGCCCCATGAGTGTTGACACACGTATGGCCACCCAGATCAGGCTGAAAGCTTTCACCCTGGCTGCGCGTTTTATTGTCATATGATAGCCCCGCTGGGTGCTTTTTTATAGGGAATGATGCTTCCAGCCTCTCTTCCTCCACTCTATGTGAGTTTATGGTGATTATGCACTACATGAGCCCTGGGCTTCGGCCCTCGGGACTTTGGTGTTGGATCCCTGTACGCACGGCGTGTTGCATTGTGTTCCCCTAGCGTAAAGCTATTACGCAGTACGAGAGATACTCTCGTAAGAGAACGTACTCGGTTACTAACGTAACCTTGGTTCTCTCTAGAGAGGGAACGAGTACTGCGTATCTTGCCGTGCTTGGAATACGCTCTGGTTCGCTTCAGCGATAAAAACCAGCTTGTATCAGCCTAACGAGCATATTTATAGGGTGAGACCACGCCCCTTCTGGCGGGACGTGACGATATGGGCGCGAATTGCCCCCATTGGTCATTACGTCACGCAGAGTCTCTCTCGATAGGCTGCTGCATTTGCTGCAGAGCAACCAATAGGCGCGCGAGCTGTTTCGCCTATGTCTGCTTGCTGCTGCAAAGCGTTTTACATTAATAAAAAATTAAGGATAATTTTTGGCTTCAATATCTCGCGGAAAAGAGTTTTTCCCCTAGCGTAAAGCTATTACGCAGTACTCGTTCCCTCTCTAGAGAGAACCGAGGTTACGTTAGTAACCGAGTACGATTTTTTCAACATACAGTATGTGTTAATGATCATCTGTTCAGAAGAAAAGATTGTTATCATGCACTTGAAATTAACTCTATCCATCTCATTGGGATTATTTCAGCTGCATAAATTCATATCAGATTTATCCAAGGATACTGATACCTAACACATTTTATATCAATCTTGCAATCCTGTTTGTCTTTGAATGTTCATTTGTAGGCCAATTTAAAAAGTTATTTCAAGAAAAAGAATGTGCATATTGATATCCTGATGGAGGCAATCCACGGGCAGTGTGCATCTCTGCCTCCGACCGCCTTAGAGATCAAAATGGTACGCACTGTGTATGACTGTGTATGACCTTAAAACCGTTCAAAAAGATTCAAGCTCCATACGTCACCCCTCATTCTCTCCAATACTTCCTTTATTTCTGACAGATCATTATAAAAATAGCTTACAACTGTGTTTCCAAAGTGTACCTGGAATGCCTGATGAAGACAAAGTTCAGAAAGCTAGAGAAGCTTTGGGGAAATGCTGAGGAAAAGATAAAAGAGGATGTTCAACGTTTTCACGCAACATTCTCTGAACTGGTGAAAAAAATTAATGCTTTCATTTCCATTTGTATTTAAGGGCTGATTTCCTGATGCACCTGACTAATGGAAATCAGGGTCAAACTATATTTAAAGGACACCTATTATGCCCCTTTTCTTGATTTTGGAGTCTACTAGAATAGCCTTTCATGCTTGGATGTTCACAAAACATTATTTTTCACATATTTTACATTGTTGCAGCACCTCTCCTCCCAGTCTTTCTGTAACGCTTTATGAAGCCCCTCCTTCCCGAAAAGTGCAATGTGCTCTGATTGGTCAGCTGGATAAGTGTGTTTTGATTTGGTGCATTGAAGTCATAAAAGATTTACGAGCTGAACGCACATTAACAGTGTCATAAAGTAAGAGTGGGAAGCTCGGGATATTTTTAAATAAGCTATTTGCCTGCACAAAATGCACTGTAATATAACAATATAATATGTCAAGTTTACAATGGCTTCATAAATGAAATAAAAACATAAAAAAAGCAAAATACACCCGATGCAAGTTCTTAATTTTTAAAAAAGAGTTTAAAAATCTTGCAGAATTTTTGTGTAGTTAAATAAGAGAAGATACACCTGTAACCCCTCAGGTCCTACTCACCCCGCTCTCTACGAGCCTCAAACCTCAGTCTATAGCATCAGCTGCTAGTGTGCCTCTTGAGGTCATAGGAGGGAGGTTTACCTGCACAGCTCTTACTAGCTGGCCTCCGTTACACCATCTTGCTTCAACGAAAGCGACTTGAATGCACCTGACATCTCGTAATAACCTTCCCAGGAGGGCTTGAATACACCAATTGGTCAGCCGCTTTGAGCTTGTTTCAGAGATGTCACGCACGCCCCTTACCATAACTGCGAGTTTTAACACACTATAAACGCAACTCAACCAGAGCTCGCTCCTTTTTTTGTGTATGCCTTGGGCGGGAATTATTTATTTATTTAAACGAGGAATATTGTGAAGTGTTCGTTCCCAGAAGAAAACTCAAGACTTCAATGGAGGCGTTTCTGGGAGTTCAGAAACAGTGAGCACTAATATAGAGAATAACCCCCTTTGGAGTGAGTTTGTGCTTTGTAACTTTGCAGACCTTTTTCATGCTCAAACAGCAACATTACATGCTAAAGAAAGTTGAACATGTAAAAAAGCATAATAGGACCCCTTTAACATAATTGTTCCACATTGACTGTTGAAATAAGAGAACAGTTTGCTTTTACATTCATTATATAAATAAAAAGCTCATGGTTTGAGTTTTCTGCTTGCAGAATGGCAGTGTTGCCCAGCAAAACCAGCTCCTTCAGAGAATGAGTGAAGTTTTGCTTTGCAGTGATGTAGATGCACTGAAGATTACCTGTTGTGATTTGTTCAGAGATTTCCCACATGAGAGGTAAACCCAGACCAGTCATCAACACTTCACTTCAGTTTCAAACATGTATTTACAGGTCTTTAAATGTATCTCTTTTCAGTGTGTTAGAGTTTTCAAACAGTGAAGTCTTCTAAATGTTTTGCAGTGAGGAGTATGTACCTGGTCTGCTGCGCTGGAAAGAGGTGTTATCAGAGCGACAGGTGAGGGAAATACTGGATGTGATCCGGGACCTGTATCCAAATCATAGAAGTCACAGTGTCACCTGTCCTTTGGGCTTTTCCTTATTTTCTGGTAAATAGCTTGCTCAAAATAGATGCCTCTGAACCTATCAACATCATTGGCTTGAATCAGTTTTGTAAAGTTCCCCCAAGCCAACTTGCAGATCTGAAACGTTATTGCTGCTCAAGGAGGTCAGATGCTGAAAACGAAGGTTGATATTTTTTCAAGTAAAGATATTTGGTAACACATTGATGGTACCCCACAAGACATTATATTAATTGACTTTAAGTACCTTTGCAAATACATATCAACTTTTTCAGTAAACCTTTACCCTTGTTTATGACAACCTATACCCAAACCCTACAGTTGGTAATAGTAAGATATGGAGAATGTTCTCCAAACATTGTGCTATTTCTGCCATCTAGCATTCAAAACTGATCTGATGTAAATTTTTTAACACGGTTCTAGTTCATTTCTTTCACACCTACACATAATGCAGGCATCAAAGCTACTCCAGTGACTTTATCTCCCAGTGTGTCTGAAATCTGTCCGGCCAATTTGGCATTCTCATCCTTTTTTACCAAAAATGTGTTTTAGGTGGACAGATCAATACAGTAAAAAGAACATGTAGGATGTTGTAAAATAGCAATGTCTTTTCTGTTAACCAAATGCTTTTTAATCTTCGATATTGCTTCAATGCAAATGAACAAGCGCGCTGTTATTTGTTGTGTAGTGACGTGCATGTTCAAGAAGCGTAAGCCAGATATGTGCAGATTCTGCGCAATACGCTGTATTTAATAGATCACAATGACTCACAAGTTGAGTATTTGCACTAAATCTGCGCAGATTTGGCTTACACGAACTTCCCCAGCAAAATGAGTAAAGTAACACGTCAAATTGGCTAGTGATTTGACAGCGTTACCCGCCACAGTTCATTTTTACCCGCATTTGGCTGGTGTTAATTTCAAACCCTGATATAAGGCATACGTTTTTTAAATGGAACAGTTTATTGAGTATCATATTTGATGCATCAGGATTTTATTACTTATAAATAAGAAAATATAGAGCTCATACTCAATTAGGTAAAAAAAAAATATTTGTTTTTATTCAGAGGCCCAAACTGAGGGAAATGTATGCATTTTGGTGTAGTTGCTGATATTTATATGGCCAAAAAGTAAGATAAAATTCTGATAGCTTGTAATGTAGAGGTCTTAATAACAATATAGCAGCCTACATAAAATGCATATAGATTTTACTCAAAACATATAATGCAAATGCAATACAATGACAATTGAGAGATAACCGTTCCTCAAAAGCCTGATGCATTATATTTGATTCTTGCATTATAAATGTAATGATTATGCTCAGTTTTGTTTTTGTTTTCTCTGTGTTCTGTTTCTGTTTGCCTGTGTTCCCTTTGCTAGTTTGTCTTCATGGTGTTTAATTGAGTTCTCATGTGTTCCTAGTTACGTTAATTATCCCAGTATGTATTTGGGCCTTTGTTTCCTTCATTCTAATGTCTCATATTCTCAATGTTAATGTGGTTGTATTTGATTTATTCTCCTGCGATCTCCTGAGTGTTCCTCCTTTATTTTATTAAAGACTGTTTTGTTATCTAACTCCTCTCCATCATGTTACGAACTTCCGTGTTAATGTCACTACAGCCATTCCTTGACATTAACACGATTCTTCTAAAAAATGATGTGATTAATCAATAAAGCTAAGTTGCTTCAGTCAAGTGTTCATCTTGAAATATTACTGACATAAAAGTTATTCTTATGTGTACTTTATAAAAATCAGTAAAGATTTCACAGTCAAAAGACATATGTACAACAACCTATAGGGGGATGAATTTAAATTGATGGATGAATAATAAAAGCCCTTTTAAAAAATTATAAACAATCAATCAGATGACAGATGGCATGTAGAAGATTCTATAACAGGTTTTCAGCAACAGTTTTTTATCATTTTGATATTTAGAGGTCTTAGTATCGAATACACTCACCTAATGGATTATTAGTAACACCTATTCAATTTCTCATTAATGCAATTATCTAATCAACCAATCACATGGCAGTTGCTTCAATGCATTTAGGGGTGTGGTCCTGGTCAAGACAATCTCCTGAACTCCAAACTGAATGTTAGAATGGGAAAGAAAGGTGATTTATGCAATTTTGAGCGTGGCATGGTTGTTGGTGCCAGACGGGCCGGTCTGAGTATTTCACAATCTGCTCAGTTACTGGGATTTTCACGCACAACCATTTCTAGGGTTAACAAAGAATGGTGTGAAAAGGGAAAAACATCCAGTATGCGGCAGTCCTGGGCGAAAATGCCTTGTTGATGCTAGAGGTCAGAGGAGAATGGGCCGACTGATTCAAGCTGATAGAAGAGCAACTTTGACTGAAATAACCACTCGTTACAACTGAGGTATGCAGCAAAGCATTTGTGAAGCCACAACACGCACAACCTTGAGGCGGATGGGCTACAACAGCAGAAGACCCCACCGGGTACCACTCATCTCCACTACAAATAGGAAAAAAAGGCTACAATTGGCAAGAGCTCACCAAAATTGGACAGTTGAAGACTGGAAAAATGTTGCCTGGTCTGATGAGTCTCGATTTCTGTTGAGACATTCAGATGGTAGAGTCAGAATTTGGCGTAAACAGAATGAGAACATGGATCCATCATGCCTTGTTACCACTGTGCAGGCTGCTGGTGGTGGTGTAATGGTGTGGGTGATGTTTTCTTGGCACACTTTAGGCCCCTTAGTGCCAATTTGGCATCGTTTAAATGCCACGACCTACCTGAGCATTGTTTCTGACCATGTCCATCCCTTTATGGCCACCATGTACCCATCCTCTGATGGCTACTTCCAGCAGGATAATGCACCATGTCACAAAGCTCGGATCATTTCAAATTGGTTTCTTGAACATGACAATGAGTTCACTGTACTTAAATGGCCCCCACAGTCACCAGATCTCAACCCAATAGAGCATCTTTGGGATGTGGTGGAACGGGAGCTTCGTGCCCTGGATGTGCATCCCACAAATCTCCATCAACTGCAAGATGCTATCCTATCAATATGGGCCAACATTTCTAAAGAATGCTTTCAGCACCTTGTTGAATCAATGCCACGTAGAATTAAGGCAGTTCTGAAGGCGAAAGGGGGTCAAACACAGTATTAGTATGGTGTTCCTAATAATCCTTTAGGTGAGTGTATGATACAGTAGGGCAGGCTTTAAAGCACTAATCATATTTAAGACTCCACTGTCTGTTGGTTTGTCACCATGCCATAATAACCTCATATAGTAACAGGGGTGTAATATGTGTTCAGTCTTACCTCACTTTTACAAGATCTACCATGTGTTGGCTCAATAGTGCCATGGCACTTCTAAGGACTGCATGTTTTTAATGTCATTTTCACTTTCCCTGTTATAAGATGTATCTTCTTGCAACTCTTTAAAATTGTAATTGTACGTGCAGTACATGGCACAGTGTAGTAAAATGTGCTGGTTTTGTGTCCTGGTTTTAATTTAGGATGGCACAACCAAAGAGCTGGGTTCACTTTTATTTACTCTTAGTGTCAGAGCCAGTTGGCCCAAGGCTGAGGAATCTGTAATGTGTGAGGACAGTATGAGACTGGGTTTCACTTTCATTTCCTCTTACATAGTGTCAGTAAATCCTGGTAGTCCAAGGACGAGGAATATGTGAGGTGTGAGGAAAGTACCAAACAACCAATGGCTAAGCTGTAAATCCATTGGCTGGAATTTTTCCAATTCCAGGGGAAACTTCCATAAGTGTACCTGTTTTGAGCACTGTAATCTCACCAGTTACTCGGATGTATACTGTAGAACTAGCAAGCTCTTTATTTGTCTCAGTCAAGTATGGCATTGAAGCAAACAAAAATAGGTAAATCAATTTACAATAAATTGAAGGGGAAAAAACAGGATGGGAATGAAGAGAAACCTTTAATGAAAACCATAAAGCAGACAGATGGTAAGACACTCTCTTCTTCATTTATAATAGTCCATTGATTTGAAACTTAATCTTTGCATCTTTGCACTTGTCAGAAAAGCCAACAAGTTTCCATGGGAATACTATGCAAGCATATTGTTTCATGTTTTGTATATTTGCATGGTTTGATGAATCACATTTAAGTTTAGGGTTAAACAATATTTCAAAGGGAATACATTTCCACTTGCTTTTGGATCAGATGACACTAATTTTTTTTGCATATTGAATTTATTTTAAAAAATGCATTAAAATGTGATTCCCTTAATGGCTTAAATATGCTGAGATTATTTTTAAATTAATTTAAAAAATGTAACATTAAAACATTAAAATATCAGAGTGATTCGGCTTTCATAAAAGGCCTCTCATAACAGGCCTCTTTCATAAAAGGACTTTATTAAAACAAATTAATATGCAGGATAACAAACAGGAAATGACATCATAGAGAGGACCCCTGCAGACCCTCATGTGTCAGACAGGGTCAACAAGTCTCTTAAAATATCAGACCCAAAATATCTCTTAAAATATATAACCTTTTATGATAAGACACATAAAAATGTTATGTGGTGACTCCCCCAAAACTAAATGATAATTATAACTGAATAATTCATGATCTTTGAAATAATGTTCAATCTGTGTTGCTTCACAAGTGTAAGAAAGACTTTTTATTTGATGATTTACACTTTTCTTGAAAATAGCATTTAAATGTTTTCAAAACATATGAAACCAAAATGAATGCAAACAAGATCTTGGAACATCTTTATATCTTACATAGCTTTATACATTTTTCTTTATCATGCACACTCTTATTTGTCACTGCTTTTAACAGGGGAACAGACGTTTGAATACATGGAAAGTTCAGATCAGTCTGGACGAGTGTATCTGGATCTAATAGGTCCAGATGTTGAAGTGAGTGGCAAGAAAGAGCTTGATATTCTCAGAAAGATTCTGAGTGAACAATCAAACCCTGAAGACCTTGACAAGGCAGCTGAGGTGTTGAAAAGATGGAGCAAACTGAACCGTGTTACCATAGACAAGAAAGAAGGCAGATTCCCTCAAACCTGGCCCTGTGAGTATCTTCAAGAAATAGATCAGTTTGTGGAAAACCACATTCCCACACTGCCAGTAGAGGGACCACAAGGATCTCAGTTAGAGCAGTTACGGGACTTTCTAAAGAGCACACACAGCATGATATGCCATGAGGTGTTTCGATTAACACCTGTACTGGAAGATACTGGGCTGCTAGATCGTCTGGTTGACAGCTACAGCCATCACCTCTTTCTCAAGTTGGACATGCTCCTAAACAGAGATCTGTCTGTGAAAGAGACCTTCTGCATTTTACAGTGGGGGAAAGATGTTTTCTTCAGGTATGATGTTAATTGGTGTTTACTTTTCCGTAAATCTGCTTGTAATAAACAAATGAAGCATGAGCTGTTGATGAATATGAACTAATTTGTTACAGTCCAGATTCGCAGCATGTCGTCAGAGTGTATGACCCTCTGCTGTTGACGGGATGGTTTGAGAAAGCAATAAGGAAACTACTGCCAATACTAAAGGTCATAATATGCTCCACCTTTAATTGTTAAAAGCATTATCAATGTATTAGGCTAACAAGGAGGAAGCTAAATATTCAGGAAGGACATAAAACATGTGTCTCTGTCCCATTTTAAATGCCACAGAATGACATCTCTAAGACTCTACAGAACATCCTGCGCTATGATGAGCAACAGGAATCGACGGACGAAGAAAGTTTCATCAGAGTGCACATAGATGTCACTCAGGTAGAGTAAACAATGCACAATCATTCAAAAATGGATTTTTAATGGTTTCTAAATATGCATTGCACACTTATTTTATGTTGTTATGTCTTTTCAGTGTCTGAATGCTGTTCTTGCAAATTCTGAAGCATTTAGTAAGACCCTTAAGTGTACGGCACAAAAGCTCTGTCTCAAAGAGCTTCATCGTTTTGTTCGGAAGTAAGTGTATAAAATGTGTTTGTCTTCTTATTATCAAAATATTTATTTTTGATACATGTTTGTTTATTGATTTCTTCATACCAACATACTGAAATAATATGAACATTAATATGAACTTTTACTTGTTCATATGTTTTCTAGGTATGTGGATGCAGAGAAAAAACACCTAACAAATTGGCAACCCTTGAAAACAAACTCTGTGTACCTGTTTCGGGTCATCAGCACCTGTAGGCAACTCAGGTGAGTTTTATTTTTAATGATAAATACAATAATAACTTTATATATCACTCAAAACCTGTCCAGTGTACAATTAACTGACTTTATATGCATTATATTCTGAATCATTCTGTATACCTGCATTATGTTCATACACAGGCAACCACAGAACTGTAGTTCTTTCGTAAAACCAGTTTTATTCTTATATTTATTTTCCTGTTTAGATTTTTTGCTCCCCAACTCAACAAACCAGATATAAACAACGATCTCTTAAACATCATCTGCTGCATATTAAAGGAGATGGAAGATCACGTTTTGTCTATTGTACAAAAGATGATGAAACACTTAGCACAGGTATGTCAGTATTTCATCATCAACAGTTTATGCATGGAAGGAAAGTTGGGGGATTTCCCAAATTAACAGAATTCCTAAAATGGAATGTCCCAGAAATTCTGAAATTATTTTTTGTTTGCTTATATAGTTTGCTTACATTTCATTGTTCAAGGTTAAATTTGTGTACTTAGTATGCATTAGACATCATGAAATAACAATGAACAATGCTTTTCAAGCATTTCAACCATGATTTTATAGTAAACAATAGTGTATATTTATAAATTGACATTAACCTAGAGAAATAATTATGAAAATAATTAGGAAATTACTATATTTTTTCTGTAAATATACATTTCCAGGACAGTTTGAGACGTTATTTCAAAAAGGGATGTGAGCAAATTCATACCCTGACAGAGGCAATCCAAAAGCAGTGTGCATCTCTGCCTCAGAATGACGTGGGAAAGGAAATTCAAGAGGTTGGTTCTGTACTCATAAACCCACTCAAACTTAATTCTTCAACAACAGAACTTTAACTTTACATAACTCTTTCACACTTATTTTCTGCTCTTCTGCCCCACTTTCTTTCTGATAGATCTTTGTGGATGTCGCCTACGACTGTGTTTCACGCGTGTATCTGGATTGCCTGATGAAGAGCAAGATCAAGCGGCTTGAAAAGAGATGGGGAAATGTCGGAGAAAGGATGAGAGAGGACGCTCTCAATTTTCACAACACATTCACTGAACTGGTAAAAAAACAAAAAAAAAAACACTTTCCTGTTGCATTAAGTTTTTAAAAGTTCTTATCTCATCAGAAATGTACTTATACTCATAGTGGTGGTACAAAGGCCCAGTTATTGTATGTTCAAGTTACAATTGGTACATGAGTAAAAACAACATAGGGAACTGATATCAACCATTGCTTATTGAAGCAAATGATGCAATTCAAACTAAATGATCCAGTAGTTCACAAGTTCCTTTGCCCATGATCTTTAAGCTGATAAGGTTAAGCGTATTTGGCTTGCTGTCCGCAGTGGAGGGGCTCGAGGAAGCAGCTTCAACTCGAGCTTAGATATACCCCCCAGTGAGACTATTAATGCTTGGATGATGAGTATGGTAGCAAGATGCCTAAATTATATTGGTAGAGTTGGGTAGGTGGAGGGATGCCAAAACAGAGCAAGGTGAGCGACTGCTTATATGCTCCGGCAGTTAATTGAAAGATTAGATGGGTTCACTCCTCTCGAAATTACGTTGTGAACTTCATATTTCCACAAACACTGTTTGTTATACCGGTTAAAACTCTCTTCATCCTGATAGCAATCAATAATAGAAGTGGTCTAAGGCTATGTTTACACGGAAACGATCTGAAGAGAAAACGCAAAAGTGGCGTTGCATTATCACTGTTTATTCTGCGTTTAGACGAGCGTTATGGTTGGGAAATCCGCGTGCATATGGTGACGCAAAAGCATGTGAAATTCGATGTAGTATGCACTCCAGGCGGCTAGGTGGCAATGTGAAGCACTGCCACACAACAACACCAATATCTTAGAATATTTTTTACAACTGCTGAAAAGACTCTTGTATGTTTTTCAGAGCTGCTAGGGCAACTTGAAGGTCCGACGTATGGAAATAATCCGACATGTTGGTTGTTATTTTCCTGTACTGGCGCATGCATGTGACGTAAACGCGTACGCGACGACCGTGAGCAGATTTGCGTTTTTACCATTTAGACGGGAACGCGACAGTGGAGCGTTTTTAAGATTTCCACTCTGGAGGGTGGTTTCACTTTTTTGCGTTTTTAAGCCCCCAAAACGCTGTTGCCGTGTAAACGAAAGGCACATCCGATAAAATATTTTTACGTTTTCACCCGGAATCGTTCTCGTGTAAACGGGGCCTAAATATTGTACATATATCCGTCATGAAACTCTAGATGCCGCAGACTGATAGGTCCATAACACAATCTGCTTGCAATCACATCATTCTAGGGCAGTGGTTTCCAACCTTTTTTTGTCTGAGACCCCCTTTTTCTCAAGAAAATATTTTAGGGCCCCCCTTCACATTTAATGATATTATCGCTCTTGTAAGCTTGCAGCAAGGATGACAAAATATGTTGTTTTCAAACAAACGGTATGTTTATGCACAAATAATAGCCTATAATATTGAAAATACAATAACAAAAACATCAGTAGGCCCTTTGTAATTTAAAAACGTAAGCCTAGGAGAAGCCTATATATTGGCCCTATTTGAAATGCAAAAACAAAAATATTCACACTGGTGTGTAGGTAAAAAAAGAAAGAATATAGGCTATTACTAAATGACTGTTGTCTGGGGCCTCAATACTTGCATGTTATTTGTGAGGCTTTATCAATGTGAGGCTTTATTTTTTACGCTTTTGGCGCTATAGCGAGCGATAATAAACTTTATTACCAGAATAATGCGTCTTTCGGAAGAACATTGTAGCCGGAACTACATCTCTCTGTGTACGTGTAACGGAGGACAGCTAGTAGTTGCTGTGCGAGTAAACCTCACTCCTCTGATCTCAATAGGCGCACTAGCGACAGATGCTAGAGGCTGCAGTCTTAAGCCTCCTTGTTAGAGCGCCTTACTCTCACGCCGGAGACCCGGGTTCGAGACCCGCTCAGAGCGGGGTGAGAAGGACCCGGGTGGAGGGGTTACATTGGTGCCGTGACCCGGATGGGAGTGAGGTTTAGGGGGGTGAGTGTAACGGAGGCCAGCTAGTAGTTGCTGTGCGAGTAAACCTCACTCCTCTGATCTCAATAGGCGCTCTAGCAACAGATGCTAGAGGCTGCAATCTTAAGCCTCCTTGTTAGAGCGCCTGACTCTCATGCCGGAGACCCACTCAGAGCGGGGTGAGAAGGACCCAGGTGGAGGGGTTACATACGTCTATGACGATTCACGCAGGTACTGGGCTACTCCGCAGCGGCAGCGATCCGAAGCAGTGTAAAATAGTCCCAATGTAAACACTTATTATAGGTGTACCATGGTGGTTCAGGATAAGACAAAAACACCGATTGGAAAATGGATTCATGATGAACTCGCTCATTATATAAATTTAGTAAATTTTGAACAGAAAAAAGTTAAGGACTTTTATTTAATGCTCATTGCTCAAACCTTTCAAAATATGACACGGCCCCCCACAGAGCTCGCTGAGGCCCCCTTGTGGGCCGCGACCCCCCTGTTGGGAACCGATGTTCTAGGGCACACCTGATTGGTTCCTGCTGTATCAGTAGCCAATGAGCTCGCTTCTCAACCTTCAAAGACTTGGTCACCATTTGGTGTAGCAGTTGCAGTGGCTTTCAGAAACCCTCCACCTTCCCCAGCTCCACCTGTATAGATCTGCTACGGGTATTTCATACATGCTATATTGTACAGCAGCAGCATGTCTTACTTGCTCACAGCAGCGTGTCATATATTTATTGGCAGTAGCAAGTCCTGTACTTGCTCTGTAGCAGCAGCGTCAGCAATAACCAGCAGCATAGCAGATCTATTCTGCCAAGACCAAACATATTAACAGTGTCATAGCCATTACCATGCAAAACACTTCGAGAGTTGTCATGACAGAAATATCTCCATGTGTGTTTCATGAGGCTATGCAGAGATGAAGACTTCTGATCTAAAACAACGAGCTTATGCTGCGCTCACACCACGTTGTAATTAATTAAGAGATGACAGCCCGTGTTGCACTTTGAGCTGTTCTCTCCGAAATTGTCTACCGTAATTTTAATGTCTTTAAGATACTGAATTAAAAAGAACTTTGACAGTGACGATCAGATAATCCCCAAGAGTATGACTCATGTGCACATTAGCCACAGCATCAACACAATGCAGTATTTTCATAGACAATGTATCTGTTTCCTGCAGAGTGGCAGTGATGACCAGAGGAACCAGCTCCTTCAGAGACTGAGTGAAGTTGTGCTTTGCATTGATGTAAATGCACTGAAGGTTATCTGTTGTGATTTTTCCCAAAGTTTCCCAAAGGACAGGTAAACTCAGCCAATAACACTCGACTGTCTTTGTATAACATTTGTAATATTCAAACATGTAATTACAGGTCTGGAAATGTAGGTTTTATTGATATTTGAAAGAGTATTTGTGTGTAAATGAGTACTTTTGTTTTCATCAGAAAGTGCAGTGAAGTCTTCTGAATGTTTTGCAGTGAGCAGTATGTACCTGGTCTGCTGCGCTGGAAGGGGGTGTTATCAGAGCGACAGGTTAGGGAAGTACTGGATGTGGTGAGGGACGTACTGGATGTGATCCGGGACCTTCACCTGGATCCAAAGCCTAGATGTGTCACCCGTCATTCCCTGAAGGGCTTTTGCTGTTGTCTTTGATATGAATAACACCATGAGTCAGACTCATAAAACCTTTGTTTACAAGTGTTTACATGGCATGACTGGCATTACTGTTTCTTTTTTTCAATGTTTCTAATTTTTTATACATATAATTTGTGTCAAATGACCTTTTTGTTTTTACTTGAAAGAGGAAATAATGTATTTGAAGACCGTTTAGGTGTTTGCAAACAGCGATGGCGTGTTTTGTTGGCAGAAAAGGACAGTGTGTGGAAGCCATGGAATAAAAGAATAAAAGTGGTAATTTCGAGTTTATGTCTTTTTAATTCTGAGAAGAAAAATCAGAATTGTGAGATATAAATTCTTTTTAATTTCATTCATTCGAAAGTCTTTTTTCCTCGGAATTGTGATATAAACTCGCAATTGTGAGTTATAAAGTCAGAATTTGGAGATAAAATTATTATAGGTTTAAATGCTATTTATGTAAACTGCATATATAATATGTAAAGCTATTGTTTACATCACATTGGTTTAATAGTAGACTAATCATCGCAGGTTTCATCAGTTCAGTTTGTGGCTTGTAACCATAAATGACTCCGTTTAGCTTCAATGGGCATCTTTTGACAATGATATTTTTTTGCATTCCAGTTCATTCAAAATCCAAAAGCACAAGACATTTTTTCTCTTATTCTGTGGATTTTGTCCGTTTCCCTCCACTTGTTACCGCTGTTTTTCTGCCATCACAATGTGCGCACAACTGCAGGTGACGTAACATGCCTGCTGGTCTTTTGGACCACTGGGGAAAAAAAATAGCTTTTTTTGATACTCAGTGTTTTTTTATGATAATTCGTTGTTAATTAAAAAATATGTATATTTAAAAATGTTATTGTAAAATTATTTAATATTTAAATTGGTTGAATTTTGGTATTTATTCTAATATAAATGTAATTTCATTTGAAAATAGGATGCATTTTTTTTATTCATTTGGGAGATGTTTTTAATCCAATGTGACTTATAAATGTGGTACATCATAAGCAATTTATCATACAAGAGTCAGCAGTACTGTACAACAAGTATACAATAAAAGTTGTAAAAAGACATAAATGGCCCTTTTTGATTCTTTAATGTCTTTTTTTTTCGATAAAATAATTTTCACAGAGTATTGATGTTGTCTCATGTCTTCATGGTTAAATGCATTTGCATTGTGTGTGTATGGCTGATTGACAGTTCGTTTCCAAGGATAGGAAGCAGGAGGTAAAAATAAGTACACTAAAACCACATCCTGTGTTCCTGTAGAGGATAAGGTTTGTCGGGAAATCTTCAGTCTTCAGTCTGTCAGGAACTACACATCCATTGTGACAGCAGATGTGTTTCCTAACTGCACCGGTAACTTGGAATAGTTTACTACTTGACACTTTCACACCACATCCTGTTTGTAGATGTCTGTTATGGGCATTCTCATAATCAGTAATTATCATACATAGCGGCAAAGAAACAATTAGGATGTGTGTACTGGAATTATTTGATACTGATATTAAGAGACAATTACCAAAAATTCTCTTAGGTTTATTTTTCATAAACCATATTACTGAAATTCTGGTATATCCTGGTAGGTACAAAATCTACTCTGCCAAAATCTGATAGCTTCTCTGTGACTATTGACCAGTCCATAGTTTTTCTATCCACGCAGGTTAAAGTGGCCTATAAATAAAATGTATTTTATAAACCACATTACAATGAGAAACTGGAGAAGAGGGTATTGTTAAAGGGTCACTCCACCCATTTCAACATTAATCTTTATTGAAAGTGGGTTATATATGTAGTCGAAATGTAAAAGAAATTTTAAATTTGGTGCCCTCTTGACCGAGAAAAGACAGAAAATAACTTTGGGGCGCATTTGTATGTAAGACAACAACTCCCACAATGCACCATGTTGCACAGCTCCGCAAGCCACTCCCACTAATCCAGAACAGCGCAAACATCAGAGAAATCGCTCTTCCGTCTACAAGAAGGCTAGCTGCCAAATGAGTTTAAAATTCATTTCACAAAAAATGTCTAGTTAGTTGTGGCGAGCAGGACGAGGGCGAGGGACGTGAGAGGACGACGCGAGTGATAATGAATGACACCTGTGCAGCGGTCTCATATCTCTCACGGAGGAGCGGAAGCACAAAAGGAACAGGCCTGATTTTATGTTTTGTTTCTGTTGTGTGTGGCCAGCTGGCTTATACTTTTGTTTTGTATTTGTTTATTTTACTATTAAAACGTTTAAATGTTCGCCGGTTCCAGCCTCCTTCTTCCCACAACAACGAACCCCGTTACATTGGCAAACTCATTAGTGAATTACTCGTTTGTATTTCTTTCTATATGGTGAATTATTGCATGATACCTGCATGTTCAGTCAGGCGAAACTAGGATGGTTCACATCACAACACAAACGTCCGTGTGGTCGTCTGATTCAGAGATTTCGTCCAGGAGAAACTGCCTTGTTGAAATTCTCTGCAGCAGACGGACTCTATCTGTGTCCGTAGCGCACAGCGAGAGCACACGCACCAGCAGTCCGCCCAGCTCAAGCCAGCCCGGGCTCCTCGTCCGCGACAGGCAGCCGCCTCCTGTTCCACCATCAGCCTCAGCTGCTCTTCACTATATTGCGGCTCGTAAAGATAGCCACGAACAGCGGATTCGAGCAGCAGAATTTCAAAATCCTCTTCTTCCATATCATGTTTAGTTTCTTCCGTCATTGTCGTAACTTCCTATATCCACAGCGCTTGTTAGCTTAGCTTATAAACAAGATGGCTGATATTGCTTTCAGTATCTGCAAGTGAAGTCCCACCCACTGATCTGTGATAGCTCTGTTAGCGCATTAGGTCCAACCCCCTATGGGCGGGTTTGAAAGGGTGGGAATTTGTGCTTGTAGTCTATACAGAAATCCCCCCTTTTTACACTTCCTCCTACAATGACGTCAAATGACGATTTTTGCGTCATTGTAGGAGGAAGTGAAAAAGGTAAATAGTAGATTTCTCTCGTCTCAGGGGAAAATGAAAGAATGTTGCACGACCATTCAATAGTATGACTGGTTGTCTAACAATGGACCTCTTAATGCAAATGGGTGGAGTGTCCCTTTAAGAACAAAGATACATTTTAAAGTTTAAAATTAGATCCAACTAATTTTGATAATTTTCATCTTTCTTAGGCCTACTGTTTATTTCTAAAATAGTAGAAAGAGTGTAGCAGCGCAGGTCTCTCAATAAATTGTTTGAAAAATTTCAATTTGGATTCTGTCCATTTCATAGCACAGAAACCGCACTTGCCGAAGAACTATCTGCTTATGGCAGTCCATTCTGGTCATGCAGCATGACTTTACTTATTTTGCTCGATCTGAGTGCGACCTGGGGCCTGTTTCAATAAGGAGGGTTCAACCAACTCTGAGTTAAAAGTTGAACTCTTGAGTTGATTTACCCTGAGATGGGAAACACTAAAGTTTTCAGTTTCAGAACAGCTGAATTGAGTTAGTTCAATCAACTCTGAGTAGGTTGACTCTGGCTGCGTTCCAGTCCACTTTTAGACACGCACTTGCGAACTTCCCTAAGCACTTCCCATAGGGGGAATCCCTGCCGCCATTTTGAAGTGCGTTCCACTTCGTGAAGTGGACGAGGGAAGTTTATATGGACAGACCCTCGTTCCCTCGATTTTGACCGAGGGAGCAAGTCTACTTCATATGTACACTTCAGGCAGCTCCATATACCACAATGCAACACGATTGTGACGTCACCGCAGATCTCGTCAAATCACCACCAGAGACCACCACCACAAACAACTCTATGATATATTAATTATGATTTTTTTCAATTTAAAACAACCCAAACACATCTATATACATTTGGATGCTGCCTTAAACAAATTCTTAAAGGGAAACTATTAAATAATAAATCAACTCCATAGCTGATTCCAAGTGATCAAGGGCTTAGGATCGTTCCAGTTCAGCCCATTGCAGTTTCCGCCAGTAGTGGGCACTCATGCAACGTAAGCAATGACGTACATCCGAGTGAACGAGACGGAGGGAAGTTAGCGAGTGAAGGGCATGACAATTTTGGACTGGAACCACGCAGCCTGGTACGCAGCCTCTGAGTTATGCCTGGTTCAGATTACACGATTTTAGCCCGATTTTGGCACGATCCGTTTGACGTAGGGTGTCGTGGGGATTCGCAAACGACAACGGGCGTCGGGACGCAAGATTCGATCGTATCATCTCGTATAGTGTGTCATAGTGGGCGACAACCTACGTTGCGTCTGCGATGCTTCACGACATCACGACAAAAATACTATGTTTAATTTTTTTAACGGTCGTCCACGGCGGGTTCCGTCACATGTATGGAGCACAGAAGCCAGGGGCGGATCTACCGGGGTGGCATAGGGTGGCAAATGCCACCCTAAAAGAAAGCCTTGCCACCCCTGCTGCCACCCTAGTTGGCAGCAACGAATTAAAAGTTATGGCCAATTTGACAATTTACGAGCACGAATCTCCCATGTCCGACTGCAGTGAATTCGCTACGTGCACAATATGACGACCGTTGACGTTCGTACTTTATTGTGTGGGCAAATACTTCCGGCGAAAACTTCCGGTGATCTGACCGCGAGAGCGGGAGACAGCAAGAGACAACAGCGACCGATTTCCATTACCAGAGAGATAAGTTTTCAACCCGACCAAATTTTTAAATGCATATCATTTTCAGTGTATTTCACCTGTGCGTTTCTATGCTTTATATTACTGCATTTATTTTGTGCAAGTGAGATGAGTAAAGCACATCTGTTTCATATCATTATCTGCCTGGTGTTTATAAGCAGTAGCCTACAGTATTCCACAGTAAAACGCTCAAGTTGGGTGCTCAACAAAATAATATATATAAAAAAGGGAAAAAAGGTCGGCACACCTTGGCTCCAAAAGTTAAACGCACCCCTGCCTTTATACTCACGCAGGGCTGGACTGGCCATAATATTATAACTATTATTATATAGTAGTGTAATGTAGACAGACACTATATCACAACTAAAAGAGTTTTGAGTTTTTCTTTGTTCAATTTGCACACTGAATATGGGTTGGAGCTCTTTATTTTGAACTCTCAAAGTGTACCAGATTGATGAATTTAACATTAAAAAGCACAAAATTTTCTTATGGGGGAGCATGCCCCCGAACCCCCCTAGAGAGAGAGAGGTGCACTCACCGCAGATTTCCCAAAATCCTGTGGGAAAAAACGCTATTGCTATACCAATGCAGCTTATAGCTTGTTTTAGCATTCATCACTGTGGAGTGGGGCTATAATTCAACTTAGTAGTTATTTCATCTGTTAACTCTTACTCACTCCTATTCACTTATGACATTAGTGGTTTTTATAGGAGTTGGTATACATATTCAAGGGAGTGCAAAGTTCGGTTGTGTTTATGATCATATGTAGTGGGCCAGTCTGGGCCAAAATGCCCCGGCCGATTTTTTGTCCCAGTCCAGCCCTGTACTCACAGGTGACCCCAAACCCCCCCACAAAAAAAGATACAAATAATAATACAAATAATGCCCTTTTGTATACATACGATTTCTCATCAAACTGTGTTGACTGTGATTAAATTTAGTATATATATACGTCTGCCATGTTGCCACCCCTCAAAAATTCCTGCCCCCCTCTTGCCACCCCATAAATATTTTTCTAGATCCGCCCCTGACAGAAGCTATAGGAGCACAGAAGCTTTTCCGTACACAACTTTCAAAAATGGCGAAACGAAAGAGAGACGATGGTGCTACTAGGTGGAGTTATGACATGGAGGAAAGGTTCGTGGAGCTGTGGAACAGTAACAGAAAACAATATTTTACCTCAAGTTCTCTTTGGAGGATTGACAGCCCATACTGTCCTCTTCGAGCAATCCAGGAACGTGTTCATTGTCGGGTTTTCTTTCTTTTTTTACGTTTTTCTGAACACAGGACAGCCAACACTCACTGCTTCATCCATTGTTTGTTTACGTTCGTTTCCGGAAGTCACTCGCTACTAGTTTCGCCTTCTCGATGACATCACGCGCGTCGTTACAGACGGCACGCGATGACTGGTCAGGAAGCAACGTGTAGTCTGACATGTTTCTTGTCAACGACACGACAAGATTTTAGGAGTCAAAATCGCGTAATCTGACACAGTGACTATCGTAACAGACAAAAAAAAATCGTGTAATCTGAACCAGGCATTAAGCACGTGCACCACGACTATGAAAAGCCATGATCAATGGATCTCCGAAATTACGATTCACCATGGCAACAGCACCCGACAAAAAGACGTTCACATACTTCCGAGTCAATACACAAGTATAATTCTTAATCACTGTTATATTCTCAGGTGAAAACGGACAGAAAGGTAAGTCATTTTCATGGTAGGCCTATCCCACAGGCAAAAAAAAAAAAGTGGCAGCAACTAAAAATGAACAATAAATTCATAATTCAATCAGTTAAATCTTTAAGCATAAAAGGTTCATGGCTGTAGGCTACATGACTTGACAAACATTTGACATATTAAATAAATATAATTCAGTGTCTATTTCAATGTGCAGCAGCTGATTCCACATAGTATAATGCTCTTTTCACATAGGCAAGGCAAGGTAAGTTTATTTATATAGCACATTTCATACACAATGATAGGCCTAATTCAAAGTGCTTTACATAGAAAATTTTTTAATAATCAAAAGAAATATGAATAATTAAAACAGATTAGAATAAAAAAGAGAAAATAAAATACAGCACAAACAGTCTGACTCAGTGGCACAGTGCTCATACAGTAAATGCACTGCTATATAGATGTGTTTTGAGTCTGGATTTAAATGTGACTACTGTAGGAGCACATCTGATTGTCACAGTCATCGTCTGCACCATTCTGTCTATGGCCCTGTCCCAAATGGAACCCTAAGCACTCGCGGTCTTCCTCTGAGTCCGCACTTTCGTAACGTAATGCCGCTTTGACTGTCGGGAAGAAGTCTGCTGTGGAGTCCGCATCAGCACGGGCTCGGCAAAAGTGCGCATCAAGGGCGCAAATCGACCACACGGGGCGCTCGCGAGCACCCTTCTGAGATCTAAAAATGACAAATGGGACACACTCAAGGGGGTAATCCATCGACCGGAAGTTGAAGCCGGCCGGGTGCCGCCATGTTGTAGCAGAACTTCACTTGCGTTAGCATTTCCATTGACTCCCATTCATTTTGGCGTCACTTTGACAGCGAATAACTTTACATCTGAGGCGTTTAAAGACTCCATTTGTCCATTATTTATTTCTAAAGAAACACGACAATGTATAAAGGGCTCCATTACCTTCTATGTTACATTATGGCCCCGTAGAAACAGATTTAGTAAAAATAGGCTAACGATTGCGTCATAACCACTCGACTCTCTGTCGCGCTGAACAGAAATTACCGTACAGACAGGAGGAGAAGCTCGCAGGCAATCGGGGGGACGTCCCGTCAAGGGAGAAGCCCATAGATAATGAGTCCATAAAAGCAACGGAATACTTACTCCTGCTCACTCACGCCAAAGAACTCTTTGCTCAAGTTCCCCGTCTCTGCAAGATTAACGTTGGCAATTTTCACGCACAGCTACTAGAAGATTAACGTCTGTCAGACAGGTTGCTCACGTCATCAAGCTTAGTTTGAGTCGGTTTGAGTCTGCGCGTCAGGAACGGAAGTGCTCAAAAAACGCTAAAAAGGGCTTCAACTGTCTCAACTGAGTTCCAATGAGATGGCTCTGTCCACTTCTTATACTGTCTATGGACACACTACGGTCTCACGGACTTAACGGACACGCGCACGCGTACGCGGCAGCCATTGTAAGTCCACAAGACTGAAAGTGCACATGAAGTGTGCCATTTGGGATTGGGCCAATGTCTTCACTACTTCCCAGAATCCCTCGTGTCTTCACACCTGAACTCACTACCTCATTACACACCCGTTCATCGTCTTCATCCGTGTCACCTGTCATCACCTCGTTAGTGTTCATTTGTATCTGTATTTAGTTTCCCTCTGTTCAATCAGTCCTTGTTGGTTCTTGTTTATGTTACATGGTTTTGTGTGTGAATACTTCTACCTGTCTGTACCTGTTGGGATTATTAGTAAATGTTTGAATTGGAGCCTTTTGGCTCTGCATCTCCTTCAACCTGCACCACACCCGTGACACTGATCTCCTCTGGAAGCTGGTTCCAGCATAGTAGCTAAAAGCGGACTCACCATGCTTAGAGTGAACCCTTGGTATTTCTAGCTGATGTGATCCTAATGATCTGAGTGATCTGTTGGGTTTATATTCAGTGAGCATATCTGCAAATTATTGAGGTCCTAGGCCATTGAATGATTCATATACCAGTAATAATACTTTAAAATCAATCCTAAATGTAACTGGGAGCCAGTGTAAAGACCTGAGGACTGGTGTGATATGTTAATATTTTCTGGTTCTGATCAGAATCCTGGCAGGAGTGTTCTGCATGAGTCTGTGTACATGATCTACGGATCTGTATATTAATCTTCTATGTTTATTGAGTACTACTTTGTCTTGTAAGTATGTGTGATTTATGTACCTCAACGCTTTTTTGGCCAGGTCGCCGTTGTAAATGCGAAAGTGTTCTCAATGTGCTCACCTGGTTAAATAAAGGTTTTATTATTATTATTATTATTATTATTATGAGCTGCAACTGTCTTATGGTCTTTTTAGGAAGGCCAGTGAGGAGTCCATTACAATAATCCACCCTGCTGGTGATGAAAGCATGCACAAGTTTCTCTAAGTCATGACTGGAAACAAAGCATCTATTTCTTGCAGTTTTTGAGATGATAGTATGCTGATTTAGTTATTGCTTTGACATGACTACTGAAACTAAGGTCTGACTCTAGAGACACACCTGACTTGATTTTTAGTTGTTTGACGGTGACCCCTAGAGTGAAGGTATGCATTCACCTTGAGAACTTCATCTTTGTTTCCAAACGCAATGACTTCAGTTTTGTCTTTAACTGAAGAACTTTTTGATACATCCAACTGTTGACTTCATCAATGGATTGGTACAGGTAGTCAATGGAGCTGTAATCGTTAGGCGACATAATTAAATGTTCTCTAATCCAACCTTTTTTTAGGCTAATGAAATTAACATTTGACTTCTACTGGGCCAACAGCAAGAAGGCACAGGCTGGACCTGCACCACCACTGATAGATGAAAATGAGAAACACAATATTGGAAGAATATTAAAATCCAACAGGAAAAAGAATAACCGTTCCTTTTGTATTTTAGGAAATAAAGATGACCAAATAAATTGTAAATAATTAGTGTGTATTTAACAGCTGTGGTCGTGGTTACGGCATATATCTCTACCCTTCCATCTGGCATCCTTCCATTCCATACAGTAATTTCATTTTTGGAAGGTGCGATGATGGGAGTGTGTCATCCAAACACATTGGAAATCCTAAAGGATATTCTAATTATTAAGTTACTTTCAGAGGTCACAGCAAGATGTTATCAAATGAACGTCATTTATCAAATTAGTCTCATTTAAACCGATTTCTCCACCACTGTCCTGCAATCCTGTGAAACTTCTCTTTGATGGATCTCACGGGTTTGTGTCCAGAAAACAACACAAAAACTCTCCGAAAGAGCGTGAGAGCGAGGGACACTTTCCTCCCCACTCTGATACAGTGGCCTTACTAATGTGCTCTCTCCGTTGTTATATAGAAAAATGTGCAATGAATGAATGTACTGCACTGCAAAAAATGCTTTTCTTACTTAGCATTTTTGTCTTGTTGTTTCCAGTCAAAATACCTAAAGATTCTTATATCAAGATGCATTTATTAAAAGAAAAACTCTGGGTTTACATGAGAGAACCTGCTCCTGACCAGGTTAGTTACCATGGTAACTGACTCTGAGTATAAGTTACCTCTCTTTCAGAAACGGGCTTGACTTACTCTGCTTTCTCGGGTTTGACACACCTCCCATTCTGAAATGGAAAACCCAGAGTTCTCCTCATTTCAGGGTTAACGTACTCAAGAGTTTTCACTTAACCTCCTTTCTGAAACAGGCCCCTGCATGGTGTTCCCCAAGGCTCAGTCTTGGGCCCTCTTTTATTTATTATTTATTTACTGCCCCTTGGACATATTTTTAGGAAGTACGGTATTAATTTCCACTGCTATGCTGACAACACCCAGCATTACATGTCTTCCATGCCTACTACTTTTTCTCCACTTTCTCTGTCTAGCTGCTTAGCTGAAATTAAAATCTGGTTTTCATCAAATTTCTCATCAAAACTTAATAGTGGTAAAACTAAAATTCTGGTATATCCTGGTAAGTACAAAATCTACTCCGCCACAATCTGATAGCTTCTCTGTGACTATTGACCAGTCAATAGTTTTTCTATCCAATCAAGTTAAAGTGGCCTATAAATAAAATGTATTATTATTATTAAAGGAATAACACAAAATATAAAAATGGTGATTTGTCATTTTATTTCACAAAGAATTTCAGTACGTACAAAATGATTGCACGATGCCTGAGCGCAAGCAAATCTACATAAGCAATGTTCAAATGTTATGAAGCAAAATTCATTTAATCCTCACTATGGAAAAGAAGCTCCTGCTAAACTGGAGCGAATCGCTCTTTTCTTTGATTTGATCTTGGCTGCAAGTGACGCTCTTCCGGATGTTCCTGACGTCTAATGTAGAAAGATTTCCCTTGAGTCTCAGCCAAGCAGAAATATGACGGTCACTGTAAAAACAAAGAGACATGAGGAAAGTGCAACGGTCGTTCTTGCCAGAATAACTCCACAGCAGAATCCACTATACCTGAGATCAGGGTAAACACTCATCAGGTTTACAAGCTCTAACTTTATACTGTCTGGATCCTGTAATTTCAGAAGTTCTGCTAATCTGGGAAGAATGTCTTTCAACCAATCCATGTTTGATCCCTGGAAATAATGAATGAATGAGGAAAATTAGACAATGCCATGTATGTTACAAAAGGGATCATTATATTGGTTTCTAAGGAAATAAGGTCTGCGGTTTCAGCAAATTAAACTTGCATTTTAACAAAAAGAAAAAAACATACAAATTTAACCTTTATTTATGATGTGTTTTTTTTTGTGTGTGTACTTACAGCTGCAGTCAGGCATCTATGTATGCGTTCACTGTTTAAGCACAGTTCTGATGCTGCCATCTGTTGCTGATCTTTATTTGAAAGTATGATCTTTTGCTTCATCATTTTCCGTACATATTCAGCAAGAAACTCCTTATGCATCCCACCCAGTAGCTCCTAATCATCAAATCAATCAATCAATCAATCAATCAATCAATCATGACCAATTAAATATACAGCAAATAAAGAAGTCAATATTTTGGTTGATCTATATGTTTATACCTGGCAACACATTTTGTCCAAGTTGTTGAATTTCTGAATATGTCTGTCCAGCTTTGCAAGTATCTCTTCACATACACCGCGACTATCCTTGAGCCACTGGTAGGAACCCACCTTCCTGTACAAATCCTGCAGGAACAGATACATTGGCATTTATTTTAATGCATAAAGAAACTAACATGCAGAATCTGGTCATGATGTAGGCTTGCTTGAGTAAGTATTTATGTAGTCCGCTCATATGAACTAGACAAGCAGTTAATAAAAGTTAAAACTCCGGCTTGTTATATAACTGAAGAATGAGGACCCGACAGCCAACTGCTCACATGAATGTATTCGCTGCCAAGATAAACTACCTCAATGGGTTTTTGAAAACAATGAAAGTCTATTGTGTTGGTCTAGTAGTCTGAGGTCTGGGTCATTTATAAGCCATTATTCAATTTAGTATTTTAATACATGTACATACTTCGGTGTGAAAATATGAAGTTCAGCAGTTACTTTTTTGGGTAAAATGTTTAGGGTCATAATTTCTTTTTACAATGATGTGTTAAATTGATCAAAAGTGGGAGTAAATGTATTTACAGTTATAGTGTTTTAAAATATTTCTATTACAAATAAATGCTGTTCTATTAATCAAAGAATCCTGAAAAAAAAAAAAAAATGTAAGCAGCAAAACTGTTTTCAACATTGATATAATACGATCCTTGAGCAGCGAATCAGCATATTAGAATGATTTCTGAAGGATCATGAAGATTAGAGTAATGATGCTGGATATTCAGCTTTACCATCACAGGAATAAATTACATTAAAATATAGTCAAATGTAATATTTCACAGTATTACTGTTTTTTTTTCCGTTTTTTTTTTAAAAGCAGCCTTGGTGAGCGGAGACTTTCGAAAACATTTTACAAATCTTAATGACCCCAAACGTTTGATCAGTCGTGTATATATTTTTCTATATTATAGAAATAATACAAAGAAAAATTACATTTCTAGCAAAAATGCCACAATTTTCTAAAAATGACCCAGATTCTATTTACCCAAACTTGCCTTTTAAAATGAATTTTATACATTTCAATGCATTAAAACTTCTATTAATCATATAATATTACTATTATTTACATTACTTAAACCGTATATAATATTACTATTATTTACGTACTTAAACCGTATATAAGAGTTAATTTTACACTCAGTTGTGAGGATTTAAACTCTGGATACTCAGTAGATTATAAGCAAATAATGTCCTGCTAAGTTGTAGGATATACTGCATTAATGTTGAAAAGTTTGACAGAGCTGCATTAGCAAAAACAGGGCCATTTTTTTTCTTCCATTACATAACAGTGAAAGAAACAAAATTTAGCTTTTACCTTAAGTTCCTTATGCATATTAGAAGTAAAGTAATGTTGGCTGCTTTCTGTCATGGTAGTCAATAAAGACAGACAATTTGTTTTGACATCTTCAGGGAACAGATGTGCATTCTTTGTAATATAGTCCCTGCGGGGGAAAAAGAAACTCAATACAAATTCAAAAAAGTTAAATGTGATATTTCAGCTGAATATAAGTGACACCCACCTGCACTGTATGAGAAATGATAGGTTGACCATCAAAACGGCCTCAGTGTTGGTCTGCCTGCTTTTGATGATCTTTGCATGAAATCTTTCATAACTGTAGGGATGGAATATGAGTTAATAAATCATCTGTGTAAAATATATAGTACTCACTTAAATACAAGAGCAGGAATGCTCAAAAAGAATGTAGTTTCAGAAATGAATATGAAACAAATGATTCAGCTTATTCACTCACTCTTTCAGAAAATTGCTCATCTGGCATGTGATATTCCTCACTTTTGTCTCATCACCTAGGATCTTTTGAGTATTTTCAACATGTCCATGAAAGCACTATAAAGGGAACGGGAAAAGAAAAAAATATGTTTCTCCAAAAATCCATTATTTGATGAAGGGAAAGAATTGTTACTTTTCCTCTTTTTCATTACCTGGATCACATCAATGGCTTGAATACAGCAGTACACCTGGTCCCTCAGTTGTGGAAGTTCTCCCTCCTTCCAGGCTGTTTCTTCTCTGTCCAGAATTTTGCGGAGGTGTGTGCTCACTTCCCTCTAGTGAACAATAATGTGATCAAATTAAAACTTAATCCTTGTGTTGGAAGCACATTTAAGGCATGATGAGATGTTGGGCTATTTTGCTTGCATATTATGCCTTCTTTCAGACTAGTAGAAAGAAAACCTCCAAAACGCACATTTAAATGTCTATTTTATTACACTTCTAGATTTAGAGTTAAATTACAATACAATCTTTAAAAGCTATACTTTTTCTCATGCGCTGATCTCCACTTTGGTAGCACTTATCCACCAAACAGTTTTTATTATATATTTTAATGAGGGGTTTGGTCAAATGACATTCGCCTGATTTATATATTTTTTTTTTTACAAATCCTGAAAACATGGTGATTTTTTTTCTAATTTATGGACTGATAAAAAGAGATTTCCAAAAAATCCCCTCTTTAAAAACATTGGACTGTGAAACAAGAACAATTTTGAACCTGGCTTTATCCAAAGGAATTGTATGCAAACGTGTGCATTTTTAATTAGAGAATGCCTTGTTTGAGGATAACGTAATGTATCAGAAAGCATCAAACCTTCTTGCTGGTCAAAAACTGCTGTTCCAGTGGTGTAATCATGTCTTCAGGAAGCAGTGGATCAAGCTTTGTGTGGTCGATCACCTCTTTTATCTTTCTGACATTTAAAATACTGCGAACAAAGAAAGACCAAATTTAAGTTTGCCTCAAAACCCAGAAAAACACAACAAAAAGGGATAGACATTCTGTCATCATTTACTCACCTGACTTACCTGTCGTTCCAGACCTATATGTCTTTCTTTCAACTGTTTTTGGCCATACAATGAAAGTCAATGAGAGTTAAAAAAAAAAAAAAAAAAATCCCTGACCCCATTGACTTTCATTGGCATTTTTCTAAATATCTTCTCAGATTTGAAATAATCGACATGACAGTGAGTAAATGATGACAGAACATTACATTTTGGGTGAACTATCCCTTTAAATCTCTTTAATATCTACTGAAGATAGATAGAGAGATAGATAGATAGATAGATAGATAGATAGATAGATAGATAGATAGATAGATAGATAGATAGATAGATAGATAGATAGATAGATAGATAGATAGATAGATAGATAGATAACGTGTACATATTATGAGAAAAAAAACAGTCTAGTGTCATTTGTCTTACTTGGGGTAATGCTGGTTCACCCACTGCAATAACAGAACGCAATCCTCATCACAAAGTGTGTACTCTGCGACTTCTCTCAACTTGGCACTGAAGGTGTTATGGTACAGTGTGGCATAAAACTGGCACACATTCTCTTGTTCTGGGTAGCAGCTGTGCACCCACGTCGCAACTTCCAGCAAGTCTTCTTTCAGGCGTTTTGCTTTGCTAATGATCGACTGCTCCATGGAGGATTGTATCTCAACGCTGGAGTCTAACTCTGCTTCTTCCATCCGCCTGTGAACAAGTCGCTCAAGCAGAGCCTCGTGGTTCTGTTTACACCGCCTCGGCCTCCATGGTGGGCGTCCCTTTTCTTGAAACCCTTCCCAGCGTGTGTCTTGCTCCTCCTCCTGCAGAACAGCCTGGACTGCATCTTTCAGTGCCTCCTGCTTCTCGGCACTCTGGATGTCGAGGGACTGTTCCAGTGTCCGCATCACCGACTCAAGCAGGTCCTCATAGTCTTTTGCTAGTCTAGCCTCTGAATCTTCCTCTTCCTCCACCAGCTTCCTCTTGGATCCGATACCTTCCTGCTTCAACGCAAACAGACGGTCTTCTCGGATGATCAGTTGTTTCCCTGCGTCCACAAAGCGACATTCTTGTAGATTCTGCTTAAAAGTGGGGACCTCTGTAGAGCACAGAAAAAGGATGCTTGAAAAGGACTGTTCTTTGAAGCAATGTTGGGTTTAATCCTTTTAAAAAGCATTCCAATGCATGATGTATAGGAAAAATGCAAGATTTCTGTAAATTTATATCTAAGCAGAACACCATAGCCTAGTTTTGAGATATGATCTTATTTGTGATGCACTTTAATACTGTAAAAAACTCAATTGGTAAATATAATCTTTGTTTCCATCCTTTGAACTTCACACAATAATTTCATCACAATAATTGATGTCACAAGTGTGATTTTCTTAACTAGTAATTTATGCAACACTTTATTTTACAGTGTCCTTGTTACACACGTAGGTAGCTACTATGTAATAACTATAAATTGTGCTTTTCATGCAACTAGCCTAAACCACACCCTAACCCTATATAGTAAATATATTATTATTACTCATTATCATTATTAAATGTATAATTACACTGTAACACGGACAACTTAAAATAAAGTGTAAACGTAATTTGATTAAACTAGTAACTAACTACAACTAACCTAGCTACAACAGCACAATAATTTTACTTAAATAGCCTATAGATATATTTTTTACTAATAACATACATTTAAAATATAATTACACTTAAGTTTTTTCTTTTTGTGGTTTTAAATGATTTCCTACTGCTGAATTCATAATAAAATATGGACATAAATTCATAACAAAATCTTTCGTGTTATTTTTCTTTCTGTAAAATGTAGAATGTCAATGCATATCTTTATAAACAAGATGACTCTGAGAATAACTCTATACAAAATAAGATGGAATTTTGTATATCCAATTACAAAATGCTAAAATGTGATTGTTTAGGCTACTGAACATAGCTTAGGCTAGACTTAATGAGCATCTATAACTCTTACCTGTATCGGTCTTTTTGTAATTCCGTTTAAAAAAGTTTAGCTTTCCGAGCTTTTTTGCCATCTCTTCTGATGAAGAAAAAACAAATATCGTGATATCAGGTGCGCAAAAAGAAAAAAAACTGAATTTCAATTCTATCTTTTTTCATTCATCTAGAACTGTTTGTGGATAAGATAAACTTGCGGACAGTTTTTTATAGTCTCCATCCGCCCAAGGCGCCGGTTGGGCGGAGCACATCTTACAACATCACAGTTTTTCCCGAACGGAGCTGATCCAATATTAACCAACTGAAGCGGGCTAAACAAGTTTATTTATAGTAGGCTACAGTAAGAGAAATAAACAAAAAAGCAAGATAGAAATAAACAAAGACATTACTGAGCTCGGTGAAAAAAATCCCTACCTTAATTCCTGAGTGAATGTCCGTTTTTCTTCTTGATTTGGGTTAAATCGTGATTTCAAATAGTTTATAATTATTTATAACAATAAATAAAGTAACATTGACATTCTGCTATAGGACTATAAACGATATGCTGTAAAAATATCCTGCTACATTTACGTCTAAAATCCAGCATTTATTTATTTTATTTTTTTGCAAGAGAATCACCGTCAAAATACTGTAACATTGTTTCAGGTTGGCAACGGAATGTTATATTGGTACCTGATTATTATACAACTTATAACTGTTTTTTTAATTTAAATGAAGTTATATCCTAGGCTACTCGAACTAAAATGTAGCCTACTGATAATCACCAAAATAATATGATAAAGAGTTCACGCTAATAACAGCACGCGTGTATAAACGGTGAACATGGTCATCAACATTGACAAAACATCATCATGTGAGATTTTAACCATAGAACGTTTCATATTTCACCAACTAGACTGTCAAAGTTTAAGTATGGAATGTTTCTTTACTGATATATGGTTTCCTGGGATGGATGAATGAAAATAAAAAAGACCTTTTAGGATCAGCCAGCCTCATTACTGAACACATCCACACATTTCCCTTTCTATGTCTTTATCCATGAAATCCACCAGATTTCATGGCCCTGCCCCTGCCCTTTCCTTCTGGTAATCGGGAATATCTGCAAGTGGTACTGGAAGTCTGGAGCAGTGCTTTATAGGAAAATCCCAATGAAGGGAAAGTACACTCCACTTCTGACACTGTTCGCTTGCCTAAGCCAAAACAATGAGTAATTTTGGACTGGAAAAAGTATTAATTAAATTCTTGACCTAGTGTTATCTCTTATAGCATGACTTTTACCTGGCTCGGACAGCAAAAAAAAAAAAAACAATAACAATCTATCACCCAGAATTGTGAAATGGTGTTAGGGAGGACATATAATGGGCTGATATTGAGTAAAGAGATTTGCCATTATTTCAAAGTCCATGATGTTTATTGATGTTTTTGTGCTACAGTAGTACTAGAAATTAGTGTTTCTAAATACCAACATTTTCATTCTCACATGCATCAGACAATATATGTGTTACAATTTCCTGATTGGTCTAGGGGAGAAAAGCCACAGCAAAAATGGAAGGTGGTGAAATGAATGTGCAACAGCATGAAGCCACCCCGTCTTCAGACCCAGAATTGCTTCACAACAACCGAAAAATAACCACATAATATTTCTTGAAGGAATGTAGTTGTCATGAGTCAGGTTTTTCTTCCCTTTTAATTCTCACTCGCACACACACACACACACACACACACACACACACACACACACACACACACACACACACACACACACACACACACACACACACACACACACACACACACACACACACACACACACACACACACACACACACACACACACACACACACGCGCACACACACTTTCTCTCTTCTGCTCTGTTCTGCAGGCCTCTCTACCTGCACCTGTAAATTGTCTTGTATCTGCTGTCTCTCCCGTGTCTTCTGTTTCTGTGTTTCAGGAAGAGTCTGATGATTTGTCTGGAGTCCCGGAGGAGTACCATGATCTGCGGTTTTCAGTCGTTCCCGGGCGGTTTCTTTACCGCCTCACCGTCCGTACGACTGCTCTATCGAACTCCTTTCTGACACCATGCCTCCTCGCGATAGACTGTACTCTCTTTCTGCGCCCGAACGAGAGGCTCTGGAAAAATATCTCACAGAGTCTCTCGACGCGGGGATCATTGTTCCTTCTTCGTCTCCCGCCGGTGCTGGGTTTTTCTTTGTAAAGAAAAAAGATGGGTCTTTGCGTCCTTGTATCGACTATCGAGGGCTGAACGACATAACAGTCAAGAATCGCTATCCCTTGCCTCTTTTGTCGTCTGCTTTTGAGATCCTACAGGGCCCAAAGATATTTACAAAGTTAGACTTGCGCAACGCCTACCATTTGGTGCGTATCAAAGAGGGAGACGAGTGGAAGACCGCGTTCAACACTCCTGTCGGACACTTTGAATATCGTGTTTTACCTTTCGGCCTGGTGAACGCTCCCGCTGTATTTCAAGCCTTAGTAAATGATGTCTTGAGAGACATGCTAAATGTTTTCGTTTTCGTTTACTTGGATGACATCCTAATTTTCTCACCATCCCTCCAAGTACACTTTCAACACGTTCGTCGTGTCCTGCAGCGCTTATTAGAGAATCGCCTATTCGTTAAGGCTGAGAAATGCGCCTTTCACGCCCAATCTTTTCTTTTTACTTTTCTTTTTACTTTTCTCGGTTCGGTTGTTTCAGCGGAGGGGATTAGTATGGACCCTGACAAGGTTCGAGCAGTTCTCGGTGGGGTTGTCCCTGATTCTCGAGTCGCGCTCCAACGATTTCTGGGTTTTGCAGATTTTTACCGGCGCTTTATTCAAAACTTTAGCCAGGTTGCCACTCCCCTTGCCGCTCTCACCTCGTCCAAGACCAGGTTTGCTTAGTCAGAGACTGCTCAGGATGCATTTGACCGTCTAAAGAGGCTTTTTACCTCAGCGCCCATCCTGATCACTCCTGATCAAACGTCAGTTTGTCATTGAGGTCGATGCCTCCGACAGTGGGGTAGGAGCTATCTTGTCGCAACACTCACACCGTCTTTCGCCCGTGGAGCGCAACTACGACTCCTGGCGATCCTTCTGGCACTTGGTGAGTGGCGACACTGGCTTGAGGGAGCCAGTGTACCATTCATTGTCTGGACGGATCATCGCAATCTGGAGTACATTTGCTCAGCGAAACGTCTAAACGCTCTTCAGGCCTGCTGGGCATTATTTTTCGATCGCTTTGATTTTTCTATTTCGTTTAGACCCGGTTCCAAGAACCTCAAACCAGACGCTCTTTCTCGGCAGTTCGACTCGTCAGAGGGTGCCTCGACCGATGAGATGGTTTTACCTCAGCGCTGTGTGGTCGGGGTAGCCGTCTGGGGAGTGGGACAAGCGGTTAAGCGTGCACTTTGGGACACCACGCGATCACCCCGCGCTCCTAAGGTAACTTTGTAAGTACCCGAGGCCGCTCATTCGACGGTTCTTTTGCTGGGGGCATTCTTCTAAATTAGTCGTGCATCCCGGTGTTAGAGGAACGCTAGCAGTTATCCGTCAGAGATTCTGGTGGCCCACTCGTGAGCGAGATATTCGCCGTTTTGTTGCTTCTTGTTATATCTGCGCTCAGACCAAATCTAGTAACAATCCTCCGGCGGGAGGAACAATCCTCTTCCCATTCCTTCCCGTCCCTGGTCTCATATCGCGTTGGATTTTGTTACTGGGCTTCCTCTTTCGGCTGGTAATACGGTCATTCTCACTGTCGTGGACCGTTTTTCTAAGGCTGCGCATTTTATTCCGCTCCCTAAATTACCGTTGATTATGGTGGATCACGTATTCAAGATCCATGGTCTTCCTTTGGACATTGTGTCTGACAGAGGTCCTCAATTCACCTCTCAGTTCTGGAGGGAATTCTGTCGCCAGATAGGGGCTTCCCCCAGTCTGTCGTCAGGATTCCATCCACAGACCAATGGGCAAGCCGAGAGGACCAATCAGATTCTTGGTCGCATGTTGCGTAGTCTCACCTCTCAGAATCCCGTGTCATGGTGCGATCAGTTACCCTGGGCCGAATATGCCCATAATTCTCTTCCATCGTCCGCTAATGGGTTATCTCCGTTTGAGGGTTGCCTCGGTTACCAACCGCCTGTTTTTTCTTCGCAAGAGTCTCAGGCCTCAGTTCCGTCCGTCGAAGCTTTCATTCAGAGGTGTAAAGGTACTTGGAGGAAGGTGAGATCTGCCTTATGTCAAACTAGAGAACGTACTCGTCGAGCCGCCAATCGCTGCAGAGTAAGACCTCCCAGATATGTTTGCGGTCAGAAGGTGTGGTTATCCACCCGCAATTTACCTATTCAATAGACGTCTCGCAAGCTTATGCCTCGTTTTATTGGGCCCTTTACTATTGTAAAGGTCATCAGTCCAGTCGCTGTTAAGCTTAGACTGTCCGGTCAGATGCGCCGTGTCCATCCGGTCTTTCATGTGTCTTGCATTAAACCCGTTATTCGTGCGCCTGCCCGCCCCTCTCGTCCCCCTCCTGCTATTGACGAGGGGGCCTCTATTTACAGAGTCCGCAGGATCCTCGACGTTCGTCCTTGGGGGCGTGGTCACCAGTTTTTGGTGGACTGGGAGGGGTAAGGTCCTGAGGAGAGGCGGTGGATTCCAGCCCGGGACATCCTGGACCGCTCGTTGATTGATGACTTCTACCGGTCCCGTCAGGCTCCTTCCTCGAGCGCCTAGAGGCGCTCGTTGAGGGAGGGGTACTGTCATGAGTCAGTTTTTTCTTCCCTTTTGATTCTCACTCGCGCACACACACACACACACACACACACGCACACGCACACACACTTTCTCTCTTCTGCTCTGTTCTGCAGGCCTCTCTACGTGCACCTGTTAGTCATTGCACGCGCTGATTTGCTTCGAGACCTGTTTCTACTTTTCCCTAAGTGTTCACCCTTTATCTGGTGTTTGTTCTGGTAGATTCGTCGGATCATTATTGCATGTCACACGTTACGTCTTCTGCTACCTTCATGTCTGAACAGTTAATTGCTTACCCTGTCTTGTCTTGTTTATCTGGAACAGTCTAGCGTCAAAGTATTTTCTGTGCCCTGCTGTATGTGAACCTCATCGGTTCTCTCTCCCTGACTGAGACTTCTACTCCTGTTCATCAAGTCTGCTCCAAGGGAGTCCTGTTCTGTTTTTCATCGTGACAGGAGTCTGCTCTCTCTTAAGTTATTCTCTCTAGTTCTGTGTGCATTAACGACAGACTGCCTTTGTTTATTACTTCATTAAAGACTGTTATTCCTGTCATCTCTGCTTTTGGATCCTTCATTTATTCTCGTGACAGTAGTTTTCATTTTCAAATTAAGCAAAAACAAAAGAGGGGTATCAGATTCAGAAGGGGGTATTGCCAAAACAACAAACATAATCAGTCTAACTCCTTGTTAACCAAACAACTTAAACTAAAAGAAAAGAAAACAAGAGTACAGCAATTTAACCTAACTCGCTTGCTAACATAAACAGGAGAAAAAGTCAAGTTTAAAATAAATGGCACCCACCTCCCTAACCCACAAATAAAGAACTAAATGATTAACTAGCAAACTTAGTATAGTAGTAGTACTTTATTGTTCAGCCTTAGCTGAAAATTGGTATTTCGTCTCGCCATTCACCAAACAATACACAATACACATCAAGATTAAAATTAAACAAGATTAAACTTCAAGTAAACCAAGAGAAAAAACAGATGAATTGAACCATACAATGAATAATCATTGAGGTTAACACTCACTTCTGCCTTTTAAGTCTCAATCATAGAGTGATCAAAAGAGACTAAGGACAGAAAACTCTACTTCAATAAGTAGAATGCAAATGAGGTAAAGATACACAACACCACCAACTACTTGCTTCAACAACACATCAAGTCTGGGGTTGAAGATGAGACCTCAAAGCTGTTGCACACAGTTGTGATAGAAACATTTGATGTAATGGGTATTTTCAACATTAAATGTACAGAGAAATGCAGACTGAGGATGCTCAGGTCAAAGGCCATATATACTTAACCAAAAAGTGCTTAACACAGTGCTTAACACATTGAAATGGTGCACTTAACAGTCATATGATTAGCTTAGATCATTACAAAACAATCACCAGAACAAATCACAGTGAAAAAGACCTGAGTGACATTGATTTTATGATATAAATGTAGCCTACATGTATCTTATTATTCAGGAGACTCACTTGGTTGTTGTGGCCAATGATCTCCCGGCCGTGAATACAACTTAATTTCTACAAAGAGCAACTTGGGGAGTCGTGTCAGGTATATGCTGCACAGCTGAGAAACAGATTCTACGTTTAAAAGACAACAAAAGAACATCTATGTGTGATTGAGGTAGTAATAGAAGTACTAAAGATGCTATGCTCAGAAGACCACCGCAGAGACAGTGATAGAGTTGGAAGACTATAGAGCTGCCCTCGGGGTGAGGCTGTAATACTCAGTTAGTATTAATGATCGTGTAGGACCAGCGTACACCTGAGAAGGACGGCAGAGTGTATAGAATTAGGGGAATTACCTCGAGATACTGTAGTTATTACTTTTAACAATTGCAAGTTGTTTAAATTGTCCGTGGTGAAGAAGTCAGATTAAGTAGGTTGTATTCATATTAAGAATTTCCATGACAGTCAAGCACACCACCAACACTCTTCTTCAGCACAGCTTGGACACACACAAACAAAACCTTACGGCTCTGGACTTAAAATATGTGTGTTGCAAAACCTTTTAGTATGTTTTAGGAATGACTTTTCTGTATTGCATGAAACATATCTTTTCTGTAACTAGTGAAAGCTGGTGGCCGAGAAAGCTCACATGCAAATAGAAAAAACACCGGCAAATTAAGAAAACATGTCACAGGTCGGGAGGGTCGACTAGGTCTACCCCCTCCCTTTAGAATGTACCACTGAGGAGCAAACCAGAAACCAGGCGGACAAGGAAAGTAAAAATGTAACAGACTTTATTGATTAAAAGAATTTGTAGATCCTAATTAAAACTCCTCCTTCCTCCTCAGTATCCAGTGGCCGCCGGGACGTCGGCCGGACAGCAAGTGGGCACTCCAAGTACAGTAGGTTCTTCCCCATACAACGGGTAACGAAAAGTTTCAGAGGGCTGGCGAGAAGGCTGACTGGGTGGTCAGATCGGCAAGTCCGGACAATCGATCAGCTCCTGGAGTCAGCAGGCCTTGGGGTAACACCCCGAACAGCAAACACCGGATTTCCTTCGCTCTCCACGGCAGTGTTGATAACACAGAATGCAAGCGGCTTTAGATGGGGGACACTCAGAACAGCAGATAACTGGATTTCCTCCGTTCTCCAGGACAGCATCAATGATGAATCAGAACACAGCAGGCCTGGAATGTACAACACTCAGAACAGACAACTGGACTTCCTCCGCTCTCCAGGACAGCATCAATGATGAATCCGCACACAGCAGGCTTAGAATGTACGACACTCAGAACAACAGATACCTGGGTTTCCTCCGCTCTCCACAACAGTGATGATGGAACAGAATGCAAGTGGCTTTAGGAGGGGGACACTCAGAACAGCAGATAACTGGATTTCCTCCGTTCTCCAGGACAGCATCAATGATGAATCAGAACACAGCAGGCCTGGAATGTACAACACTCAGAACAGACAACTGGACTTCCTCCGCTCTCCAGGACAGCATCAATGATGAATCCGCACACAGCAGGCTTAGAATGTACGACACTCAGAACAACAGATACCTGGGTTTCCTCCGCTCTCCACAACAGTGATGATGGAACAGAATGCAAGTGGCTTTAGGAGGGGGACACTCAGAACAGCAGATAACTGGATTTCCTCCGTTCTCCAGAACAGCATCAATGATGAATCAGAACACAGCAAGTTTTAAATCCCACCGTCACTAAATCTCTTCCTCAGCAACTCCAAACTGCAACACAGGGCAAGGCCGATGGGCACGTGACAGAATTCGGTATAGTAAGCATGCAGTAACTTCACTTCAAACTCACACGGTGGGGCACAGCATCAACACACGTCACTCTCAACCACTCTGTGAAATATAAGGCCACAGCCCACCTCCTTGTTCTGAACAGCGGGGACAGTAAGACGGAAGAATATATAGCAACCTCAATCATGCATCACAACAGCTGTCTTCTCATTACGGTGTCTAGACTCCTTTTCCTAGATCGCTTCTATTCATATATATAGTGTCTTTGTGTATAAATCACATACCGTACGGCCAGTAAAAGGTTTGCACTTATCTCTACCCAAGAAGGAGACTTGATATTTCAAAGGCGACTGCTCCTCTGCTCCTCTGTTCCACGCCACCCAATCCTTCGTAGCGGATTCCTTTCCGCGGGTCGATCTCACCAGCCAATTTGTCCCACAGAAACTCTCAGCCCACCTCGACGGAACAAAGTCAGGACACAGCACCCGAACACAGAACACTGCACTGAACTCAACTTCTTGGTCTCTCAAAGCTTGGTTTTTATCTGTTTCAAAGCGCTGTGTGTCCCAATCATCAAACAGCCCCTTGATGCGCCGCACCTGCTGTCACTCTGTCATTAGCGGCTGCTGTTGCCATGGTAGCAATGCATACGAGGCTGGCTGGGTGTTCCGTTGAAAGTGCTCCGGGTGGAAACATTCCTCCGTGGAATATATAGTTCCGCTGCTGGTTCGTCACCTTGTGACAAACATCTTCATCAGTTTTACAACACACGTGCGCTCCAAATACTCACAACACAACCAAATACAGAAAGGAGCTGCAAAAGTTCACAACACAACCAAATACAAAAAGGCGCTGCAAATAGCCTAGTACGGACCACAACGGAAATGTTTCCAGTGGGAAAGTCCTAGTTCCCAGTAGGAACTTTTAACTGGAATACCCCCTCAAGTCAGAGTTGTGCAACACCCCACCCACGACTTCAGAATCCAATATGGCTGCTCAGCGCATTCCCCATAGTGAAACAGTAGTACCGGTCATATATTGTTTATTATTACTTCTGTTTGTCTGTGTCTCAATAAACCTAGTACTATCCAACCTTTATTTGTGGACATGAAACTTCGCCATTATCTGTGCAAAATACCGCTTTTAAATGTGTTTGTATTCTGAAAGAGCAAGCAAAACAAAGGTTTGCCTGGACGTGTTCATGTTAGTTTTCTTAACTGTGTACAGGAATGTGGTCGACCCCAACCAAGACTGAACAATTGACAATCTTGATCAACATACTAAAAAAAGCACTCCTGATGAAGTATGAATCCTAAATGTAATCATAATAAAAACATAAACACTATGGAATATACTTGATAAATATATTTATGCCTTTATGTTGAGTTTTATGAAATATTAAGAATTTAGTTAATAATTGTGTATATAAATTTTAGAAATATATAATAGGGGAAGGGGGGGCACAACCTAACCTGGGGCTAGTTGTAACACCCTTGTTTTAAATACCTCCACAAATGCTAGCATGACGAAACTTAGTGCATTTACTAGTTTTTGAATTATATATATATATATATATATAATTATATATATATATATTATATAGAGTAAAAATTGCACCAAAATTCAGAAATCTTTGGAAGATATCACTGAACATTTATTTAACCATAGCAAAAGTAAAAACAATTATGTTCATTTTCATCTCATTCATCTCTATTTTTGGTGTTTATTTTAAATGAATCTGATATTATTTTAATCTCCAATATGTTATTCAACAGTTGATATGGTTCTTTAATGCTTCACTAACTAGCAGAAGACACTAGCAGGGTTTAAATCCCAGTTGTGCAGGTGGAGAACGGTTACAATGTGCCCTAGAACTATGCTATTCTATTCTATACTTTTATTAATTCTATTGAGAAAACATGAGAAAAAGGTGAATAAAGACTGAGAGTCAACGTTAGGTTGTGCCCCGCTCTCCCCTACATGTGTTGTTACCATTTATTCAGTATTGCACATCTGCAAAGTATGTAGAAAAAAAGGGAAGTAAAATAAGGAACATGATATCTCAAAATGTAGTAAAGCCACAACATTTTAATATGGACATGTGAAACATGTCTTGTGAAATGTCATTTAACATTAGTGTTACTTTAGCTGTTACTATGAACACACACAGACCTGACCAGAAACAATTACTTGTTAAAAGAAGAATTCACTTTAAAAGTTAACATTTGGTCATTCAATAATTTACCATTTACTCGCCCTTGTGTTGTTCCAATCTCATGACATCCTTTCTTCTGTGGAGACATTTGAGGATTCTCATTGCTGTTTTTCTGTACAATGAAAGTGGATGGTGATCAGGTACAGATCTGGTCTTCATTCAATTTCACTGTATGAAAAAAAGAATCTTGGATATTCCTCTGTATGATTTATGTCAGCTTGTAGAATATTTCAAAACTCCCTTTCTCTTTTTCCATGGGGGTGGAAAAATACATCATGGTCTATTGAAAGAAACCGGATGGTTATGCAACTGCCTGGAAAAAATATAATACAAGTTCCACAAGACTGGTCAAGCATAAGCATTCAACGTCTGTGTCTGTCTTTGACTATGTGTCAAGCTTCAATATAATATTCAAATGTTTGTTGGCTACAAAATAGAGTAGTTACCATGGTTTCACCATGGTCTTCTTCACCATCTTCTTTCTACTCCCTCTTCCTGAATTCAAATCACTAGCACCTGCTCCCCAAAAAAACCACCACCCTGAGGGTGCTTTCACACTGGGCTCGTTTGCTGCAGTCCGAGCCCGAGCGCGATTGTTCCCGGCGTCCCCCGCAGCGTTGGTCTGGTTTCACACTCAACTTGATTCTGTCGAACCCTGGTGCGTTTGCGTGCATATTACATAGTCGCAATCGTGCACGGCGCATGATAGAAAACAGAACGACCAGCGTATGTATATTGTGTTTGGTATTAATTCGGTGCTATATTAATGCGCAGCTGAGTGAAAAACACAGGTTTACTGTGTGTGTGTGTCGCGTAAGGTGGCCTTCTGCTGCTTGCAACGGACTCTTTTGAGGAGACAGTGGATTTCCAAATTTGTTGCCCTAATCCATGCACTATGCGCGAAATCCGCGAATACACTGCAAGCTCACTCTCACTCATATCCAAGGTAAATCATCAACACTATCATCCCCAGCTCCACCTCGGATCATTCGGATCAACCTTGGTCCTTTGATCCAGCATTGCACCGTTTCTTCATCCCTCCTGCTTTGTCTTGGTCTCCAACTTTCCCCGCTCCACCATCTGGGACCTTATAAAAACCCAGCATGCTCACTCACTCAAGATCTGATCTCGTCTATGTTGCCTTGTTGTTGTTTTCCTCTCCTCATGGCTCTCCTTAATCTCATCGTTATGCTCCTTATTCCTGGTTACTTCCATTGTACTTCTGAAAGAACAAAGAACTTTCAAGTCTCTTCAATTATCCTCTGTATCTCTCACATTGTTGTTCACTTACCTGCATTATCTGTGATTCACCATTACCTCAACCCTGGTGATGAGTTCATCCCCATCTGCATCTGCTTTCTCCATGACAGTAGTTCAATTAAAGTATAAATCTACAACTTATCTCTAAACTTCATGTGTAAATTAATGGAAAGTACACAGAGTGTACATTTGGTGCTAATATGGAAGTAAATAAAATAATGTATGTGGATTTTGCATATGAAATTAAACTAAAAGATGTTAATGAAACCAATTTTGTTTAGTTACACTAATGCCATAGAAATTGCACACTTTTCAGCTTTTACATGATTTTTCATGATACATGCAAACATTTAACCCTGCATTATTTGTACAGTTAGAGCAGTGGCTCAGCACATGTTCCTGCACACCAAAGTTTTTACCACTGAGGAAACCCACACGTGGTTTGTTCTTGTACTCCCACAAGAAGTGCATCAAATGACAGTTCCAATGATTCCTTAAACTTTTAAACACTGTAGAACGAAAATGTGCATTTTCAGACTGATCTCATGAAATGGCGTATGTATGACACGCCAATTCGTATTTCCATTTTTGGCGTGCTATTAACACGCATAATCGCTTTTCAGCGTGTTTATCAACGCCTTTGACTTAACGTCATATTACTGTATTATGTATATATAAATATATGACCTACCCCAACCCCGTCCCTAAACCTACCCGTCACTGGGGTTAATACCATTTATGAGTCTTCTCCTACCATCCTAGGAAAAGAAATATCGCTCCACAGATGTAGATATAGATTTAGCTTCGTTTCGCTCGGACATTTAACGGCGTACACATACACGCGGAAACACTCGGACATTTAATGGCGTAGACATACACGCAAAAGATTTCGGCGTGGACATACACGCGGATAGCACAAAATGCGTATAGATAGCACGCCACTTGAATTGAAAGTGGCGTGTATGTTTACGCAAAGTCATGATGTCATGTTGGCATTTTTGGTAATATTGTTACAATATTGTTAATATTGTTTTTGTTCGTTAGTGTTAATGCAATTGTTAATGTACTAGCTTAACTGAGATAATAGGATTACCTTAAATAGGCTATAATATTTAATCTTAGTAGTTTTTCTTGAGGACAAACACATATAAATCATATAAACATCTGTGGTACTGCAACTTCACTATGTTTAGTTTTCATTGACATTTAGATTCCTCTTATGTGACCTAGATTCAGGGGCTTTCCCTGTCAGCTGCATGGTATAGTCCTTATGGTATTCCTTTAAATCACATGATTTTTCTGTTGTAGTTTTCATATAGAGAATTATGCGGTGGCCGAGAGAGCTCAACGCGCTGCAACTGAAGAAAACACATGCAAACAGAAAATAAACCCGCACAATAAGAAAACAGCTTCATCAGTTTTACAACACATGAGCGCTCCAAATACTCACACCACAACTAAATACAGAAGAGCTGTAAATAAAATAAGAGCTGAAAACAAACAAACAAAAAATGGAGAAAAAGACTGTGAGTGTAAGATATTAATCGTCTCGGTTACGTATGTAACCCTCGTTCCCTGAGTACAGGGAACGGAGACGTGTCGTCGGGGAGTTCCCTGACGAATTGGGATCACGCTAGGGAGCCTAATTACCTCTGATAGAATTAAAAACGAGCCAATAAAAATTGGCATGCAATCTTTGCATTCCGCGAGCCGCCTACAAACGCGGATATAAAAGCGGAAGTAAAACATTGCATAGACGCTTTTCGCTGAGGAGCCGAACAGAGTCCAGCCCTCCGCGAAGGTACAGCAACATGACGAAGGGACGACACGTCTCCAGGATTACATACGTAACCGAGACGTTCCCTTTCGTCCTGAGAACTCCGACGTGTTGTCGGGGAGTTCCCTGACGAATTGGGATCCCTAACAAAACGCCATGGTGCTGGCCCCTTCCAGCGCCCAGCTAAGCTACCCAAGCAGTTTCACAAATTACGGGAGCTAGCAAGGGAGTCACACTGCTGTTCCGCAAGACCCACAGAGTAGATTGGATAACACTGGGAAAGCGTGCCCAACCCGTAAAAAGGGGAAGGGAACGCTGCGGAAGCCAGATGCCTGAAGAAGGCCTGGAATACACATATGTACTACCCCAGGGGGATAGTGAAACATATGGCAGTCCCTGAGGTAGTCCCATCCAAGGGGAGTGGGAGCATAATCAACAGGGACGACAGAACGAGTCTGTCAAGGGGAAGACTCGGCTGGACTGCACGTGGCATAATGGGTCACCGAAGAGACCACTGGACATAACACCCAGTCTACACAACAACTCCCTTAGAGGTAGTAGACCTGGCACCGGCGGTCCACCACGCCTGGCACCGGAGGGGTGATGGAGGAACTCACGAGGCTAACCAACGTAGGGCGCCAACGGAGCGAAAGATGCACGTATCCGGCTGAGGCACGGAGTGGCGTAGCAAGCCGACACAACCTATTCCCTCGCACCACTGGCCGTAGCGAGTACTCGGGTGGAAACAGGTTCCACACGTAGGCTATAGAATCTAGCGAACGTGTTCGGTGTCGCCCAGCCCGCAGCTCTACAAATGTCTGCCAGCGAGGCGCCTTGAGCCAACGCCCAGGAGGCGGCAACACCTCTCGTAGAGTGAGCACGCAACCTGGGAGGACAAGGCTCACCCGTAGCTTCATACGCTTGGGTGATAGCATCCACTAACCAGTGAGCTAACCTCTGCTTGGAGACGGCCTTCCCCTTCTGCTGGCCTCCGTAACAGACAAAGAGCTGATCTGAGGTCCTAAAGCTTTGCGTTCTGTCAATGTAAACTCGCAGGGCGCGGACTGGACAGAGAAAAGCTAGGGCTGGGTCTGCCTCCTCCTGGGGCAGCGCTTGCAGGTTCACTACCTGATCCACAAAGGGAGTGGTAGGAACCTTGGGCACATATCCGGGCCGGCGTCTCAATATTACGCGAGAAAGGCCCGGCCCGAACTCTAGGCACGATTCGTCGACCGAAAAAGCCTGCAGATCCCCGACCCTCTTAAAAGAGGCCAATGCCAACAGGAGCGCTGTCTTAATGGACAGGATATTCAGCTCCACTGGGGCTCAAAGGGAGGACTTCGAAGAGCTCTCAGTACCAGAGCTAGGTCCCAAGAGGGTACAGAGTGCAAAACACGAGGTGGATTTAACCTCCTAGCACCCTTAAGGAATCTGATGATCAGGTCGTGCTTCCCTACGGATTTGCCTTCTACTACATCGTGATGTACGGCTATTGCGGCAACATACACTTTGAGGGTGGAGGGAGACAGCCTTCGCTCCAACCCATCTTGTAGGAAGGAAAGCACGACTCTGATCAGGCAAGTTCGGGGGTCCTCCTGATGGGAGGAACACCACTCGACGAATAGGTTCCACTTCAACGCATAGAGGCGCCTCATAGAGGGGGCTCTAGCAGAAGTGATGGTGTTTACCACTGCCTGTGGTAGATCACCTAGAACCTCCGCGTCCCGTCCAGGGACCAGACATGGAGTTTCCAGAGGTCTGGACGCGGGTGCCATAGAGTGCCCCGTCTCTGAGAAAGGAGGTCCTTCTCAGAGGAAAGGAGGTCCTTCTCAGAGGAATCGGCCAAGGAGGAGCTGTCGTGAGGAGCATGAGTTCCGTGAACCAAGTCCTGGTGGGCCAATACGGCGCCACTAACCGGACCTGCTCCTCGTCCTCCCTGACCTTGCACAGTGTCTGTGCAAGAAGGCTCACTGGGGGAAACGCATACTTGCGCAGGCCCCGGGGCCAGCTGTGAGCCAGGGCGTCCGTGCCGAGGGTCCCCTCGGACAGGGAGTAAAACCACTGGCAATGGGTCGTGTCCGGAGAGGCAAACAGGTCTACCTGTGCGACTCCGAAAACACTCCAGACCAGCTGAACCGCCTGGGGATGGAGTCGCCATTCTCCTGGCAGGGGAGGCAACCGTGAAAGCTCGTCTGCCACACGGTTGAGCTCCCCTGGAACATGAGTGGCGCGAAGCGACCTCAGATGCTTCTGACTCCATAGGAGGAGGTGGGAGGTGAGTCGCGACATGCGGCGGGAGCGTAGACCACCTTGTCGGTTGATGTACGCAACGGTCGCAGTGCTGTCCGTACGGACCAGTACGTGCTTGTCTTTGAGAAGCCCCTTGAGGCGGCACAAAGCCAAGCGTACTGCTTGCAACTCTAGGCAGTTGATATGCCAATGCAGCTTGGGCCCCGTCCACAGACCCGAGACTGCATGCCCTTTGTACGTGGCCCCCCACCCCATGGCAGAGGCATCTGTGAAAACCACAGCATGCCTGGATACCTGGACTAGGGGCACTCCGGCCCGTAGAAACGCAGGATCCGACCACGGGGAGAAGGTTTGGCGACAGTGCGGGGTTACTTTGACCCGGAACGTGCCGCTCTGCCACGCCCACCTCGGGACTCAATCGTGAAGCCAGTGCTGGAGTGGTCTCATATGTAACAGGCCGAGCGGCGTTACTGCGGCTGCCATATGCCCCAGGAGCCTCTGAAATTGTTTCAGTGGAACTGCTGTCCTGCCAGGCAGGTGAGCACTGACTGGACGCGCTCCTCCGTGAGGCGCGCGGTCTGGGCGACTGAGTCCAACTCCATACTGAGAAAAGAGATCCTCTGCACGGGCAGAGTTTGCTCTTGTCCCAGTTGACCTGAAGCCCCAACCGACTGAGGTGCTGGAGCACCATGTCCCTGTGATCGCACAACACCTCCCGCGAGTGAGCTAGAATGAACCAGTCGTCGAGATAGTTGAGAATGCGAACGCCTTGTTCTCTCATGGGAACAATGGCCGCCTCCGCGACTTTCGTGAAGACATGGGGCGACAGGGCCAGCCCGAAGGGTAGGACCTTGTACCGATATGCTCGACCCTCGAAAGCAAACCGTAGAAACGGTCTGTGACGAGGAAGAATCGAGACGTGAAAGTACGCGTCCTTCAGGTCGATCGCTGCAAACCAATCCTGGGGACGGATGCACTCGAAAATGCGCTTCTGCGTGAGCATTTTGAACGGGAGTTTGTGCAGGGCCCGATTCAAAACTCGCAGATCCAGGATTGGCCGTAACCTACCGCCTTTCTTGGGTACAATGAGGTAGGGGCTGTAAAACCCGGACCTCATCTCGGCAGGAGGGACCGGCTCGATCGCGTCCTTCGCCAGCAGGACATCGATCTCTTTCCGCAGGACAGGGGCATCCACTGACCGCACACGGGTGAAGTGGATGCCCCTGAACCTGGGAGGCCGGCGTGCAAACTGAATTGCATAGCCGAACCGAATGGTGTGGATGAGCCATCGGGACGGACCCGGAAACGCTAGCCAGGCTTCCAGGTACCGACCCAATAAGCCCACCCGAACCAGCGGCGTACCCGCGGAGGGGCAGCGAGGTGGAAGACCGGGACCCGGCTCCAGCGGCAATGTAGCCACTGGAAGCGGGGTCTGGGCGGTCCACCGTGGGGCAGACGGCAGACGGCAGAGAGAGCTCGTCGGCTTTCTGCTGCGGGCTGCCCCGTGGCGAGGGGAGGGGAAGAGACGAGGTACGAGGCCCTGCCTCCTCGAGAGCTGGTCTCTGCCCCTCTGGGCCCAGCCGCCGACCGGAGCGACGCAACCGGGGTAGCGTCGCTGCTATCCGCAGACTGGGAAGAGGGGAACGAGAGCGATGCTGCTCGGAGACAGCATCCACCGTCGTTCGGACCCTCTTGGGTGGAGGAGACTGAGTGCCCGTCAGTCTCGACCGAGGATGACATGGAGGAGGAAGAGGAAACTGCTCTTTTTCTTTGGGCGGAACAGAACGAAAAAAAATATTCTCCCGCCGGCCCCCCCCTGGGGGAAAGCTGCATCGCGATAGACCGCTCCACTGGGGGGGATTCCCTCGTACCCGTGCGCCGCTCCGCTGTCCAGAGTGGTAAGGAAGGAGGAGCGAGGTTGTCTCCGCCTGTACGCCAGAGGCGCCGACCAAGACTTCCTCAACTCCTCATGCACTTCCGGGAAGAAAGGGACCGGAGCGGGTCGTGGGGCAACAGCACGGCCCGCTCCAAGACACCAATCATCCAACCGCGAATTCTCGGTACCCGGCGGAGGGTTCCACGCGAGCCCGACATTCGCGGCCGCCCGTTCGAGCATAGCGGCCATTTCCGGATCTGGCTCAGCCTGAACCACCACACACGAAGGGGGCAGTCCCGCCGAGTCATCACCAGAAGATGACCGCTCTTCCTCCGATGCCGCGATCGACATCTGATCCACAGGTAGCGCCCCGAGGAGGCTCCGGCCGCTCCATCGGAAGCGCCGATGGATCGTGCAACTAGAAGTGTGAGGCGCCCAACAGGATCTTTCACCTGTCGCGTTTCTCACAGTAATCCTCATTCGCTCACCAACAGGAATCACCGAAGTAGCCGTCCGCTGAACTGAACCAGCAGACGAACTAGGGGTGGTTAAAAAAATCGATTATTGATTAATCGCGATTATGTTATGGACGATTATGAATCGATTATTAAATTTTCAAAAATCGATTTTTTATTATTATAAAAAAAAAAAAATTGCGTTATTATTATTGCCGCATCGCTGGATCTAGAGAGAAGCCGCCGTCGAGGAAGCGACAAGACAGCGCCTGAAGAAGCCGGCCGTCTTCGCCACCTTCAGCCATCCGTGCGAGCTACGCTATCCGGCGACGGATCCTTTCTTGCAAAACTTACTGTCTAAAAGAGCAGCGAGCGTCTTTTTCAAGATGCCTTGCACTTCCTGCGGCGCGTGCAGAGCCCCGCACAGCGACGGAGACCGCCATGTGATCTGCGCTCTCTGCCTGGGTTTGTGAGCTCAGCGACGCACTTCTGATGTCGACCCTGCGGGCTGCACTGCCGTCGTTTTCTGATGCAAATGCTCGCCGGAATGACTCCCTCGAGCGTCTATCTCTCCTTCTCCGCCCCCTCTCCCGGACTCGCAGCCGCCGGCTCCCGCCCGCGCTGCCGCCGCCTCAGGGGACGAGGCGCTTGATATGGATGAGGACGCGCTGCTGACAGCTGTTCTAACCGCATATAATGCAAAAAAAAATTTGCATTATAAACTTTTTATTTACCTTGACATGTTTCGACTGCAACCTGCAGTCTTCCTCCACCTGAACAACACCTTGTCTTTCTAGAAGAAAATTGTCCAATTTCTACAGTATGTTGTTTCTGATCTACTTCCTTAAGGAAATAAGCCTTTCATTTATTTGTTATTGTTTCGTTCAACTTGATGAGTCACAACACAATGTGATGTATTCATTTCTGTGTTCTACAGAACATAAGCTACATACAAATAATTCTGAAATTATAACTACACAACACAGAAAGTGCTTTGAGTTGTTGTTACTCAATAAAAGAGTTAAGTAATTCAGCAGCTGACTTTTTTTAATACTGCAATCACTTTGTAGTGTTTTTTCGTTTACTGTTGTGAAATGGAAAATCAATAATCGCTAATCGAGAATCGTTAATAATCGAAAATCGACTGTAATCGAATCGGGACTTCAATAATCGTAATCGAATCTAATCGGGAAATCAGACAGATTAACCACCCCTAAGACGAACTAGACCGGAGATTCTCTGAAGGGATTCCCATGTGTTTCAGGGATCTCAGTCTCGAACATAGCATCGCCAGAGTCATATTCCGCAATGAGAACATGACTCGTCCAACGCTGCCTCAGCGTGCGCTAAGCCCAGACACGTGAGGCAGTGTTTGTGGCCATCAGCCTGAGGGAGAAGTCGACCGCATTCAGAAACGCACGAGTGTGACGACATCCTGAAAAGGACGCGAACACACCGTGGAGCTCTTTTAGAAAAAAAAGAAAAAAAAAGAAAAAAAAATTAATAATAAGAAGCACTCTGAAGCGCCGAAGCACCGAGGGATCAGCGCGGCAGACACTTCCGGGTGAAACTGCAAGCCCTCGTGCTGCACTCAGTCGCGTTGATCACACAAGCACCGTCACACCAGCAGCCGTCAGAAGTCTTCTTCCACCAGCTCGTTTCTCTTCCAAAGGTAAGGAACAGCAGCACCAAGACACTACTGAGAGGCTCCGAAGAAAAAAGCGTCTATGCAATGTTTTACTTCCGCTTTTATATCCGCGTTTGTAGGCGGCTCGCGGAATGCAAAGATTGCATGCCAATTTTTATTGGCTCGTTTTTAATTCTATCAGAGGTAATTAGGCTCCCTAGCGTGATCCCAATTCGTCAGGGAACTCCCCGACGACACGTCAGAGTTCCCAGGACGAAAGGGAACTATACATCAGTTACATAATGTAACTGATGTATAGTTCCCTTTTACACATTTTTGTCATGTTATGTTTAAATAAGTTTCATGGGTAAGAAATGTTAGGTAGGCCTAATGCAGGGTTCAAAGAGACAGCAGGTTTTAAAGTTGAGACACTCACACACAGTTATACAACGCATATTTTAAAACCTTTTTTGTAAAAAATTTATATTTATTTTCAGAAGTTGTGCTAACAGCAATAATAAGACATTTTTTAACAGCTATTCAGCTGATGTACACCGTGCTGCGTTGTCATGGGAACTTCCCAGGAGAAAATAATGCAGCTTTTGCAGCGCGTTTCTGTATTTGGTTGTGTTGTGAGTATTTGGAGCGCACGTGTGCTGTAAAACTGATGAAAATGTTTTCTTAATTTGTTTTTTTCTATTTGGATGTGTTTTATTCAGTTGCAGCACTTTGAGCTCTCTCGGCCACCGTATAATTAAATACAATTAAACAAAGTTAAATAACCTTAAAATCCATCAAATCATTTAGTCCATGTAACCATCATCAGATCGTATCACTGTAAATCAACATTTCGAAATTTCTGTGAAATTAAAGTAAAACTCGGTCATTGAATTGAAAGGCCTCTTGATTCATTAACCATGCTGCAAGACTTTTCTTGTTGTTTTGTTTTTAAATGTTTGTGAAACTTATCAACAGATTAGACAAGAAACAGAAAGATAAATAGAAACTAATTGAAGTGTTTGTTGAAAATAGAACTACTGTGAACTGCCTGAACTGAACTTTGATTTATCTTCTGTCCATTACATTTATGAACTCAGTTGGAATACAGAAGCCTTTAGAGGCCAAAGCCACAAGAAAAAGTAATAGAAGGAACTTCCCTTTTCAAATAAAAGGGTTTACCATATTACTGACAGGAGAAACTGATCTGTCCAGTGGTTCATGTGAGCTGTAGAGTCCCTGACGTCTTGTCATCTTCCTTTCTATTAACATATCCTCTTTTTTCAAAACAGTGTTTTTAAAAAGATTTTTTTTTAAAGATATTTAAAAAGTATATCAGGGCCTTTTATCATTTAGCGCCACCCACCACAGACATTTCATTTTCGAACTGTCATGATTCATACAATAACCAATAATTTTAGATTACTGGTTTAAAGCCATAGTCCCGATTTACAAAGTGACTTCTCATCTCAATAGCTTACACTCTAAGGTTGTCTTTTTGCAGGAAACACATCTCTTATCACTTTAAGTTGAGGATAAAAAGAGAGTCTCGCAATCTTTTCAGACCGGGCTGACAGTAATGGATACCTCATAGTATCTGAGTTACTGTTTAGCACCCCTGTGGTATTGGTCAATATCAATGCACCAAATTTTGACAACAATAATTTTTTCATTAAGTTTCTCTCTGCTTATTGAACTGTCCAGTCCTTTGTATTCTGTGTGTCATTGTCTGCCAGTCTTCAGTCCACCAGCCACTTCTCATCTCTACCTGCTACAGATAAGACTTATCATTCACATGCCAGTATCACAATCACGTTCTGCAATCCAGAGACTCGCCTGCTAACTTCCTGTGTTATTTAATAAACTCTATTCAAATTTGTCCTTTGTCTGCATTCTTCTGTTCCATGACACCTGAACAGTGCAGTGACAAAGCAGGAGCAACATATTTCATGTTTTGCAGAAATGTAAGCAGGGTAAAAATCACATCTTTTTTTTTTTAAATGCTTATCTTTTTAATCCTTAAGAAGAACAATTAGGTCCAAGCAATTTACAAATAATCTCTTCAAATGTTAGATGTAATCAATTTCAAAACACTTGAAATCTATCCAGGCCATATCCTCTGTATAGATCCAGCCATAGAGTATCAAGAACATTCCAGGAAAACCCTGCCTCAGTCCTTAAAACTCATGAGTCAGCTATCCAGTAAAATAGGCAGTAGGTGTCAAAGAGAGGAAGGAAGATCAAGCCCATTTGAGTGAATGTGTTTCCAGGGATGGGCAACTTCGGTCCTGGAGGGCCACTGTCCTACAGAGTTTAGCTCCAACCCTGAACCCCCCTCAGTAAACTCTGATCTCTGTTCTTCTGCCAGTAAGTGACTCCAGGATCTGCTATGATTGTAATATAACAGGAAATCCCCCTCAAGAGGAAGAGCTCTCTGATCTACTATCTTCATTTCTAGGAGAGGTTTACTGCTATCTTCCTAAAAAATGCGCTAAAAAAATTGTCTCGGAGTAATTATAACCCTAATTTCAAGTCATACAAAGTGTTTCAACAATATATATTACAACAATCTTTTTTAAAAAAAAGGATGCTTACATTTTTTACACTTTCTCAATAAGCAAGACCCACAGCAAACCTCTGCAGCACCCATTGCATAAGACTTATGGGAGACTGAAATAATGTTAATAACTCCAGAGAGCCACAATGAAGCAGTATTTCTAATGTACAGTTGTAAGGCCCGGCTGAATCGAGGGCATTATATCTCTGTCTCTGCGCACTGTCTTTCCGCGTGACAAAGTAATTTGATTATGTTTACCCACTCAGGAAGCTATATCACTTAGAGGTCTTCCGCAGGTCTCAGTCTCACGACACAATCTCGCCAGTTTTGTTCATCAAACAGAGGCAATTGGCTAATATCTTAGGCAACTTCGGTCTTGGAGGGCCACTGTCCTGCAGAGTTTAGCTGCAGCCCTGATAAAAACTCACCTGCCTGTAATCAAGTAATCATGAAAACCTTGATTGCCTTGTTCAGGTGTGTTTAATTAGGGTTATACATACGAATCCGATAATAATACGAAACCAATCGAGTCAGTCAGAATAAAATCAAATGTTTACAATTTATTGACCAGGTAATGAAGCAATAATTCAAAATCCAATTCATAAGAATAAAACCATCAAAGAAATATTTACCTGGCAACTAAATATACACACAGCAATCGTGTGGGAAATCTAGTTACACCCCGAACCTTTTTGCCCCTTTTCCTTATAAACCCAGATAATTCAATATTCTTACCAAATGGTGTCTGTCTGTTAATTAGACTTTGGTCCCCTATTGAGGGGCTTACAGCTGTGAGATCAGAATTTGTACTTGAATGGGTTCTTGTTTTACATATAGGAGAGGATCTGGGGGAGGGAACACCTTTACGGGACACATCACTTTTCTCATATTTTATAACTTCTTTAAGCTTTTCATTATGGTTGGGTGAATGAGACCATTTTTCCAGGTGCACTGAGACATTTTAAATGTTACCAAACATGTATATAGTTACTTTTTTGCACACATTTAACATTTCATGTTTTATTTTTGTGAGTTTTAGGTGAGGAGGAGAAGGGGGAGAGGTGCACTGTGTGCTGCGTCTCGGATGTTGCTGTAACATAATTATGTAAGGGAGGGTTCAAATGTTAATTCTCAGGAGCCTTTTGCTCTCTCGAAGGGTTGCCCAGACTTTTTGGCACTCACCTTACACAGTTATTCTAATGTATTTCTAATTTTCTAATATATCAGGTGCCTCGGGCTCTTGATTAAAGTGAAATTTTGAAATCACAAACAGTAAAAAAAAAAAAAAAACAAGAAAGAACGTAAGAGCTGTGTATAATGCGTGAATTTTTTGGAAAATGTAACCAGAATCTTTCTGACATGTAGTTTTGAAAGCAGAAGTATATCTACACATACACACACACATTTGTTTAATCTGGTTTTAATAAATCATAAGCACATAAAAAAAAAAAAAAAATCAACTAACAAATTCAGCTTAAGTTGATTGTGCCACCAGAGTCAACTAATATAAGCAAATGTCTTGTTCCATTATATTTTATTCTGTATTCCCCCCCCCCCCCCAAAAAAATACTGTACAAATCAAGGGTTTGTAAAAAAGTTCTCAAAAGTATCACAAACATTTAACCTGTAACTGCTGAAATGAATGTCATGATCCAAATAATGACCTAATTTCCCAAGCAAAATCTTTCCAAAATGAATTCATTTAAAAGTTCAGGGGGGTGGTAAAAAAGGTTTGTAAAAAAGTTCTCAAAAGTATCACAAACATTTAACCTGTAACTGCTGAAATGAATGTCATGATCCATTAAAGACCTAATTTCCTAAGCAAAATCTCTCCAAAATGAATTCATTTAAAAGTTTTTTAAAAAGTAGTGAAGGTATAGTGAAGCTCTTACCTGAAATATATTTGAAGCCTTGATCAATCATCCTGCTTCTTTCACCTGAGCCAGGTAAAATACTTTCACTTGTATTTCCTTTGTTAGGCTATTTCTATTTTCTTTAGGCAGTGGGCAGACTGGGGCATGTTGACATAATGGGAACCTGCCATAAACCGCCTATACTTTCAGCAAAAAGTAAATATTGAAAAACACAAAACCCTTCAATAAAAAGTAAAAATATAAAATTGCTGTTTAGGCCAACCGAAATAGTAATTCATAAACTGTATAAATTTACATATTAAATGGAAGTGATAACTTGCCCCAGTATCCAGTAAATTGATCACAGGGATGCAGGAAGTATGGCAAGGTGAGGCAGCGTCTAGTTCCTTTCTTAGGAAACTATGGTTACAGTCATAACCTGAGACGTTCCCTTTCGAGGGAACTCACGCAGTGTCAATGACGCTTTGTGAACAATAATGCCTAAATCCCATTATTACAAGTGCCTGTCAAGTAGGGATGCACCGAATCCAGATTTGTAGGGTTCGGCCGAATACCGAATCCACTGGTTAAGATTCTGCCGAAACCGAATACCGAATCCTACTCTCATCCTCAGTCCATTAACACAGTAAACACATTAATGAAGTAAACAAAGTGGATTTTTCATTTTATTTTATTACTGTAAATAATAAACACTACTTTTACTTTTATATCTGTAAAAAAAAAAAAAAAGAAAGAATAAGCAACATTATGCATTTTAACAGCGGCGATGTTGTGTAGCCTATTGTTTCCTTGCCACCATGAGACAAATCGGCATTGCAAATTGAACATGTAGCTCGACTTGAATTGCCTTCTTTTCACTGAAAGTACTGCCAAACAACACTTTTTCTGCTCACGAGTTCCATTTTCACTTTCTCACAGCCTACTGCATTCGAACGGTGCACCTACTGTAACGACGAGTGGGAATAAGGTGTGGCCCCTTTAAGAACTGCGCGCTCCTGTTGAACTGTCTGCAGTCCGTATTGTATGTACCGTGCGCCTCGAACACATGCCCATGTATGCGGGTTATTTCTGTTTGATGCTCATTTTTTACCTTATTTTGTTAAGTAACGCTGTGGATGGTACGTGTGACAGACAGTTACACAAGTTCGATTGCGGAATAAAGTGCGAGTTGTGAGATGCCAATCGCCTCCGTGAGTCTGTCTGTCCTCTGCAATAACTTTAGCTGTGAGCTATCCCTATTTTTCTTCCTGACACAACACGTTACACAACAGGCTTGTTCGACTTGAACCGGCGCTGCACAGACAGATCAGTTTATGACATCAAAGTACCGCGAGAGCAATTCAAAAGCATAAGAAGCCGTCTGCTCTCTATTCGTTCACGCGGTACTCTGATGTCATTCACTGATCGGTGACTTCGACGTAGCGCGCGTAGTGCAAGCCTAGGGTTCGGTTCGGTGGAAAAAAATTCTGAGGTTCGGCAGAAACCGAACCCCGTTAAAAAGCCTAATATTCGGCCGAATCCGAATCCGAATCCTGGATTCGGTGCATCCCTACTGTCAAGTGAATACTGAGAGCACATTTACGACATAAGCACCTGTGAGCCAGGAGCACCCAGATTCAAATCATAAAACCTGAGGAAAGTGAGCAGAGAGGATCATAAACTTCTTGAAGTGAAACCCCCAGAAATTAAGCCCATGGCCATACTCCTAGTAGAATGAGCTCCAACGGCCAAAGCTTCATAGGCAAAAGAGATAGCCTCAACTATCCACTTGCTGAAAGTTTGTTTAGATGCAGGGAGCGCTTTCTTAGGTAACCCAAAACAGACAAACAGCTGATCAGATTTCCTCCACAGTATCCAGCGCTCTAACTGGACAAACAAGGTTCAGCTTCTCCTGGTCCTGATTTCTGAAAAGAGGAGGACAGAACACCTGCTGAACGATAGGTCGTGGTACATTGGTCAGAACTTTTGGAACGTAGCCCAACTTAGGGTAAAGGAAAGTCTTGTCCATCCCTGGTGCGAATTCTAATCACGAGGGAATACCGACAGAGCCTTAAGATCTCCTACTCTCTTTAGTGAAGATATGGCTAGAAGTAACATTGTTTTAAAGGTCAGAAACTTTTCTGGGACTGTGTCAAGAGGCTCGATAGGAGCCAGAGATAAACCTTCTAAGACCAAAGCCAGGTCCCAAGCTGGAACTCTGGTACAGACTGCAGGCCTCAGCCTTAAAGTGCCACAAGGAAACATGTTATCAGAGGGTTTCTCCCCACAGATAATCCGCCAGATAATCCACCAGAGTCTATGAAGAGTCTCCCTCAGAGGCCAAACCCACAGGTTCCATTTCTCCGGGCGGGGATGAAGGATCACTCCTCCCGCCTGAGACAGAAGGTCCCTCCTGACCGGCATCTCCAAGGGAGAGCCTTTGAGGAGGGACACTAGATCCGAGAACCATATTCGGCTCGGCCAGTACGGTGCTACTAGCAGTAGACTTATTCCGTCCTGGCGGACCTTCTCCAGAACTCCTGGGAGCAGAGCAATTGGGGGAAGAGAGAACAGATGTAGCCTCGGCCATGTCTGTACCAGCGCGTCCAACCCGAATGGGGCTGGATGTGTGAGGGAGAACCAAAGTGGACAGTGCGTCGTGTTCTGAGACACAAACAGATCCACTTCTGCTTGGCCGTAAACCTCTAATATATGCTCCACCACCTCGGGGCGAAGCCTTCATTCCCAGGGCCTCAACCCCTGTCTCAACAGGACGTCTTCTCCTACATTCTGATACCCCAGAATGTAAACCAGGGACTATAGGAGAATCTGGTGTGCCAGTTTACATAGTGGACGTGAACGCAGACCCCCCTGATGATTTATATATGAGACCACCGATGTGTTGTCTGTCCTGACAAGCCCATGATGGCCTCTTAGGTCTGGGAGGAAATGCTTCAAAGCCATGAAGACCACCATCATCTCCAGGAAATGTATGTGCCACGAAAGATGATGAGCCTTCCCTGGATGTACTACTGTGAGTAACAGAAGATGTTGTATAGCAGAAGAGGAGAACCAAGATCTGCAGGACCCATTGAGATATGTTTGGCAGAATCCTCCATTCTTCCAGATAATCTACTAAGGGAACCAGCCTCTCGAGGATGGCTGGGGCTGCTCACGCCCAGCAGCCGCAGAGGGAAGCGGTAGTCTCTCACAATGCTTGCAGTCAGCCCCCCTAATCCACTCCCAAACACATAACACACAACACACAGCTCGTGTGTGCAGGGAGAAGGACAGAATCTGAATGTTTGTTTATTTGCCATGATTTCTTTATATTGAGCTATACTATTTCGGGACAGACAATAAATAACACAGACAGTATGAACACAGAGCTAACGCCAGTCATTCCGGATATGCTTTCATGGTCACGTCGTCACCCACCTGTGACGTTTACTCTCGCCATTGGACTAGTTGACACATGTGCTTCAGACGCAATCACGTAGGGGCGTTTCCAAAGCGTCATTGTGCAGCACGAGTTACCTCGAAAGGGAACCCAAATTAATGGTTTTTATGGACATCATGACTGCTATTTCCTTTTGTTATAATGGTTGCACATTATTTTACAGTACATGCACTTTTCTGCAAATACAATGTACTTTTGGGTTAGTTCACCCAAAAATGAAAATTCTGTCATTAATTTGTCACCCTCATGTGTCGTTCCAAACCCATAAGACTTTCGTTCATCTTCTGAACACAAAGATATTTTTTATGAAATCTGAAAGGTTTCTGTCCCTCCATTGAAAGCTACCAGAGACAATTTAAATAGAGACATGCCACTTCCTCAATCCTAGGGAAAATCTATAGGGAAAATCCGTAACATCAAAGATGGCAGTTGTATGCAGATGTCCCGCCCCTTCCGCTGGAAAGCCAATCGTCTGCTTTTAACAGTCAAGCCGGAAAACATTTAAGCCTATCGTCTGGTTCCACTGACGCATGCGCACAATTGAGGTTTGCGACAGCGGAGACGATTTGGCGACAGCGAGTTGTGTTGTGCTATGGTGCTGTGTGCAAGATCAGATGGAATCCACATGGAAGAGGCCGGTGGCTTGATTACTGATGAGCGACACCTGCGCGACGCACCGGTCTCGTATCTCTCACGGAGGAGCGGAAGCATAAAAGGAGGTGTTTTGTTTCTGTTTTGTGTGGCCAGCAGTCGTCCGGGGCTGCTGGCATACTTCCATTTTTGTATTTGTTTATTTATTAAAATGGTTGAATCTTCGCCGGTTCCCGCCTCCTTCTTCCCATAACATCTGAAGCTTGTTACAGTAGTTAAAGCATTTTATATTGACCACAAATATGTTACCTTACATTCTAAGTATGTGCTGTAGAGCACAACACTGGCATTCTGGATAGAGACCTAAATTAAGTTGGTGTCGTGAACCCTTGCGTATGCGTAGTAAAAGTATAACCTGTGGGGAAAAAGGCGTTTTAAACCTTATTTTGGGGCAAAGTCATCAAACTTTTTCAGCGATTTTTATCATATAATTACTGCTGTTTCTATACATGCAGTTGTTATGTCCCGGTGACCAGTGAAAGTGCAGTTCTGACTCTCTGCCCATTCATTTAGATAGGAGCCTGGTCTTGTTAGTCCGAAATAGCTGCCCGGAGGCGTTGTCAAGATGGCGGCCGAGTGGCATGACATACCTAAAAGGACTTTGCAGCTACGCAACTACCACTTTGATGCTTTCAAAAAGTTCTTTAAGAGATCGTAAAACTAATCCATATGAATTGAGTTTAGTCCAAATTTTCTGAAGATACACGATCACTTTATATGAAGAACATATTTAATTTAGGCTTTTATTCACATATAAACATTGAACTCACTCATCAGTTGTGGTAAACGGGAGCTCAAGCATGTTTGCTTGACGTACAAGAACCAATGAGGTTCATTCTCGCACATCAAGTAGGTTCGGTTGAGCTTCTGTTTATATTCGCTGATCAATGTTTAAGTGGGGAATAAAAGCCTAAATTCAATCTGTTAATCATATAAAGCGATCGTGTCTCTTCAGAAAATTTTGACTAATCTGCTCAATTCCTCTCTTTATGAACTTTTTGAAGCATCAAAGTGGTAGTTGCGTAGCTGTCAATGGAGGGACAGAAATCTCTAAGATTTCATCAATAAAGATCTTGATGTTCTGAAGATGAACAAAAGTCCTATGGGTTTGGTATGACATGAGGGTGAGTAATTAATGACAGATTTTTTTTGGGGGGGTGAACTATCCCTTTAAGGAAGAACTGTGTAATATAAGGTAACTACATTTAGGTTTAGGGGTAGGTTCAGGATTAGTACTGAATTGGGCTAGTTTTGAATGGCCATTGGGCTAGTATTGCTGCACAGACCTGGCAAGTGGCAACCCTGGTCATGACAGTCAAACTGACATAGACTGTAGGTGAATAAAGGCAACAGCCCTGCTGCAGCACATTAAAAAGGAGAAGCACCTTAACCAGAAACCATTGAAACCACTAGAGGTTATGGCTTATCCAGCAAAGAAAATAAAGTATTAGATTGCAGTCAGGGTGTCGGATGTCAAGTACCCTGCCAGAGATTCCTTCAGTGCTTTTGTTGGGTTTAGAGAGGATGAGCCACTCACCTAAATGCCATGTGGAAAATCCCTTCATTTCAAGGTGACAGACGGAGAACAACATTTCCTTTTCATTGTGAGCCTTCAAAAACAATTGGGCATAATTAAAAAAGTTAACAATAATATAATGCAATATTACCAATACATATGTACATATAATAATACATACATATAATGTGTACGTGTACACTACGTTACAGAACCTTTTGTTTTAGAGTTTTCTACAATACCTTTACATGCATCTAGGGCTGCCCTCGACAAAATATTTTTCTAGTCGACTAGTAGTTGTTCATTTAGGACAATACAACAACAATATTTGTTAAATATTGTTCATTTAACATCAATACATATGTACAATACATATAACGTTTCTTTTGATAGGCTGTCAATGGAGAAAGATGTTTTGTAGATCCAGAGTGTGTAGATACAAGCAGAGGGAACCATGAACCAGCCACAACCTGACCTCGTGGGGTTTTATGTTTCATCATTTGGTTATTTCTGTTGTTTCATCATAGCAGAATAGTTTCACATATCATTTTCAGCTGTATACTGTTCTTGGGGACATGTCTCTCTGGAGTTTAAAAAGTTGCCCATGTTACTTTTTGTTTGTATAGATCAGCATAATAGCATGTGGGTTATTTTCTTTAAGTTGACATGGTATCTGACTTTGGTCTTTATTCTAAGAGTGCAGAGAGACTGTGGGTGAGCAGTTGAAGAAACTGCTGGAACAGATGACAAAACTGAAATAATATTATGCCCTGCTAGATTTCAGTCACCAACGGATGGGTTGTGGAGCTGCTTTAATCAAAAAACAACATATAAATCAACAGATATGAGATGCTTCCAAAAATTTGAAAGGAAACTGTCTTCAATATTTGATGGTGTTGACACATGGCCGTCTACTTGTGAGGATTAGATAAACAACCTTCAGTTTGCCAGCCATGAGCTGCATACATCATACCATACGGTAATTTATGCTTTAATAGGCTAGTGAACATTTTTATAGAAATTAACCAATTAACGAGCGAGTGATCTTCCAAAACTTATTTTTTTTTCCTTACCCTTAATCACTACGGTAATCAGTGCAGTTAGGCCTATTTATATTCTAGAGCTGTCTGGATTTCGTTGCTTTTCATAAATACGTTTAGTTCGCACAACAACACATTTACTGTCCATTGATTAGTTTCACAAAGTAATGTTTATTGGTAGCAATAACTTACCAATCGCTGTAAACCAGTCACTACTTTGCTATATTTGCATATAGGCCTAAATAGCCCTCCAGCAAAGTAGGCCTATAGTGTTCTGTTTTACCTTATCCGATATAAATAGCAATCGTTGTCAGCAATCAGCATTGCCACACTTTTTTATGCTATTTAAAGCGACTTTTCAACAAATCAAACAAAAGTGATATAAGCTACTTACATGCTCATGAGACGCATTTAAAAAAAAATATATATATATATTATTAATTTATTTGTATTTGGGAGTTTGACGTCGTTAGTGTCATCCCGAATCGGACTGAAATGATGATCATCATAACCGGTGCTCTTCAAGCCATCAGATTCATCCGCGCAGAACAACGGAGTCGAAGCACAACTCATTATACCAAAACAATTTTCCTCCGCCAGAGACGTGCAGTTGTATGCTTCAACCGCTAGAGGGCCAAAACTTACACTGTCCAAGTTTGAAATTCAAAAAGTTCATTTTCTAATAACAGTGGTTAAAAATGGATATGCGTGTTTAAGAAGAAATACAAAACATCAGTTTAACCTGATCTGGTTGTGAGCTTTTAATTGTTTGTGTAGGACTATTAAAAACACTACCGGCATGCACTTATGAGAACGTTTCTCAACTAAGATGTGGATTATAGAAATATCACATTATCATTGCCAATGCCTTTTTTTCTCTTTTTTTTTTTACAATGCATATAATATGGTCTGATTAGATTTAAAGTGTCATCCACAACGATTTCACAAAATTCCACACGATAATAGTGAAACACATTTACCAAATCATCTTGTTAGAATACAAGACTATAAATTATTCACAAAGGCAGGAAAACATTCCTTATCGCTCATATTTTAAGGCATACTGTCGCTATCAAACAGTGCAATCATTATTCCCACTTCAAATCAAATGAAGTGTGTTTCTTTGGATTAGCTGTTTGGCATGATGAAGGACAGACAGGAGAAGGTTGTACCAGGCAGGCAGTCTGTGTTAACTGCTGCTTGAATCTGATTAAAGAGAGCATGCTCTTTATTCCCAGCATTCCCAATGCTCTCTTTCAGCTCTGCCAGTCGCTGCAGTATAATATGCCTTTCCCTGCCTCTTATAATTCCTCGGAAGTACAGCACAGCTGAGAGATGGCTCCTTCTGGAATGGGCGAAACATTCGTTGAATCAAAGTAAAATTATTGTTTGTTAAATTGTACACATTTTCTGCAGCACATAATATGACTCGCACCTGAAGTCTGGATAGTTTTCAACCAGTGGCTGTAGGTTATGTTTTACATCACTTTTTCTGCACCCAATGATCTTGCTCAGCTGGTCCCCGACTGGATGGAGCCATTCTGAGGTAGAATTCTATGCAGAGAATGATGCAGTAAGGAATATGTTAGCATGGTTTAAAGACCCTTTGTAGCGAAAATCAAGTTTTTAATGTTGTTTTTAAATATCTATGTGGTGTTTTTTTGTTTGTTTTTTTAAGACAAACCATGTGCAAATTTATCAGTCAAAACAGATGTATATTACGATGTTATGATGAACTATATGCCTTTTTGTCAGACTGATCTCATGAAATGGCGTATGTATGACACGCCAATTCGTATTTCCATTTTTGGCGTGCTATCAACACGCATAATCGCTTTTCAGCGTGTTTATCAACGCCGTTGACTTAACGTTACATTACTGTATATATGACCTACCCCAACCCCGTCCCTAAACCTGGGGTTAATACCATTTATGAGTCTTCCCCTACCATCCTAGGAAAAAAAATATCACTCCCCAGATGTAGATCTACATTTTGCTTCGTTTCGCTCGGACATTTAACGCCGTGTACAAACACGCGGAATCACTCGGACATTTAACGGCGTAGACATACACGCAAAAGATGACGGTTCGTTTCGGCGTGGACATACACGCGGATAGCTCAAAATGCGTATAGATAACACGCCACTTGACTTGAAAGTGGCGTGTATGTTTACGCAAAGTCATGATGTCATGTTGTTTTTGTTGTTCAAAGCGTTTCTAATGATACTTATGTTTAGAAGGCAGCTGTCTGAAACATGGTTTGTGTAACATTACATTAGCAACACATTATTAGCTGTTTGAAAACGTAGTCAAGCCAAAAGCTAATCATATCAATTACCGTTATGTCCGACGAAGAGAGCAATACATAAAATGCATTACCATTCTGATACATTGACTTGTAGACGACCCTGTATAATTCACCCTTCCGCTTCTTCTTCTGAATCAGTTTCTGGTTCAAACATATGGCTGAATTAAACCAGTATTTCCACTTGACTTGCCACCATGAAGCGTTTACTACAGTAAAGTGGACCGAGTGGATCAGGTACTCAGAGCTGGGATTGAGTGGAGGCGGGGATAATTTGCTTATTCATGGATATGAATATTCCGCGTACATTAAATGAAGCAAGGGTGTAGAGTTATATTCTAGCTATTTTAAGGCATGAAGAAATTGTTTTAAGGGATACAATTATTGAATATTTATTGGACTTTAATAAAAAAAAGCACTGGTTTTTAAAGTTGCATTATGGGAATTGTACCATTTCTTGAAAAATCTCCTTCAGTTCCTCCCACTGATTTGCGATCTTAGTGGCAGCCGTCTCATTTTTCCTGTTTTTGCACGAGTAGTTATTCTTCATCAGCTGAGAAACATATTCTTTCACCACAAAAATGTGAGCTTCATTCACAAAGACCTTAAGTTGCATAAACAGAAGAAAGCCGAGAAAAGACAGATTTTACAATAAATACATGAAGATGTGTATTTTGTTGACAGGCAGTGTAAACAGTTCACTAATGTGACACGAGAGCTGTGGCACAGTGGTTAGGATACTTGCACGCTGCTCTACGCGGTCAAGTGTGTATTGTTTGTGTATATACTTGAAAAAAACTGGTCGAAGTCTCACCTGTTTAGGTTTTGGGCTCATGTATTTGGTCTTTTCAGAAAGATTCTTGGTTCTTTCGATCAGCTGTGAAAAGTCTTCATCAAGTGAAAACCATTTTCCTGTCATTTGTCTCCTGAGGAAAGGCTACAAACAGAAGCTCTTAATATTCACTCATCCTACTATCAAAAATAGACATTCAATTAATTATTAAATTCCAGTTGCATATTCACAAACACTATGACTGAATTCAGTGATTTACCTACTTTTAGAATTCTGCACAATATAGAGTTTTATATTAATTTTTGTATTAAAATAAACAAGTAGTTCATAGAAGGTCTACATCAAGTCAGCTAGCCTATTGTCTGAATGGTTCTTAAATTTATCTGGTGTGTATCTCAAACTATTGCCATTTTTTAACAAGTATTGTTAACGATGTGTGGTTCAGAAGCTCACACCTTGACATCTGTTTTGAAGTGCTCCAGCACAGATTGACTCAATTTGGTGGTCAGTCCATCTATTTCCCTTCGAACCAGCTCTAGCGGAATCGGGCAGCTGTCCTTAAAGCTCTCCATGTGCTCTCTGGAGAAAAAATATTTTTAAATTATAGTTGCTTTTCAGCACTTGTAATGTCAGCTGTCCAAAAGAGAACAATCTAAAAAGTTTATAAAATGTGGGTTTTGTCTATATACAGTTTGTATTTTGCTCTTTACGACCACATAAGAACATTTTCTAATCTATCTTGCTACATTAGCTATGTTTCCATCCAAAGTTGTGAATTTAACTTGTGCACAAAATTGGAATATTGCATAAAACACTTGTGAATAAAGCAGCGTTTCCATCCCATGGAATCGTGACTTACTGGGGAATTGGCGCAAAACATCTGTAATAAAAATAGAAGCTGCAGAAATAGGGGGAAGCCACTGTGGCTCTTTTTTCTTGCCTCATAAACGAGTGAGACTGTTCTGGGAGGTCATTATACCAAATCATTCTGATGGCAAACTTTGGCTCAGGCATTTCGGAATGATCAACCCAATATTTGAGATGCTGTGCAATGAAACTGATTCGAAATCATTATATTATGCTTTTTTTCAGGATTATCTGCTGGATACAAAGTTCAATTAGCCTGGTTAAAACCAGACCATTCTCAGTTGTAACTGAGTTATGGTCTGGCAAAGCGTCATAGACAAATCATTTCCAGAGGGGCGTCACCAACGGACGTCGCGGATAGACCTAAACCCAATCAGAGCGATGAAGGAGATGACGTATGCAGAGCGGCGGAGACACATCTCCGAGTGTTGTTCTTTGCTCGGTTTTTAACAAAAAGGAAACGTTTAAATCGCTTAAAACAGACGCGATAGCTGATTCGAACGAGTGATGTTCGACGGCGGCATCCATCTTTGTAATGTAAGCTAAAATCTGCTTCAAAATCCCAGCACTGTCGTCATCGTGTAAAGCCCGCCCCAACGTTTCTGATTGGTGCCTCGATTTCGACGGATTGGAAATGGGCTTGAATGAGCTCTTTGCCAGACTAACTTTCAGAGCAAATCTAAATTTGCCGAAAGTTGTCTGGGTTTTCCCAGGCTAAAGTTCAATAGAACAACATGTATTTTTTGGTAATAATTAAAAAAAAAAGTGGTAAAAAAAATAATATATCTATATATATATATATATAAATTTAAATTTGGTAAAAGGTCTATACTTTCACTTTAGATCAATTTCATGCATCCTTGCTAAATACAAGTATTTATTTATAAAGATCAATTTAAAAAAACTTACTGACCCCAAACTTTTGAATGGTAGAGTATCACATTTGACAAATGGATTGGGTTACAGCTAATAAGCTTAAAGGATTCTGGTTGCCTTTTCAGCTAACAACAAAGCACACAAGAGGATGAATAATAATTAGGTCATAATAATGAACACCTTGATACAGTATTGTCTGCTTTGTAATATTTAAGAAATCATCAATAACTCATTCATATCTAAAATTGTATTTCCTTTTTTAGTTAGACTTTTAGTGGTTTAAGTTTTAGCGACACACATCTAGGGGTTTACATCGCAACTAACATTCCCCAGTGTCAGGGAATTCCCCTGCCAGCTGCCTGACTGCCTCTATGTGGCATGAATTCCTGGAAATCACGTGACGGATTGTTTGTTTTATGTTTTTTTTTTTTTTCATGGCTTCATGGCATATAAGGTGATTGGCTTAAAAACAGTTGCTTTCTGAACTGAGTGATGACAGGCAAAGATCAGAAGCTGGAATGAACATTCTGCCATTGAGATGACTGTGAAAGTAAACAAATAGCTTTCTCCACCCCTTGGCTTTGTATTCACATAATCTTTCTGAAGAGATAAAATTGAATTTGAAACTAGACTTATAAAGTTTTATATTATTTCTACTCCTCTCAAACACGTGTGTAAAAATTGTTTCAATGAAAATTACAATTTACTTTTGGGCCGTATGTTGTGTAAATGACCTACTTTAGGGCACTAAAGCTGTTGATGTAGCTGATGTGATACTCTGTCCAGAGAGATGAGTTAGACAGAGGACTGCTCCACTCAACAAACGCTGACTCAAACCTTCAGAGACAAATAACAACAGTCAGCGATACAGAGAAATAAAAAGAAATATGTTTTTCTAAGATCACATGATTTTTCAGTTATCGTTGAGGGGAATGTGTTAAATATGGGAATACATTTAATGGGATGTAGTTTTAATCAAGTCTATGAGAAAGATCTGCCACATGAAGAGAAAGAGAATTTGGAGCCAGATTACAGGGGGGTAAAAATGACCATACAAAGGTGACAGCATCATTATTTTTATTTTTACACAGAGATTGGTAGGTCTATTAATTAAATATGTTGACTTCAGCAATCTTTGTTTTTATTTATATGCCAATGGTGAAAGTTCAAAAATAAGGATAAGGCACTTTTCCAAAGCACAAAAAGTGCTGTTTCCCAATTTAACTAATAGACCTACCGATGCTGCCGTCTTTCTATAGTCATTTTAACCCCCTGTATTCTGGCTAATTCTTTTTTTTTTTTTTTATCTACATTTCATTTCAGTACTTCTGGTTGAGTTGACACAGAATGACACTATGGTAAGCTTTTTTAATCCAATAATAACAGTCATATCAGCAAATAAAGATTTAACATCTGTTAAGTGAATTTTCTTAAAAATCACTTTCTCTGCACATAAAAAAATATACTACAGAAGCTTTTGGAGCTTACTTTGAAAACATACTTTCAGTTAGCATGTTAGTTCTTCTTTATCACAAACCTTTTCGGAAAGGTCTTCAGTTCCTCCAAACAGGATCGAACAACCTTCTGCTCAAGGTTCACATCAATTCTTCTGGATCCTTGTGCATGCCCTTTAATATTCTGGGAAAGAAAACATAAATGTGTTTTTGTTCCCTTGTGCTGTTTTACAATTACAGTGAGCCAAAAAACATTTGGACAAGTTTGAACATATCTGAATGTCACCGAACTAAAATTTTATCTTTTTTAAACAAGTGGCATTTGCAAACAAATGATGCTAGAATTTATAATTATAGAACAATATTATAACATTAACTATCTAGCATAGTTTAGCACATTAAAGGATAGTTCAAAATGCAAAATGCTGACATTATTTACTCCCCCTCATGTTGTTCCAAACATACAAGACTTTATAAGTTTAATGTTTTTCTGTCCCTCCACTGAAAGTACAGGTAACCAAAACTTAGAAGATCCAAAAAGGTTAAAAAGGCACCATATGAATTGAGCAGTTTAATCCAAGACATGTAAAGAGATTTGCTTGCTCAACACATGAACAGATTTTATTTAAATTAACAGAATTTTTATTTTTGGATTAACTATCCCTTTAACTATGAACTTGTTTCACAAACATTTAACATTTAAGTGTCAAAATGATTTTTTTTTTCATAACTATACCTATTTTTATCACTTAAAACTGAACAAAGTTCTTTGTGTGAAATTATTTACTAGCAAAGTGTGATTGTGTTATCTTTCTTTAAAATAAACGCCACTTGGTGTGCAATATCACTCATACATTTTTAAGTGTCGCTTTGAATTAGTTTCGGGGACACCGTAAGTTAAGAAAAAGGTCCTATACTGCCCTCTACTGGTAAACAAATTCCATTGTGACTGTGGCCATTTAAATGCAAAATCAAAGGACCTTCTATTAATCATAATTTTACTTCCATTTAGATCTGAGGGAAGGTGAGCTAATTATGAAAGTGCAGGCTCACCGTCCAGATGTCCATGTCAATGTGTGAGCTGTAGATTCCCTCATCAATGTTTGGTTTCCTCTTTTCTGTCCACATTTCCTTATTCTCCAACTGAATAATTCTGTCAAGTGATGTTCTCATGTCAGCCTGTTAAAAGCACAGGAGTGGACACTGAATTCAGACTGTTAGCTACTAGCGGTATCTCAGATGACATATGTGCTTGTATGCTACCTGTAAACGACTGCAGTATTTAACTTTAATCATGTTAAGGAAGTCTTTGTCCAGCGGAAGCACTCTCTGATCTTCCTTCAGCTCTGGCTGCAGAGAGCAGCTTCCCATTATCTTCTCACTATGGAAACAGCAGTTTAAATATAGTTTATTATTATTTTATTTACAGTCATATCATAACCCTTGAAGTAATGTCACATCTATAATCACAACTCTCATAATATGTCATAGTAAACGTGACTCTCAACTCTAAAGGCGCATCCTTTAAATGTATGGTTCTGTGCTTTATTGTGAAACCAACTTTACAATGAATCTCAGCAACTGGTGCACACATGAGTATCCATATAAGGTCTGAAGAGGACTGGAATAAATCACAAAGAGCTATTTATCAAACTGAAGTTTGGGGTCATTAAAAACACGTTGAGACCACTAGACCTTTAGCGATTTGTGAAGTGGACGTTTGGAGTATATCAGTCTTTTGATTGGCTTATGTGAATCCACATCAGGTTTGACATCAACGACATCACGATTCTTTGATTAAATGCCACTGATGTCAATTCGGATATGGTTTTCCAGTGAACAATGACTAAAGATTATCATAAAAATCTATTGCACAGCCTCAGAATTTGACCTTTGACCTACAGACCTTGAATATACACTACTGTTCAAAGGTTTTATTATCAGTTAGATTTTTTTTTTCTGAAATAAATTAATCATCAGCAAGCAAGGACCCATTAAATTGACCAAATGTGACAGTAAAGACATTTATAATGTTACAAAAGATATCTATATCAAATAAATGCTGTTCTTTTGAACAGCACATCTGTTCATCATTGATAATAATAAGAAATGTTTTTAAGCAGCAAATCAGCATGATTTCTGTGACACTGAAGACTGGAGTAAGGATGATTAAAAAAATCATCTTTTTCATCACAAGGAAAAATTACATTTTAAAATATATTAGAATAAAAAAAGTTATTTTATATTGTAATATTTCATAAAATTACATAAATGCAGCCTTGTTGAGCTTAAGAGACTTGCTACTGACCCCAAAGTTTTGAATGGTAGTGTACTGTACGTCATATGGATCACTTTTATGATACATACTGTATATAGTGCATTTTTGTCCTTTCCAAACTTGAGATCCCATTCACTTTCATTATATGGAACAAATGGCCAGGATATTCATCAAAGAAATTAAATTTGTGTATCAAAAGTGTAATTAATACAGGATTGGAACAGCATGACTTACTTAAATAACAATAACAACAGCACAAAAAAAAAAAGATTTGTAAGTGATATTGACCAGCTGTATTTACCAAAACAAAATCTAAAGGTAGGAATACCTACCTTGGGTAGCGATGAATTATGAAATCTAGAAGAGCGTGGTAATCTTTAAGCTCTGTCACCTTTTCCAGAAGTCTCTTCAAATGCTCTCCTACAGCCTCATGATGGCAGGACACATAGGTTTCAAACACTTTAAAGTCTGCTGGATATGAGCTCAGAAGTTCAGTCTTCACTCTCTCCAAATCCTCCACCACAGCTTTACCCAGAAGCCCCAGATGCACTGCCAACCAGGAAGCGTTCTGCTCGCGGCTGTCCAGCTGAACTTTCTTCAGAGCATCTCGAACCCCGTCTCGTACCGCATCCCTCCATGCTTCCCTCCATCCTGGCATCGCTCCTGGTTCTCCCTGTCTCTTCTCTTCCTCCAGGATGATTTGTGCAACATACACCAGCAGCTCTTTATTGGGCAAGGGCAGAGCACTGGAGTTGCGTACAATGATAGACATTTTGTTTCTTAGTGTTCCATAGAGCAAACTGAGGTCTTTCTCTTTATGGACTAGTTCGATGGGACAGTCTTCTTGATCTAGAGCTTGATGCTCACGCTGTAGCTCCAAACTTAGAGACAGTAGATTCACATAGGCCTCCTCTAAAGCTTCCATCTCTATCAGTTTGTTAATCTCCATTACTGCAGCAAATAACACAGTACAGAGGGAGAATAGAGGAGGGAAAAAGCAAAATATTAGTAAACGGACGACTGCATGAGTTGTGTCATAATACAGGAGCTAACACACTTCCATTAACAGCTACAGTATTATATTTCAATCAGGAATGATCCTCTGTCTAAATCTAAACATGATGAGCCCATGCTTTCCAAAAATGTCCCAATCATGCTCTGTTGTTTACCATAGATTAGCAATCGAAGGGATTCTGATTATAATCTTATGATGTGGTCCGGGTAATGTTGCCATATGTGAAGTACTTTACAGATAAATAGATATATATACTAACAGACAGGTTTACAAATGAACAGTGCTAAAAACCAGGAATAAAACATCTTGTCACAGTACACACCTGTGCCATATACTACTGTTTTTTTTTCTCCATTAAAATGACAAACAAGTATACACTACAATTCAAATGTTTGTGGTGAGTAAGATTTTTTAATGTCTTTGAAAGAAATCTCTTATGCTTAGGCTGAATTTATTTGAACAAAAATACATTAAAAACAGTAATATTGTGAAATATTTTTGAATATATTTTAAAATGTAATTTATTCCTGTTATGATCCTTACTCCAGTCTCCAGTGTCACATGATCCTTCAGAAAGCATTCTAATATGCTGATTTGCTGCTCAAGAAATATTTTGTATTGTAATCAATGTTGAAAACAGTTGTGCTGCTTTATATTTTTGTGGAAACCATGATAAAAAAAATTTGTTCAAAAGAAAAAAAATTTAAATAAAAAACTTTTGTAACATTACAAATGTCGTTATGGTCACTTTGGATCATTTTAATGTGTCCATGCCGAATTAAAGTATTTTCTCAAAAAAGTATCCCAAACTTTTCAACAGTAGTGTACAGTGTGGGTAGTTGTTGTGCAGTGTGACAGGCAATTCACCATATAAGATTATTTTAAAATGCTTTTTAAAATGCTTTTTTGTTGTTGTTGTTGTTGTTGTTGTTGTTGTTGTTGTTGACGACTTCTTATCAGCTCAAGATTCATGACTGAACATGAACTGAACTCTTATCAATGAAGATTCATTGCTTGAATTCACAGAAACCCAGACAAAATGATAAGGGTAGCCCCCAGCCCCCATACAGGGTAAAGAACAATTTTGTTTTGACCTACTATATTTTAGCAAACGAAATAAACATTTAGTAAAACAAGACCTAAAAGTTAATGGTGTAACAAACATGCTAACCAGTCACAAAGTCTAAAATTTCTAAACCATGATGTTGAAAAATTCTTTGTCAACTACCTAGAGATGGGACACACAATACTTGTGTGATAAACACTCACCTGACAAAGGCAAAGGTGGTATCTCAGGCAGAGTATAGGTGTCTCTGAGCTCCAACACTCTGGCTATGCTCTTCACGCTATCCGATCTCTGCTCTTTAGATGAAAACGTGTCCTCTGTGACAGGCTGAAGTGGTTCCTGTTTGTGTTTTTTAGAACTCAGACCCAAACTTTGCCTGAACGATGTGCCTCTCTTTGTCAATGTACCTGTAATTCCAACTGCAGCATCTGAGAATAAAACAGTTACTGGAGATGATTCATGTCATTATGTGTAACATTCAATTGAGCAAATGTTCTCAAACAAACAAAAAAACATGACCATGTAATATGAAAGATGATTTTACCCAAGATTTGACCCTTTTAATGAATAAAAATTCAAGAAAACATATGATCATCTAATATCTCAAATGTACACTTACAATGTCTTTGTGTACCTTATGTATCTTTAAAAACCTTAATGATAGAACAAACAGGATATAAAGATCAGGAGGACATATGTTTTGTTCATGTGACTATTCTATTAATTTTAGGAATAAACATAATTGTAAAGGCTAGATCTCCCAAAAGGTATAACGTAATAAGCCTTTCTGCATTGTTTGCTACATTTACTATCAACACATCCTGTAATGACATATTTCCCTTGTCTAGAGGTGAATCTAGTGACCTGCAAAGACCAGTCACCTGACTTAGTTCTGGTAAGAGAAGCTTTTTCTGCCTTGGGACTCTGAAATGAAGATTGTGAGGGAGATCCTCTGCTCAAGCCTGAAAAAGAGAAACATGCAAGGAGTTTTAGCAAATCCAAAGTAAATATAAAAGCCTTATGCAACTATCTGTTACAAGCTAACAGGCTAACATGGTTCCTCATGAATAGGATCTACTAGACAATGCTGCTTTTGTCTACCAGAAGTTAAGTTAAACCAGCACTGTTCACAGTACTCTATAAGTACCATATATTCTGCTCTACCTGTTATAACTTTAACCTTGGGAAGACATTGTCACTAAACACTTTTTTAACACATTATGGATACACTTACTTGGAGAGGACGGCAGTTGTAACTGAGAATTTGAGATTTGGCTTTGGTCGCTGTCTGTGTTCTCTGACCTTTTGTTTTTCAATGTCATAGGACTGACTGCTTTCAAACTCGCTCTGAACGTCTTCATAAGTCCAAGACTCTTCTCCTTGACCGGACTTTCCATCTGTTTTCCACCATTTTTCATACCCTTTGTTGCATCCTCACCCCATTCTGGTGGGTCATTAACCTCATTTCCCACGTCTACTTCTTCTTTTCCAGTGTCTGCCATTTTGCCATGCGTCAGTCGGATCAAGCTTGAGTAAAATATATCAAGAACTTTAAAGAAATGTTGAAATATTGTGCCAAAAAACAATGCAAGGTTTGATAGTGTTGACCACTGGAGCCGAGTGTGAGAATGAAATGTTGAATCTATCAGCAGGTACATCATGATTTTTTGTTTTGTTTACTGACAACATGACTTTTTCTTTTTCACTGGATTGGAATCATGTAGAAGGCGTACATGTTGTCATAACAACAGAAAGACATGAGCTTGTATATAAACTCGTTTCAAATAATCACAATACAGGTCCCAAAGTTAAAAGATGAACCACACATAGGGTGAATAATAGGACACCCTTAACCTGACATTACACCTTTATGGAAAGCTTAGTCTCTTACCTTAGTTAAAAGCAAAAACAAGCAATACACAAATATTAGGAAGAAAGAACATTCAAAGCCCAGATTTTTTTTAAAGGCAATGCTGGTTAAGTGTGTAACATGTATTGTCTAATTTTGGAGATTTCATTTTCCAGTCCATGTTCATTTTTTAAAACATACAATTGTGACTGAAATAAAACGTAACTAAACTAGTTTTTTTTTTTTAAATAGCTCTAAACAATATTTAAAATGCCTTTAATCTTCATTCCTGCCTTCATTTTCGACATTAGATTCTGAAGTAGCCTATTTCATTACACTCCACTACTGTAAACACTGTATTATAAATGATTTGATATGCTGCCCAATAACAGTATCACCCAGTCCAACTTTAAATTATTACGCTGGCTAACATTTCTCAATGTAACTTAGCTAAATGGGCGCATGTCGTATGTTTCTTACAACAAAAGAAGACAGGTTCTTAGAAATCATCTCTGAGTTAGGAAGAAATGTCTCCTTTATAATATCAAAAGCAACACCAACACCATGTTTGTAAGTGATTGGGGTGCTTTAGAGAGCGAAAATACAGACCGCGCTTTCTTTCTAAACTTATCGACCGTTTGATATCACGGACCACAGCTCGCCATTATCTCAATGGAATCTCCTTAAAATTACTCATTACATTAATGTAACATCAGTTTTAATCTTGTATGACACCTAACTCTCTGACTGACACATGTCTGTTGTTGGCACAGCTACAGGTACGTAGCCTACGATATCTCAGCGATTAAAGGTCGCGGAAGATAGATGTATTTAAAAGATCAGTCAGTACTAAAAACACGCATAAATACAAATGTGGCCGTTATTACAATATATGAATGTATAAGTATGTTTGTAAACATCGCACTGTGAAACGAACTCACCTTAGGTTTCTGTCAGTGTGCCTCTTCCACTTCCAATGATCTTTTCTGTTAAATATTGTAGCCTAAAAAAAAAACAGCTGGCAAACGCACTGCACCGACAGGTTCAACAGCAAGACTTAACTACATTTACATTTCCCGTAAATAGGCCACGAGTACAGCTGCGAAAAACCCTGGTAGTCTACTCACAACAGATTTCTAGCTGGGATTCACCTTGAAACGTCACTGAATAGGTGCATTGTTAATTATTAAGAGCCCGCGTGAGCTGATACAGGAAGCGTCAGATTCAAAAGAGCTCAGATAAAACGATTTTGCCAGAGTAATCACTGTATTCACTGACTTGAGAGTTTTTGAAAATGATTACACATCACTTTTAGATTCCCATAATCTATGGAAATACAATTGTGCCTAGCACTGAAGAAAAATAATATAGTAGCTAGTGGTTATGCAAAGCATCGAGTGTTTTCTTTATTAACAAAATATAGCCTATTCACAATACAACAAGGCATGTTCCATTTTGCTTTTTATAAACCTTAGAGAAAAAAACCCTAAACATTTATTATATTTGAAATATATTAAATGTATATTGCAAATATACTAACAAAAAATGTACTATCTTTAAATACATTAAAAGAGAATTAGCATCATGCTTTTACCTATTTTCACAATACAACTTTTAACACTTAAATAATTGTACTTTAGCATATTTTTCTAAAAATATATTTTAAAAAATATATACTTGAAGTGAAAATTCAGTTTATTTTTTAAAAGTGTATTTATTTGCACTTTATTAAACATATTTTAGGTATATTTTAACTGTGTGCTGGACTTTGATCATTGTAACAATGCATTGAAAGTAAACTTTCAAAATACATAGCCTACATCAGGGATGGGCAACTTCAGTCCTGGGGGCCATTGTCCTACAGAGTTTAGCTTCAACCCTAATCAAACACCTGAACAAGCTAATCAAGGTCCTCGGGATTACTAGAAAGTTACAGGCAGGTGATTTTTTCAGGGTTGGAGCTAAACTGGCCTCCAGGACCGACGTTGCCCATCCCTGCTATACATACTGTAGTATAGCTTTTATTTATCTAACGTACATTTGTTATTGAAGACAAAGTATGCAATTTGTAGTATTTATAATGAGCCTTGTAGAATAAGGTATTAATGAGCCTATAGTTTTTACTCAAATATTTCACACCACGATAGCCTCGTGGGCAAGTGTGCCCGGCTCGTGGATCTTTACTGGTCCGATCCATCCCGTTTCTTAATATGCGTTCTTGGGTTCTTGTCTGTACTTGTGTTGTTCCAAATCAAAGTTCACATCTAGCCAAATCCTGTTCAAATCCCCGGATGTGTTCTTGATCCGCCCCTTTTACCGAGGAGGCATTGAGAGGTGACTTGCTTGTGTGGACTTGATACCATAGACAGTATAAGAAAGCTTGATACTAGATACTAGACACATGCTTGAGACAGCCAGGTATACCAGAATGCATCTCGCACCAACCAGCAAGCGTCAATAGAAGATTAGAAAACCCACGTAATTTAAAAATGCTACTGTTATGTCACGAAATGTAGTTTTAAGAGTTTTTCAGGCGAGAATGTAGTTGTTTAAAGGTCAAATCTTTGATTTATTTATAAAGATAGCGCCTATTTGAAAATTTGATCTGACGTTTTCGGAGTTGTGAGATCCAGGCGATCACTGGGGGCTCAGCGCTCATGTGCCCCGCCGAGAACAGCCTTTCCTCGGCTAGTCCTTGCCACTGGCTCGGATGTCTGTCTTGGTTATACATGAGATATAAATCGGCTTGTGTATATCTAACTGCCGATTTTTTGTCTCATTAATATCATTTGTTCCTTGACGAAACGTTTTGTATAGCTTCTTATAGGCTACCTCTTAGGCTACTTATACTTTTATAATGGCTATTATTGATCATTAAAACTGACATTTAACAAAAAAGGGTTGTGTCATTTTATTGTATATATTTAAAACATATAAAATATTTTATATATTTATTTTATTATACATGTTGCCTACATTCTCTTCACTGTATGTAGGCCTACATAATAAAATAAAATGACACAGCTAATTGTTCGTTTTAATGATCAAAATTATAATGTTTTTTATGTATCATATTTTTAAAATGAAAACAAAAAGAGTCAGGGTTGTGTTTTATATTTTGTGTTGTTATGCAGTGAAGATAATCAATTGCGTTGCCTGGACCACATTTGTGTGGCCATTAGCCTATGTTTAATATTTTTGAAAATGAAAGTTGCACACGGCAGAGTGGTGTTTTATAACATATTTTGTTTTATTGTAGTCTGAAATATGTAAAGAGATGACCGGAGAGCCAGAGCGAGCTGAGTGACGCTATCAAGAACGCCGCTGTTCCATTTGCAGAATTATCGGACTTGCGTCCTCCCGTCCTCGGGAGTTCGTTGTCAAGTCAACTAAGGAGGACTCGACTCCTTGCGTACACCGAAGTTTGCGTACTTGGTATTGAGAAACGGCTAGCTACTGTCCTATCCTAATAAAAGGCGAAAACGCCAAAAATATATATTTTTTAAATAAAATAAATATATATATATATAAATACACTTATGGTATAGGCCTATTGCTTGTATGTTTCGAATACACTCATAATGATTATGTAATGTACTTGTAACACAAATAAAGTACACTTGAATATCAATTAAGCATGTAATTAGTCCCCAGGCATATAGCCTATTTAAAGTATACTAAATATACTTGAAGTTGTTCCAATTTAGCACACAAAAGTACTCTAAATACACTTAAAGTATGCTTTACTACAATTTAATTACAACTAAAATATACTTAGTATAAAATTAGTTGTTTCAAAATAGCACACTTCAAGTTAACTAATCATTAACACACTTGAAGTATACTGATAATTAGTCTGGCTGCCAGTATACTTAGCATATAATATTTTTCACCAGGGAATGATTAGTTGTTTATATATTCTAGTAAGTTGCTATGCAACAAAAAAATAATTATCTGCTTTATCTTGAACTGGGAAGTTGTATTGACCAATCAGAACTCTGTCGGTTCAAATCTAGATTAAAAACACATCTCTTTGACCTAGCATACACATAACACATTATACAATTCTACAATTCAATGTTAGGCTGCATAGATTAGGTCAGCCGGAACCGGCGGGAACACATCCCATAAATCCTGATGTAGGCTACTTGTTACATCATAAGAAGGATGGTGTCTATGCTAATATTAGTCTCTCTGTTTATCCCGAGGTTTACCGCAGTCTGCCGGATCCAGGCCGTATCTGGATCTGATGAAGGACCTGCGCCTGGACACGACGACAACGCAGTCCTGAAGTGTCAAGTAGTCTCTCCCCTGTGAAGGTCTCCTTCCCTTCCCTTTACCTCTGTACAGATAAAACGTTGTCGGCATAATTCCGGTTCACGTGGCTATACGCAGAAGCGATAAAAAATTCTGTATTATGAATTTTTCAAGGCTTGTACCTTGAAACCTATTTCATGGTTTGCGTTCTCGGGCCACCAGGCACTGTTTTGTGCAAATGAGCGGCCGGATCGCATTAAGGGTTTTCTGTTAGAACGGTGTCGTGTTAGCGGCCCCTAAGTTAATAACTAATGATCATTGAGACGGAAGTGAATCAATCAAAACTAACTTTAGCTAGACAATAACTTTATTCTAGAGCTGCTGTAAAGCTAAAACAATCTCTGTTACTTTTATTTCCTATTATCACTGTAAAGATGCTTTTAAACAATCTATATTGTTAAAAGCGCTATATAAATGAAGGTGACTTGACTTGACTTGACAGAAGCCAATCAGTTGTGAATTGCATCTACATGGAAACTTTGTGTACGTCTCTTTCTGTTAATTTGTAACTAAATGGATGTGTAAACATTAATGTTTGATTTATTTCAGCTGCATGTTTTTGCTTGAACCATTGCCTTTTACTCCCTCTGAATTAGAGCAAATGCAAATACTATTCAAAGAACCTATTCTTCCACTGATAAAAGCCTTACAGGTTTACACGTGTCTTTTCAAGTATACATGAAAGTGAAAGTAAGTTCCCTGGCTTGTAAAGCTCCTTTGAGAAGAAAGGGAGGGACATTCCCTGAAAAGGTTTCAGGTAAGAGCTACACATTATTTACTTGTTATTTACATGTTTTGTGTTTTTTTTTAGAGACGACACTAAAACGATTTTAATCATTTGTCGGTGAGATTAAGAGATAGCATTTGATTTCTCCATTTAAAAGAACTGACAACCCTTACTTATTTTTCATTCATGGTTTTCATGTTTACTGTAGGCTATCATAATTCTTCTATTCACAACTGTATATTTTTTTTATAATTCGTCTTTTGAAAGTTTAGTTACTCATTGGGTTAGTAACGAGGAAGAGTGTTTGTTTTTTGCAGGTGGAAAATGCTTGTTGTTTTCCTATGAGTGAATGACTTCCCAGTATTATAAAATCACTATCTGCATGATAATAGTAGCTTATAAGATAAAGCACCATATTAAAATGCCTTGAACGGCTGATGTTGCATAATATATATTACTTTCATAAGATATTCTGACTTTTCTTTTCTCATGTATTGTACAGAGTTGTTTAATAGCCGCTTGGATTAACAATGGCAAAATCTCCCACTTCTGGCAAGTAGCCTATATCAATGTCATTTACATGAAATTGAATAGAATTGAATAAATACAGTAGCAGAGAATGTTTTATTGCAACATGGCTGGGCAAGTGGAAATTGCTGTGGGTACTATGCAAAATACAAGGAACAATTTGTAAAAGTGCAAGTGTGTGATTGTACAATTCTTCTAAAGCTGAGAAATACAACATTCATGTCAAAATGAGGGAAAGCACTTTAAAATAAAATATCAATCACCATCAATGATGTTACATACTTACATATATTATTATACAGTAGCCTATTAACACATCCATAATATTGGTGCTAAATGATTCATCTGAGCTTTTGGGGTTATGCATTGTCTGCTGCATTGTCTTTACCCTTTTAAGTGTCCTTTTGATATTCAATGGTTGAGAAGGGAGGAGAATAATGCTGTGTTGGTTTAATACATCTCTCATTTTTAGAAGGAAAAAATGATTGTTGATTTTGTGCAGTATAGATTTTATAATATTTTCTATGTTTGCACAGTGAAAGACATCTTTCGCAGGTTTTCCTCGATCAGAAAAAGCAAAAAGAAGACATTTGAAATCAACGACACAAAGATCCCTCTAAAGCCATGCACAGGTAAATATCTAGTCCATTTGTTGTGGTGGTAATGAAGGCACAAGTAATGCATAGTGCTCTATATGATATTATTCATAGCAACACTCTTTCTCATTGCCGCTTTGTTTTCACAACAGTTTTGCAGATCACAGATTATATACAAAAAGATATGCTGAAGGAGGCCTATCTGAACCTGCTCTCCATGCACCGCCTGGAGCTCCAGAAAGAATTGAAAGCTGTGGGTGAAGGAGCTCCTCCCACAAATCAAGTTCCTAAAGAGACAGATGTCAATAATCTATTTGTGACTCTAAGGAACAAAATGTCTGTCATTGTACGCAACTCCAGTGCTCTGCCCTTGCGCAATAAAGAGCTGCTGGTGTGTGTTGCACAAATCATCCTGGAGGAAGAGAAGAGACAGGGAGAACCAGGAGCGATGCCGGGATGGAGGGAAGCATGGAGGGATGCAGTACGAGACGGGGTTCGAGATGCTCTGAAGAAAGTTCAGCTGGACAGCCGCGAGCAGAACGCTTCCTGGTTGGCAGTGCATCTGGGGCTTCTGGGTAAAGCTGTGGTGGAGGATTTGGAGAGAGTGAAGACTGAACTTCTGAGCTCATATCCAGCAGACTTTAAAGTGTTTGAAACCTATGTGTCCTGCCATCATGAGGCTGTAGGAGAGCATTTGAAGAGACTTCTGGAAAAGGTGACAGAGCTGAAAGATTACCATGCTCTTCTAGATTTCATTATTCATCACTACCCAAGGTGAGCTTTTTAAAACACATCACACAAATGTCTAAATGGCACTTCATTGCATAATTCAGTTTAAATGAAATGGTATCTCATTGGTGTTCCACAGTGATCTGAGAGACAAGCAGAGAATTCTTATAGTGGAAGAAGACTTGCTAAATAATATAAAGACCTCTTACTGTCATTGCCAAATGGTGAGCTACTGCAAGGAAAGAGTTTTAGCATTCTAGGTTAAAGGTACACTATGTAACATTAGGGCCAGTTAAAAAAAAGCAAGTATTTAGCGAAACAACATTGTTCAGGTTGTGCTTCGGCTCTGCGTGACTGTGCTGATGAATTTGCTTCTTTCTCATAAAAAAAAAAGAAGGAGATTGTCCTACTGCTCATGAAACACTATCAGGCTTAAGAGAACCAGTTTAGATTGAAAGGATCTCAAGCTGACTAGCTAAGGACATTACTGTAGCTTTAACAGACACGTCACCCTCAGTTCTCGCTACATCCAAAAGCCAAGCCAATGTTGATTCTCGTTTTATTACGAGCACTGTCGCGTTCTCTTTTTGCCACAAGACTTTCATCAACATTTCTTTTAAACAGGTGATTCCCCGTAGGTTGCGAGATTTAGCTGCTCCATGTCAAACTTTTCCGCTCATTGCGACAACTAACCTACGACACTCCCACACCATACACACGTCAAAGTAGCCGAAGCAACTTTTCTTTATTTACGGATATGACAAGATCACACATGGGCAAGTGACGTATTTACACAATTTCCGAGATGGTCCTCACTGCAGAACACGAAATTCAGGGGGAGGAGTTGGATCCAGATCCAACTCCTCCCACTTTACATATACCTAAACCTACCCATCTCCACCCCCTGATCCCTAACCCAACCCTTAATCCTACCCATCTCCACCCCCTGATTCCCAACCCCACCCCTAATCCTACCCATCTCCACCCCTTAGATCTGGATCCAACTCCACCCCCTGGATCTCGTGTACTGCAATGAGGTGCTACTGCAATTTCCTGCGAAAACCCTCCAGACAGGTCTAAAATATAAACACTTATTATAGGCTTACCATAGTGAATCAGGGTAAGACAAAAACATGTTTTGGAAGAAGGATTTATGATGTATTGGCCCATTATTTAAATTGTGTTTATTTTGAATGAAAAAAGTTACATAGTGTACCTTTTAGCAAATACACCACATAACCTATTTAGAATTTTTTGGTTTTATCAGTTTGTTGTACTGTGATACCATATTTGATATCAGGATGACTTTAAATCTGCACTGGAGAATATTATCATAACTGAAAAAGAAGTGTGGACAATGAAGAATTCTCCTGATAGAACAGATGATGGATTTCTCACTTCAAAAACCTACATGGCCATCTTCCAGGTCAGGACTTAAACTTTTCACTTTAGAGGGAGATCAAAAACTTTTATCATTATTATTATAATTTATTACATTTTTATTTATTTAATTTTCACCTCTGGATTTGTCTTGTTAGCTGATAGCGAGTTATGCTGAGAATCTTGAGAAGATCGATGAGAATCTGGGGAAGTCAGTGGTACGCTTTTGCTTAGAGGAGCTAAATCCATTTCATACAAGGTTTGTGTCACAGTATTATTATAGATTAACTTGAAATCACTTCTGCATCTTTCCTTCTCTGACAGTTTCCTTCTCTTTTAGATTCGAAGAAGAGTTTTTGCAACACACCCGCTCTCTGTTGACCTCTGACCTGCTGGACTGCTGTCTATGGGTAGAATATCACATCAGCTACATCAACTGTTTTAATTCACTCAAGTAAGTCCATCATGAAAGGGACACTGCCCTTGTGAAAAAGAGTACTTATTATGGAAATAATATATTTTAAAAGAATATACTTGTTTAGTGTAAACTGAATGTAATGTTTTCAGACACTTCATTGCATGTTAATGGCAATTAAATGCAAATCTATCATAGTTTAAAGAGATATTAAACTTTTGAACTTTAAAGTGTTTTTGACACACTTAAAGGGTTAGTTCACCCAAAAATGAAAATTCTGTCAGTAATTACTCACCCTCATGTTGTTCCAACCCCCCGTAAGACCTTCGTTCATCTTCGGAACACGAATTAAGATATTTTTGATGAAATCTGAGAGCTGGATCACTCCTCCATACTAGTCCATAGGCTTCTTCAGGGATTGAACTTGCTGGCCTCGAAAAGTTACTAAAGACATCGTTAAAATAGTCCAAGTGACTACAGTGGCTCAATCTTAAGTTTATCAAGCGACGAGAATACTTTTTGTGCGCAAAAACAAACAAAAATAACGACTTTATTTCAACTATTCATTTCCTTCCCTTTGGGCCTCTACTCAGTTAACGTAGTGTGATTCCGTAGAGCTACGTCACACGTAGGCTCACTATTGGCCGACGCTGGTCATGTGCGTGATGCGTGTGACGTACAACAACAGAAGCTTACGCTATTACACTAGTGAACTGACTCGAGGCCCACAGAGAAGGAAATGAATAGTTGAAATAAAGTCGTTATTTTTGTTTTTTATAGGTGAGAAACCAAACGCAATTTATTTACAAACAAAAAGAACACAATAAAACATAAAACAAAAATATAGGCGCACATTACTAACGCGCTCTTTAAATAACACATAAAATTTTCCGCCATTGACTTTAGACCAGGTTTTTGTTGGTCAATGGCGCAGTCTATTTCAGTTGCTTCAAAATAGCAACATGCCAACAATGTGCCTGAACACACCTCGTTTTCAGACCTGCACGTGCATAGGGGCATAAATAGGCGCAAATGCATTTGCTATTTTAACAACGCGGTGCAGGACGTAACTGCGGATAACTGCGTCAGGCTGAAACTAGCAAAAAACACTTGCGTCGCGTCTGGCGCTGCATTGCGGCGAGTGTATGATGCTGTAGCAGTTGCAGCGCATTTTCAGATACCCTCCACCTTCCCCAGCTCCACCTGTATAAATCTGCCACGGGCATTTCTTATATGCCATATTGTACAGCAGCAGCATGTCTTACTTGCTCACAGCAGTGTGTCGTGTATTGGCAGTAGGGCTGGGCGATAAAACGATAACGATAATTATCGCGATATAATTTTTCTCGATAAAACGATATCAAGAGGTCGATAAATGTTCGATAATGTTTATGCGCCAAAAGCAGAACGAAACTCATTTGAACCGCGCGCGCCTCGGACTGTTTATCCGCTTGGCTCAAAGTCCAAACGGCAGCGCAGCGCGAGCTCACTAGACTAGAGCAGACGCGTTTACTCTGATCGTCTCGCTCACAAGATCCAGTGAGAAGCGCTTGAGTTCAGCGAAGAACACAAATGTTTAAAGACAGATGAAACACCGCTGACAAACAGGAGAAACAATGCGCGCAACGATACAGTCAGAATCTGAATTGATACTGAATCCATTTAGCCTACCATGGATTTACTGTAAGGTTAGCCTAGTAATATTAACTGCACCATGAAATGTGGAATATACATATTGAATTGTATAATATTATTAATGTAGACAATGTATTAAATGACTAATGGAATATAATTACAGTATTTAATAATGTATTTAACTGTTAGGCTACTGTTTTTCATACAAATAGGCCTATAGAAACCATAAAGTTACATTTTGCCAAGATAGTGAGGTGCTAAGTTATAGGCTATGACTGGTTTTATCTGTGGTTATCATGATCTAAATGCATGATACTGGATGACCAATGGTTTTTAATAAAACTCAAACAGTCAGAATATTACATTTTACCAAATAAAAATGTGGTCGTTACTTTTTTTTTTTTTAAACGGATGTTACTGTTTTTGTTAATGAACATACATTTAACATAGTAGTATTAGCTTGAGTTAGGATGCAGATTTACTGTCAACTCACTGTCAAATATGCATTTCGAGACAAAACATGTCATTTGAATTTTGCAGCATGCACTGCAAACTGTGCTAAAGAAATATTTTTCTATTAAGATATTAATTTTGTTAAGGAAAAATGACAAATGTTTGAATGTTCTACCTCAGATTTGTGAAATGTTCACCTGTTTGGCAAGTGTTTGTCATGATATGTTCTGACAATAAAGAGTAGTTTAAAACCACAATTAACGCTCTGGTTTATGCAACTTTCACTCAGGAGCAAAAATCTGCCTTTAAACTTGAAAGAAATAAAGATTTGACATTTATCGTGATAATTATCGATATCGACTGATATAAAAAAAATATCGTGATAATTTTTTTGGGCCATATCGCCCAGCCCTATTTGGCAGTAGCAAGTCCTGTATTTGCTCTGTAGCAGCAGCAGCGTATAGCAGATCTATTCCGCTTAGACCAAACATATCAACACTGTCATATCCATTACCAATGCAAACACTCTGAGGGCCCTATTTTAACGATCTGAAACGCAAGTGTCAAAGCGCAAGTAACTTTGTGGGCGGATCCCGGCGCTGTTGCTATTTTCCCGGCGGGATAAATGCCTCTTGCGCCTGGCGCAAATCTAAAAGAGGTTGGTCTGAAGTAGCTTCATTATTCATAGGTGTGGTTTGGGCGTAACGTGGAATAAACCAATCAGAGCGTCATCTCACATTCCCTTTAAGAGCAGGTGCGCATGTTGCATGGCGGATTGCTATTATAACGGCGGATTTACCAGGCGCGCGTCAGGAGCGGTTCACAGCCGAGGAGACCGACGTTCTTGTCAGGACCGTGAAAGACAGAGAAGTGACGATGTATTGCGTGTTTTGCGTGCACCTGTAAACTATGGCATAAACCCTCATGCAGTAACACCCTCAGACGGCACTGTTTATTGACTGTCTGAAGTAGAATGCATGCAGAAATAACAAGAAATTCAACGTTCAAATCAGACTTATCTATCTATTTATCTATCTATCTATCTATCTATCTATCTATCTATCTATCTATCTATCTATCTATCTATCTATCTATCTATCTATCGTGGGTGGGTTTCTCCCATCCCCATACAAATCAGAGTCGGTTAAACAGGCGTGGGAGGAAAAAAACTAAATTTTCATGGACACCACAATGATTTCCCTCATGTGTTAATATTTTTCCTTGTTATAATGTATGATTTGCAAAAATAAAAACTGCTGCATCTGTGTTGATGAGAGAATCAAAGTGTATGCGCGTTGTGCACCCGCTACATTATGGCCAAGCATGCGCGCTTAAAATAGCATAATGAACAACGCGCAACGCGCCACTGACTTTAGACTAGTTTTTTTCTGGTCAGTGGCGCAATTGTTTTATAGAACAGCAAAATAGCATGAGGGAAAGTTTGCGCCGGAACACGCCTCCTCTTTGCGCTGAACCGCCCCGGGGAGCGCAAGTGTATTTCTTAGTTAACCGATGTGTGTCTGTGGAGGGAAAAGTCCGCTTTGCGCGGGTGCAAAATAGGAATGATACATGCGTCAGTGTACAAAGTCATTTGCGCCGGGTGCAAGATAGAGCCCTGAGAGTTGTCATGACAGAAATCTGTTTAATCTCAATCTTCTGTGAGTCCCTGTCCCTGTCAGTCCTTTGAGACATGCATGTCAAAGGTTTTTTATTTTTTATGTCATGGCTTTTGTTACAGAGAGAATATGCAGTTTTATAGGGAGAACTTCTCAACTCAGGTGGAGCAGCTGGAGAAAGATGCGGATGGACTGATTCAAAGACTTACCCAGACCCTGATAAAACATTTCAAAACTGATATCAAGGTGGGCCTTACCGCAGATATATACATATAAAAAATACCCAACTTGTTATTTTAAATTACTCATAATCTAAAATTATACCTAGTAAAGAGCATATTACACATTATTTTTTATAGTTGAAGATTACAATATTACTAACTACAATGCAATTTTCCCCAAAGCCTTACATGGATGGTATGATGACAAAAAAATGGCTGAAAACAAATGGAGATTTTAAAGAAGTTACTTGTAGAATAGATAATTATCGTGGGCTCTGTAAATCTATGAGAGCTCCATCAGCTCAAGTGAGTTCTGTCATCTACTCAGAGATTCTCTCTAATGGCTACAGAGCACCACTTTTAACACAGTGTCTGTATTTGCAGGTTTTCGTAAATGATGTGCACTATTATGTAGCCAGAGAATATGTATCCCAGCTGATGAAGAAAAAATACTCATGCAAAAAAACCAAGAGCGAAGATGCTGCTGTAAAACTGAGAGAACAATGGAATGAACTCAAGAAACTATTTGAGGACATGGTAAGATCCAGTCAAGCATTAAATAGTTTGGAATATACAAATGGATTTTTCATGCACTGACAATATTATTCTGTACACAGGGATCATCCTTAAACTGGCTTTATCCGTTGGGAGATTACCTTAGTGACATTATTGGAATGGAAAATGAGAGAAAGATAAAAGATCTGTTAATTCCATTAGTTAGTAATTACCCAGACATCAGGTAAGTGTTATAATAACTTTGAATATGCTACTATTTTAAAACAATACATTGTTTTGTTCACTTGTTTGATTACATGTAAGTAACCTCTCACTTAATTCTCCCTTACTGTCCATTCTCGTCTTTAGCAAGAAGCAGTTGTCAGCTGTTCTGTACTTCCGAGACAACGGTTTTAGCTTGGAGAGGCACAATGTTATTAATCAGTTTACTGTGCTTAAACGGGATGCTGGGAACACAAATCATGATCGCTCCTTCTTCACTGACACTGAAGTACTTTCCTGAAATACAATATTTGTAGATGTGCAATACATTATTTGTTGCACTAAATTATCAGATAACAGAATATAACTAAATATTTTGTGTTTAATTTGAATTAATTAATAAAGCAATATAATTGATAAAGATGACAAACATGTATTTTCACGAAGTAACACACCTTTATCTTTTACAGTGAGATTACTTTTGGCCATTCTGGACCTTCAATTGCATTACTTTTGATAATTTTGTTCAAAACCTGTACAGTACATTTTATGGTAATACTTTACAATAAGGTTCATTAGTTAACTACATTAGTTAACATTAACTAAGATTAATCACATGCGCTCTCTCTGAACTGCCAAAAAAAAAAAACACTCATGATCTGAAAACACAGACAAACCAATATGTTAGAGTGTATTAATCTCCATTACCATATTCTGCTGAAATGAAATTGTAAGTCTGTGTTCCTTCACAAGGCTGCATGTGCTGTTTGCTCCAATACTAAATCTGCATGCTAACTTTATCGGGAATGAATTGTAATAAATCCAAACATGAATCTCAACTATGTGGTTTGCGTTTGCTGAATATGTAACCTCTGTGCTTTTTTGTTCAATGTTTAAAAACTTGAACATAATCTGGAATTACAGAATCAGGAAACTATGAAGTAAAATAAACAACAACAAAAAACTCTGCATATGAGTTGACATTCTCTTGACTTGTACTTACAGGAAAGTGCAATGATTCTGCCGAAATGTATAAAGAAATGTCTCAAATTAGACCAATTATTTTGTTAATGGATTTGAGCAAAATTATTGTGTTTAGCAGTTTTTTGTTCAGCCCGAATTTGGTGTTTTGGTTGTTTGTCCTTATACTTGCCAATAGAGGGAGACATTTAACTATAAACAAACGATTAGCATTTTCTCCATATTGTGTAATAATCATTCAAAAAGAGACTTGATGGACTCAGTCTGTTTATCTACTGTGATATCAATCATGAAAATGTGATGTGTAAAACATATACTGTCGGATAAAACCGATTGTGTGCTGCACAATATTTACTCCATGGACCCAGCTCTTGGGGAAAAAATGCTATTGGTTGGTAAGTCATATTTAGTTATTCTCCCTTCTCTTGTTTAATGCTAATTTTAACCCTATTTTTAGCCTAAGCCTAATATTTTCTGTTCAGTGAACAAAACATGAAGATAAAAAATAAATTCCCCCTGTAACTACAGTGTGTTATTGAAAGGATTTTTTTCAATTGCTGTCTGTACTTTTGTAATGACCATGTATAATATATCTTTCCACATGCAAATAGTATATTTGTGTGCCTGCATGAGAGAGTGTGTTATTTCAGGACAGGCTGGCTTGTGTCCAGATGTCCTGAGGATTACAATCTTATCTACAGTCTGTAGAGTTAGATGTGATGAAATGGGAGGGGATTGTAAAGATATTTGTAGTTCAGAGATTGAATGCCATAGGTCTCTGGCTCATCCATAAGTCCTTTTCATCATAAATGACACTTTGCTCACATTCCCTCACCTCCACATAAGCATCTCTTCACTTCCTACAAATCCATAATCCCTCTTTTTCTTCAACTTGCCCTATTAACGTGTTCATAGGTCTGAATATTTACCTTTTTCTCCTCTCTTTTAAGAGGATACAGCTTATTCAAATTTCTTCTGGCTGATTTGTATACAGAAACCAGAGGCAGCAGATGACTCCCTGGTGTCATGTCATTGTGAAGGTGTGTGTGTGTGTGTGTGTGTGTGTGTGTGTGTGTGTGTGTGTGTGTGTGTGTGTGTGTGTGTGTGTGTGTGTGTGTGTGTGTGTGTGTGTGTGTGTGTGTGTGTGTGTGAAAATACATGTCAGCGTTGCATGGTCTCTGGTGTTCAGTAAGTATTATATTTAGCTCACCCTATGTCAGAAGTTTTCAAGCACTCTCTCTTACCCTGCCTCACCTTATCGTTCGGAGCAGTTGTCACGCTAAGATACAGTGAACATGCATGTAATCAACACATCAGTCATGATAAATGCTATCAGGTTTAATGAAAGCCTCATGAGGTTGCCCAGACCCACTTTATATCACTCTTGATCATTGGAGGGTTAACGAGGCTAACATTAAAGTTGCAGGATATTGAGGACATTGAGTGGATGGGAAAAAAGACTGTTACACTTTATTTTAAAAGGCCCACTGAAGTGGCTTGGAACATGCAGCATTATTCAATGTGTTGACGTAATTTCCACCGAAACAGGTAGACAGGGCGGGACATTTCAAACAGCTCCTCCCCTTTTTAAAATAGCCAATAGCGGTAAAGCCACAGTTTCCTCCTAATCTCTAACCGACCGTTCTCTTACGAGAGGTTCTCTCGTATTGCGTAAGCTAGCTTACGCTGCGGAAAGATTCATCTTTGCTGAGATATTGAAGCCAAAAAATTATTTCATAATTTGTATCCATTCACAACGCAGTTCCTCTGCGGCAGACCTAGAGCAGGCTAGCTAGCAGCTCATTGGTTCGCTCAGAGAGAACTGCTTAAGCCTATGGGAGAGCGGGGCTGAACCCGCTGCCAATGAGAGGCGCCCGCGCACTCATTGCGTCATGGCCCGCCAGAATGGGCGTGGCTATGGTGTATATAACAGTCTCTCCCAGGCTTATATGTTGATTCATTTCATCTTCAGCAAGCTGCACGCTTCTGCTGTCCTGAGAAAAGCCGTCGCCGTCGAGAAGGCATCACTCTAGCGAGCTCCCGGACCCCGAAGAAGCCGGCCGTCTTCGCCACCTTCAGCCGCCCTGCAAGCTAGCGCCATCCGACGACTGTATCCTTCTCTTTTCTCTATTTATATCTAAAAGAGCCGAGCGTCTTTTTAAAGATGTCTCGTTTTTCCTGCGGCTCTTGCCGCGCTCGTCTCGAGGACGGAGACCGCCATGTCATCTGCGCTCTCTGCCTGGGACTCGAGCACGCAGAACTCGCCCTCGCTGATGGAGGATGCGACTTCTGTGAGAGCCTGCCGTTGTCGTCCCTGCGGGCACGACTTCTGGCAGCAAAATCCGCTCCCGCGCCGCCTCCCTCTTCGCCGCGTAAGAAGAAACGCCGCTCCCAGAGGCCGCCGGAGCCCCCAGCGGAACCATGCGGGCCGCCGCCGCCGCTTCCCGCTTCCCGCTCTCCCTCCCCGCCCCAGCCGGACATACAGTTGCCGCCGAGTGGCCGCTCTGTCGCTTCCGATGACGCCGCGGAGGAGAAGGACTCCTGTTCACTGCTCGCATCAGACAGTGAAGAATGGTCATCTCTCGGATCCATGAGAGAGTCGGCGGGGATCCGCGCCGGGATAGAGGAGGAACTAATGCGCCTCCTCTCACAGGCCGTCGAACGCCTCGGTCTCAAGTGGTCTCCTCCACCCGAGCAGGCCCCGAACCGGATGGACGGCAGCTTTTTTCATCGGCGCTCGACCCCCGCGTGCAACCGGGCCGCCCCATTCCTGCCTGAACTTCACGCAGAGCTGACGAAGTCCTGGAATGCCCCGCTCTTGGCTAGAAACCGCTCTGATATATCCGCCTCGCTGCCTCGGTGGACGGAGCCGCCGAAAAAGGTTACTCAGCCATGCCGCCCGTCGAGGACTTGGTCGCCGCACACCTCTGCCCGCCCTCTGCTAGATGGCGCTCTTCCCCCACGCTTCCTTCGAAAGCTTGCAGAGCGACCTCGAGCTTTCATGCTCGCGCCTACGCCGCCGCCGGTCAGGCCGCCGCAGCGCTACATTCTATGTCTGTCCTCCAAGTATTACAGAGCGATATTCTCCGTGAGTGGGCCGAAGGCGGTAGAAACCCCTCCCCCGCTGTCACGGATCTGAGAAGTGCTACGGACCTCGCCCTTCGCGCCACTAAAGCCGCCGCACAAGCTCTGGGGAGATGCATGGCCAGCCTTTGTGTTGCCGAGAGACACTTATGGCTCACGCTCGCCGACATGGGAGACTCTGAGCGCGCCGCGTTTCTTAACGCGCCCCTCTCCCCGACGGGCCTTTTTGGATCTGCTGTCACGGGAATCGTCGATCGCTTTTCTGAGGTCCAGAAAGCTACTCAGGCGATGAATTTGTTTCTGCCCCGCCGCGCTAGCTCTTCCGCGGGCCACTCTCGCGAGCCTCCTGCCAGAGCTCCACCACAGCGCCCCCCTCCGCAGACTCAAACAGCCCAGCGCAGACAGGGCGGCCGCCCTTGCTCTCGCTCTGACAGCCGCCGCAGACCGCCGCCCCCACGAGGCCCGCGACCTAAGATCACGCTGAAGCCTGATCATCAGAAGTCTGCCTAGCAAAGTCAAGAACTCGACGGCGCTCTCCCGCTGCGGCCGGACCGCCGTCAAAGCTTCGCCCTCTGCCAGTCCCCGTTATTTCGCCGACTGCTGTAGTGTTGACCGCCACAAACAAGCCGGTGTCCCAGCCCGCTTGCGAGCGACAAAAAGCCGTTTTTACGGCTACCCAGAGAAATCTCAAAAAGAGAAAATTTGCCAGTTGTGTAGAAAATGTGCCCACAATCATGTGCTCACCCATACACACAAGCATAACATATCCCGTGTCTCTATCAGAGCCCCATCACATGAAACGGGCACAGCCCGCTCTAATATCAGAGAACATAAACACGCCCACGAGCTCGTGTGCGTGTCCCCTCTCTGCTCGCTCTGTTTCACGGCCCATAGACTCCTCTCTGAGTGCAAATCCCGTTGCCACACACATTCAAAGCGCGCCCACACACTGTGTCCAGCCCGCTATGTGCAGCAATCAGGGCGATATAGCCATTCGGCCACTAGCCGCATGCTCCAAAGCGTGGGAAGCCATTCCAGGCATTTCCCCGTGGGTTCTAAGCATTATAAAGAACGGCTATCTGCTACAGTTTCGCCGCCGCCCACTATATTGGCTCTCCAACGAGATTCAAACTTCCAACAATCAATTTCCCCAAATTTGGAACCAAAACATCAAAGGACACAGTGGACATTCCTACAGCAAATGTGGACATCAATGAAGTTAGCCTACCCGATAAGACGTTTAACATGTCAGGAGAAGTAGCAAGTGTTGACATGAAAGAGCCAACAGAAAATGTTGAAGATCCATCTATTGAGATGAACATTAAAAGCAAATTTAAGCTTCCAAAATTTGGTATTGCTCTCCCAACAACAAAAGGTCCTGACAGTGACCAAGGGCTCAAGAAACCTATGACAAAAACAGAAGTGAAAATGTCAGGAGAAATACCAACTACAGACAAGAAAGAGCTAAAGTTACCCAAAGGAATAGTGAAAGTGGATATGCAAGCCAGTGAAATGACAACAGACATTTTACTACAGGGCACTGCAGAAATGGGAGAAAGTGAGAGAGATGGCAAAACTGAAATAACAAGTCCACAATTTGGCTCTCCAACAAAATTCAAACTCCCAGAAATAAAATTACCCAAATTTGGATTTTCCGCTCTGAAGGTCACTAGTGATGCACCTGATTCTGACATCAAGGAAATTAAAGTTAGTTCAGTGGATTGTGAGATAAAGACATCAAAAGTGGACCAATCAGATGACATCAAATGCAAAACTGCAGAGATTGAAACCCCATCTATTGATATGACCATAAAAGCAAAAGAGATTAATCAAGAGGGACAGGAAACTAAATTTAAACTTCCAAAATTTGGGATTTCATTACCCAAAGTAAAAGGTCCTGAGGTGATTGTAACTGCAAAAGAAGTAAAAACAGGAACACCTGAAATTGGGATCACTGAACCAGAAATTAAAATTGCAGCAGATGATGCAAGTCTCCCAAAAGTAGCCATGGCTTTAGAGGGAAGTTCCAGCCTTGAAAAAACAGAGGTAGAGACAGAGTTGAAAGATGATACCATTGTTGTTTCAGGTTCTCCAAGTAAATTCAAAATGCCTGCTTTTAAAATGCCAAGATTTGGAAGAACATCTGATGCAAAAGGAAAAGAAGCAGAAGTAGATGTTCCAGACACTAAAACTGATTTAAATATTAAAGACAAGCCTTTACAAGTAGAAGTCTCCAAAGATATACACAGAGAGGGTGAAATTAAAGAAACCACCGAACAGCCTCCAGAGATTGTTGTAAAAAAAATGGAGGGTGACAAAGGCTCCCCGAGTAAATTCAAACTTCCTACTATGAAAATGCCAAAGTTTAGCATTTCAAGAACAAAATCTCAGGATGGAGAAGATGACACAACCATAAATGCTAATGCCCCAGACACTAAAACACAACCAAAAGATGATTCACAAGGGCCTGGAAAGTCACCCAGATTTACAATGCCTAGACTTGAGGATGTTCTCAGTGGCTTTGAGGTTGAATTTAACGTTCCAACAATAGAGGAAATAGAAGAACAAATGGACAAACCATCTGTCAAGCAAGAACAGGAGGCTGGAGAAAACGTTGAGGAAGTAGCAGAACACAAGGACAAAGGAGCACAGGAGAAATCAAAGTTTAAATTTAAATTTCCAAAATTAGGATTCAGCCAGTCCTCAGATGAAAGTGATAAGTTAGTCGACGCCAAAATTGAAAAAAGTGAAAAACATCTGGAGGCTTCAGCGGATCAGAAATCAGCTGTTAGCAAAGAACAAGCAAAAACTGAAAAAGGAAGCTGGTTCAAGTTCTCATTTTCTTCTCCAACTAAAACTACAAAATCTGACGAGAAGGAACAAATAATCCAACCACCTGAAGAGGCCGAGAAGTCTGATGATGTAGAGAAAGAATCTGTTGAAAGAATGGGGTGCAGTCTGCGAGGGCTCACCGGCCTTCGGCCATTGGTCGACTCGGGAAAGCCCCCTACACATAAACTGTCTGGAGATGCTTGCGGTCGAGAACGCGCTTTCGCGCTTCCTCCCGCTCATTCGGGGACACCACGTCCTGATCCGTTCGGACAACATGGCTGTGGTCTCCTATCTCAACCGTCAGGGCGGCGTCAGGTCCAGGAATCTCTTCCTACTGACACACCGCATTTTAGTTTGGTCTCAGAGCCGCCTGCTCTCGCTCAGAGCGACGCATGTGCCGGGCCATCTGAACGACGGTCCAGACATACTGTCCAGGAACCTCATCTCCTCAGGAGAATGGTCCCTGAACACACAAACGGTCCAAATACTGTGGCGGCTATTATATTGAAAAAAACATAACTATATATAAAATTACATCTAAACGTATTAAAGTTTCGTTTCAAAGACGAGAGGACAGTAAATTTTGAAGACTCTGCCATAATCCCGTTTTCCTCGGTTTTCCTCCGCTTTAAATCTCCCCAACCGGAAACGCACGAGCATCCTTGCGTCAAACGCGGAACTTATGCGTGCATATAGCCCATTACTCCTCAATGGAGCGAGTCCAGACCGAACTTCCCGATCAAAAAATGTTGTGGGCGGGGTTCGGGCTGGCATCCAGGCTAGAAGCGCAGCATGATGTCATCAAAATCACAGATCCATATTGGCAGTGAGAGATGTAAATTTTGAATGGTTATTATCTTCTAAATAACAATTTTGTCATTTGTTTGGAGCATACTAGCATATACATTAAACAAAATTATAAACGCAACACTTTTGTTTTTGCCCCCATTTTTCATGAGCTGAACTCAAAGATCTAAGACTTTTTCTACATACACAAAAGGCATATTTCTCTCAAATATTGTTCACAAATCTGTGTTAGTGAGCACTTCTCCTTTGCCGAGGTAATCCATCCTCCTCACAGGTGTGGCATACAAGGATGCTTTCACCAGCCATCCGGACAGCTGCTGCAACAATTGGTTTGCATAACCAAAGAATTTCTGCACAAACTGTCAGAAACCATCTCAGGGAAGCTCATCTGCATGCTCGTCGTCCTCATCGGGATTATGAGGCTTATAACCGACTTGAGTGGGCAAATGCTCACATTCGATGGCGTCTGGTCTGGCACTTTGGAGAGGTGTTCTCTTCACTGATGAATCCTTGTTTTCACTGTACAGGGCAGATGGCAGACAGCGTGTATGGCGTTTTCTAGCAACATTACACTTCAAAAGAAATCTGTATATTTCTGTAACACTGCCAATCATCTTTTCATCAGTTCGTAGTTTCAGAAACTTTTGGAACTAGAGTGTGCTTTGTATCCTGAGCATATCACATAAAATAACATGAATTTCAGATTGCCTAGAGTTTTTTTTTATATATCTTTTGCTCAGGGATGTCTATACACATATAGATTGTATTTTCTTTCCTTACACTATTATGCTTCTTCATTTAAGCAAACAACCTTCTGCTTTAACCTGTTTCCCAGACAGCAACATAGTGTCGGCCCAGATTCGGTCCACATCTGGTACATGTGCATTCCACATGGCCCAGATGCGAGCCCAATCTGGGCCGACGCTATGTTGCTGTCTGGGTCATTTTTTGCACAATATTTGTGCAGTATCTAGACACTAATTGAGTATATACAGTCTGTATTTATTATCTCTGTAAAAAGGTACCTTTATTACCTGTCAACTCATGTATTTCCATACCTCTGAGCACCCTGCTTGTGCAGACATCACACGTCATCAGTGTGTTCCATGAGGCATAGACCATGTATACTGTATGTATGTAGATGTCACGTACCACTCCAGACACGTCCCGCCAACTTGGAACGTTCAGCGTTCACTCACAGTAAGAATCAATGTTGTGAAACTGCCGAGGTTTAAATTACCAAAGAAATGGGATAACTTTTCACAGGTGAGAATGTGTTAGTAAAAACACAGTTGTTTTTATATGTATTAACTAAATATTACACATTTTTACTATGGTGCTTTTAATGTTTTTACTTTTACTATGGTAACTAATTTATGTTGTGTTAGCAGACAACTTCGTCTTTTTGCATTCAAAATCATCTGCTGAAGTCTATTGCAGATATAGATATTCATAAATACGTCTAACTCGCTCTCGAATATTCACGGACCGACTTTGACCGTTCCAATATGGCGGACGGCTTACGTAGTATAGTGGCTTATTGAAACTGCCAATAATGAGGCATCTATGTATATACATCTACTGTAGGCCTATATGGCGTAGACAGCCAGTCTCAACCGCCGCAAACAAACAGCAGCTACATTTTACAGTTCCTCCTGAACCAAAACAACAAGCTTATGCTGCGTTCACGCCATGTCGGAACCGTATTTATGAGATGGCAACCCGTGATGTTCTACGCGGAGCTGTTCACATCCTCAGACTAATTTTTTTGCTTTTCTATATAAACATCAACTCTGAAATGAATCTGCAGCAGTCAGGTGGTACAAGTAAGAGCTCTGAAAGTTGTTTACACTCATTATTATTGTAATGTGCTTTGAGACATGAGGTAATTGACGCTGTCTCTTGTGGCTCCTACCTTGAAGTGTTGGATTTATAGCCTTTATAGCATCTACTTGTTTTGTCCGTTAATTGTTGACCTTGTAAAGACCTGTCAAACATTAAACACTGTCTGCATTGTGGCTGCGGAAACACTGTATTTTGCTTCTTTCTCTGGCACGCAGAAGAGAAATGTCATGACTAACTTAACCAACAAACTTCTGTCTCAGACACACATGCAGGGAAACTTGCGAGAAGCTAATTTTGTTGATGCAAATGCACAGCTTTGCATACATATTAGGTCGACAGCCAGACGCAAAACAAAGGACTAAAGGGAAATGAGCTAGCACAATTTCACGAACAGCCATGGCTGACATGAACAGGGATGAATGAAATTATTTTCTTGCATGCAATCCTGCATTTGTTGACCATGAAACAACCTTTTTCTCTTTCTTTCTCCCTCCATTACAGGCGTGCTTGTCTCGCTCAAGTGTGCTCTTGTCTAGGGATGAAATCAAAAACGAGCTCGTGTCACTCGATGTGCTGTCAGTTTCTGAGAGAGAAAGAGCGTGACTGAGAGTCACCACTGAGAGCTGAACAGCATTATGGGTAAGAACAAACAGAATCGGCAACAAAGTAAAAAATGTAGCCCTCAAATCCCAGTGCGTCTCATTTGATTCTGTTTTATCTTGATGGTGTAGTTTTAAAAATCAATAATAACCACATAAGATGTGTTGATCCAAACCAGGCAGATTCACACTTCATGACTTACTTTCCATTGAGATACCCAGGGGCGGTATATACTGAGTTGAGTTTTTATGTGCTGTCTGGCTGGATCCCTTTCATGTAGAAGTATAAATAACTTAGAGAAAGTTGTTTGGATGTTGAATATGCCTATATGCTCCCTAAACGAAAATAAATAAAAAAAGGAGGCACCAAATGGACTAACACTGCTGATCTTTTTTGTCATTGTGTAAGCTGACCTAAGCCTCACCCTCAGTTCACTGAAGGGCTTATAATAGAGTTCTCATGAAAGCTGTCTTCACAAACAAGCACTGACAGACAAGTGACAAGCTCTTCATGATCCATCTGTCACCTGAGCCAAACCTGCCTGAGTAGGTGTAACAGACTACACAAATAAGCATAAGCAGACACACACTGTCACACGGCAATAGAACTGTAGTGAGGTCACGAGATCATCAAAAGGATGACGTTTAGGAAACTTTCTCTTCAGTGATCTACAGAAAAGAGAAAGACCGAACAGAGTTCTGTTAGATCAATTCTTAGATTTCTTGTGGCGGCACACCCTTATAGGAATGCCGGCTGGAGGGCAAAACAAGGCTTCCCTCCGTTCCCCAATATAGCTATTATAAACAGGTTTGTACTACTAAGTAATAAGACTGTAATATTAAAACACCAAATTCAGTATACATGTTATAGCTACACATAACATGACATGCACAGGCAAGCAGCTAAACCTAGAATATTTAGATATTCTAGATATCACCTAAGCGGTGATCTAAATATTCATAGCTTGAAACATATTATTAACTGAAAGGCCTGTGCTGCAGCTCTATGGATGATTTGGCCTCCAGGTCTCCACGCTAGTCATGCGACAATAAACTGTGAATATAGAGGAAGGAAAACTCCTGATCGAAAAAAATATTTCCTTTTCAATGCATAAATAAATCTATTCAATGCTATATGTATGAGTCTAATATAGTAGATTTAGACACCTTTACTTATTAAACATGCTACTGTACATGCACACACATACTTGATTGAAAATCACTGTTAATGCTAGCAAGAAAAAAATATGCACACACAAGTACAAACACACACAATCATCTTTAATAGCATGTCCACAATTAATGGATGACTTTAGTGGGAATTTGATTGAGATGACATTTAGCAGGTCTGCCAAGTTAATGGTGGGAAAAAACCTTTAGTATTAATCTAAGAAAGAAAGAGATGCACAAATAGAACATAAAAGAAAACAATATAATTATTATCTTTGGGTTAACTATACAATAAGTAAAAACGCACATGGCCTACTGCATTGACTCACTATTCAACTCTCATAACAGGGTGTTAAATGAAAACCAATCAAAGAGATAATATGAATGCTCATTACTGAGTGTTATTTTTAGCAATATAAATGTGACACAATGACCTATTAAAAGTGTATTTAAAGGGATAGTTCACCCAAAAATTAAAATATTGATGTCTGCTCTAGATCTCTTCCATGAGAGATGTAGAAATATCCAATTTGTGAACAAATGAGTCAGATCTTTTTACTTCAATTCAATGACTCGATGATCCAATGACAGCGGTTTTCAGGCTAGAGAGTACTATTATTAGTGAATAACCAATTAAATTTTTAATCTGCTCGTAAATTCACCTTAAAACAGGCATATTGGTGCCTATATGTTTTACTTAACTTATAGCCATATATTTCATTAAGTGATATTATGTTATTACTGATCTATATGAAGTACCCAAACCTGCTTTGTAAAAATCCGCTAATAACCACCATATTAATACCGGAGCTAAAGCAGAAAATAATATGATGAATCCGAATTCATCTAATACTCGTAAATAGATGGCGAATGATCAAACAGTACTAAAACAGTGCAATAAACATTAACTAAATAACAGAAAATGAAACACTAAACACCCTAATGAACATTATACTGAGAAAATGATGACATTATTTTTATTTTTGGGTGACTTGCTTCTTTAATTCTGTTGACTGGACATGTAAAAAATTATATCTCTATGTGTGTGTGTGTGTGTGTGTGTGTGTGTGTGTGTGTGTGTGTGTGTGTGTGTGTGTACTCTATTCCCTAGGTTATGGGGACCAAATATCCCCAAAAGGATAGTAAGTTATTTTGACCTTGTGGGGAAATCTTGTTGGTCCCCGTGAGAAAAACAGCTTATAAATCATACAAAATTAAGTTTTTTGAACATCTAAAAATGCAGAAAGCGTCCTGTGATGGGTAGGTTTAGGGGTAGGGTAGGGTAGAGGGATAGAATATACAGTTTACACAGTATAAAAATCCTTACATCTATGGAGAGTCCCCATAAAACATGGAAATCAGTGTGTGTGTTTGTGCATACGTGTATGGAGGTGTTTCATTCTTTGCCATCTCACCTGGCTGTATTTGAAATCAGCAGTTTGAAGCCAGCAGAGACAAAGTGAGGGGAAGATAAAAGCAATGACTTTTTTTAACTAAGAGAAACTTTACGAGAGCACCGTTCACTACGGCAGACTGTTCAATGAGCGGCACACCTCTGAGCAGAGATTTCATGCATTTATATCCTTGAAATAATATAAAAGAGTAGAATAGGCTATATCTCACCAAATGGCATAAACAAACAAAGATGTAAGATTGGGACTGCAGCTATAATAATGATGATGATGATGATGATGATGAGAAGCATGCAGCCGATAGCTGTGTTGCTAATCAGGCTCCTGCTGAACTAGGTCAAGTGCCACTATCCATGTCTGATGTAACCAAACCCCTACACTGAACCATCTCCATAGTTACCCAGCGCAAGCACAGAGGGGTTTTGACTGAAGTGGAAAAGAGATAAAAAGGAAAACAATGACATTAACAAAGGACAGGCAATGCAAATCTAGAAATGGTGTAGTCGTGTGTCAGTAAGAGTCACTTTATTCAGGACTTAAATTCATTAAATAAACAGGTCGAGGTTCCATTCAGATACTTAGCATGGCAAGTGAAATCTTTTGGTTTTGGACAGTGACATTAATACTGACATGCACGATAAAATCCGTGAAAGTAGAGTGCATGTCATGGTTGTTAGGGGATTTTTGGATCAGTGGGCAAGCGATGTCCACTGAACATGCAGACTGAACTCGAGTCATCAGGGTCACGTTAATCACAGAAAGGTCATTGAGCTCCGTGGACAACTTAATCTCTTCGTGCACTCTTTCTGTTTAGATCCCAAAGCTGTTAAAAACAAGGACACTTTAATCAGTCTCATTCTGAACGCACTCATTCATAGTCATCTTATTTCTGGAATGATTGTGATTTCACTTAAAATACCAATGCCCTCTAAAGTGCTCCCCCTGCATATGCCTTGTTGTCTGTATATGTATTTTGCACTTAACATAAATTGCCCCATGTTTTATTAAAGCCCCATCCACACTACTGCGTTTTAGTTTAGAAACGGAGAATTAAAACGAATACGATCTCCGTCCACACCAGCGTTTTAGCTGCGTATTAGAATTGATCTCCGTCCACATTAAAACGCCTGAAAATGCGGATCACGTGACCATTCATTAACACTGGGCATGCGCGTGCCGGTGTAAACACAACTTCATTGATAAAATTATCCCACCATGCTCTGGGTTAACCCCAAACCGACGCTCCATGTACGGTCAACGCCGCCGCTGCACACGGGAATTGTCACAGATCGCTCGAATAATAGCTTGACTCCGGCGCATGTAGGCAGTTATAGCGTTGTAAAATGCAGAATTTACTTGTACAACAGCTGCTAGCAAAGATATACGCCATGACTGATGACACCCAATCATAGAGAGCGTGAGCCTCTACTACGTCATCGTTTCTAAAGTCCACGAAAAACGGATCGGCAGCGTTTCTAAACTTCTCCGTTTTGGGTCTCCGTTTTTGCCGTTTTAGTGTGGACGGGAGGTGCAAACGTAGCAAAAGGTCTCCGTTTTTAAACGAAAACGCAGTAGTGTGGACGGGGCCTAAATTTGTTTTACTTATTTAAACAGTTATAAATCTGTTTTACTTATAAATCTGTTTAAACCATTTTATTTGCAGTTCACATAGCAACAAAAAGCTCCACATAAAGCTCAACTTAAAAAAAAATCTGACACCATACATGCCCCAATATTGCACAAGACATGCCATGATATTCTTGCATTTTTATTGCAATGTGTTTATTTATTTATAAGGTAATATGTAATTTTTACCCATGTTTAACATTTGCATTAAAAGATTATTAAATGCAGGTGCTGCTATTTACATGTATACTAGTGTGCATACATACACTATCTGTCAAAAGTTTGGAATATTTAGATTCTGTTATCGAGGGAACTCAACTGTGCGTCAGTTGCTGACACTATGGGCATGCATTTAGCGTGTACAAGCTTTTGTCTGAAGCAAGTGTGAAAATGTGCCAATTCTATTGGCCGAGGCAGTCATGTGATGTCACTCAGCATGTCGGCATTACCATAGAAGGGCGCCTGCTTTAGAAGTGATCAGCTTCTTTGTCTTTAAGAAGTGCTCTGTCTGTAAAAAAAAAGTAGGTCATCAACACTCCCCATTCATGAGCCTTCAATTGCTTCCAGTTCTCCATAATGAGTTTCACGAGTTCACACTTACAAATAAGTCAGATAGAATGAATGCGTATTTGGCGTGCTGTCCGAGGAGAGGGCTCCGAGTTAGGTATTCGGCCCGAACCCAGAGCACTCCCCCCGTATTCCTGGCTGTGAAATAAATAAATAAGATAAGCCAAGAGTGAGGATTCGGGGTGGTGGAGGGATGCTGAAACTGTCAAGGAATGTTAGGTGAGTTGACAGAGTGAATACTTATATGCTCCTTCTCGTGCTGATAGGGTAGACATGGTAATTGTTTGATGACCAGTGATTGGAATGATTATTTGAACGTGCTCCTCCCGAACTTTGTTTATAAAACATCATTTGTGGAAGAAACTGTATTCTGCTCGCATAGTTACCGGTTCGCCATGCTGGTGGGCAAGGCTCTGCACACAAAAGCATAAGTACTTTTAAGTAACAAAAGCATATATTTATTAACAGCCCAGCAAGCAAATATTTATAAAGTTCTTTGGCGTAGGCCCGGTAGCGCGCAATCCGAGGGTAGCGGAATCTGCATTTCCTGCCTGAAGACGAAGGCAGGGGCGCAGCCGTCCCCCGGGAGGTATGGGAAGGGACCATCCTGCTGATGGTGGGGAGGATGGAGGGGAAGGGACTGTCCTGGTGGTGGCAGGGAGGATGGAGGGGAAGGGACTGTCCTGGTGGTGGCAGGGAGGATGGAGGGGAAGGGACTGTCCTGGTGGTGGCAGGGAGGATGGAGGGGAAGGGACTGTCCTGGTGGTGGCAGGGAGGATGGAGGGGAAGGGACTGTCCTGGTGGTGGCAGGGAGGATGGAGGTAATTGTTTGCGTCAGCATCTACGAACTCAGACATGTGTAAGTACCGATCTTTTATACCGCAAGTATTAGAACATGATTGGTTAGATGTAAAGGTAATAACTTAAAATACCAATGCCCTCTAAAGTGCGGTAATAAGTGACGTAACGATTGAGTCTTCCTGGCAGAACTTACGCTAAAGCTTTCATATCTTGCCGTCCGTGTTTTGTGCCATCAGCTAATATGGCTGCTAACGTTGCATCTGTGGACTTATTGGGGATAAAGGAGAAGGATAAAACGATTCTCCGATGTTGCTCTCTGGCCTCTTTGTTACTGTTGTTGATTTGGTAGTCGAGAGGAGAGGCAAAAGTTTAGAAGTTCAGTCTGTGGCATTCCAGAGGTTCATCCCTCGCCGTGTCCAGGGTCCGTCAACCCCTCTGACCCGCGGCCTGGTAATAGTTCCTGGCAGAGGGTCAGAAGGTGAGCGTGGCAGCCTGCACTCCCCCTCCAGAGTGCTAATCAGGACCTTAAAGAGGTCATTTCAGTTTGCAGGTCTGATTGCGATCTACTCTCTTGTCTGTTTTGCCTAACAGTTAGAGGTGACAGTTAGTCAGTTACATGGTGCTTCCCAGTGGAGTGGTGGGGGTTGGACCAGGACTCCTGGAGATCTATGTAGAGGCGTAGTGGCTAAGTTGAGCAGAGATGAGCGATGATGAGCAGGGAAGCGTTGGTGCAGTGTTGACGGAGCTAAAGATGGTCTGCATTGCCATTTGCATCCCACTCTCTCGTCACCCCCTCCAGAACATTATCATTTGGAGGTTAAAGCATATATTCCTGCTTCCCTAAAGGTCCGATAGGAAGGAGACAGAGTACATAAGTGGACTGTATCACTATTAGCTTCCCACCTGAGGAATCAAAGAGCTGGGAGAGATTTCACAGACCAGCGGCAAATAGAGACTATCTTAAAAGAGCTTTACAGGTGGGAAGGTGGGACTTGGTAATTTATATGACCCATGCTGCGTCCCAATTCGCATACTATCCGTCCTAAATAGTATTCGAAAATAGAATTAGTACGTCCCAAATCGTAGTATGTTGAAATGAGTGTCCCAAAGAGACCCGGATGGTCTACTATATCCGGTCAGAATCCGAAGTGCAGATCGATGCGCACTCTAACGGCTGATATTGCCCACAACCCATCGCGCGTTGGACGAGGATTCGGTTAGAACTACAAACACGAATGAAAAGTGTTCAAAAACTACAGACATGGAGGACGCGCGAGTCCGACGGTTATGTAGAGAGGTTTAGATAAAGGGGTTTGAGTGATTAATTATAAGTATCTAACCTGACGAAAATGTATTTATTCAATGTTGTCCACATTATATTGCATATGCAGCAGCATTGTGAACTTTTGCAAAGATACGTTTAGCCATTAACTTTTAAATGCATTATTATATTCAAATTCCAAACACATGAGGATAGTCTCCGCATGAAAGACCCACGACTGGCAGATGAACGTGCGACAACAATTCTCTCCGAAATGGTAAGAAGTTATATTAGATTGAATGGAGGATTTTAACTGTGACGAGATGATTGACAGGGCAGTTTACGGTGATAGGATGCACGCGACAGATCTGTCCGTTAAAGATGACGAAGTAGTATGTCCCAAAGCTTGCCTACTCTTTTGCTACACACTCAAAAGTATGTACTTTTTCTTCACAAAAAGAGTACGTACTTTTAGGGCGTAGTATAAGTAGGCGAATTGGGACGCAGCACCACTCTTTCTGTGGCTTAGCAGCTGATGCAGTGTCTCGTTCCCTTCTCAGGGAACCAGTTACATATAAAATCACTTCAATAACTTTTCAATAAGGCCAGCTGTTTTTTACATGGAACAAAAAAAAAGAAAAGAAAAAGAACTAAACTCCACATACATCTTAGCTGAATCCCAAGAGGATAGTGATTAGAGAGAAAATAGAAAATAGTGTGTGAATATCTGTGAATGTTATTACCACATAGATTTTTAAAATGTTCACATTGTCATTTTTGTTACGCATGGCTACTAAAAGGAAGCGCACGACGAAGGAGAATACTAGGAAATAGTCTTTTATCCTACAATCTTACTGAACACTCTGGGAAACAGATTATCAACCATTAAACATAGACAACACCGAACAAAGAACTGAATGAAGGCGGGACTTAAAGCTGCAGTCCGGCATTTTTCCTCTTTGTCGCCATCTCTGTTCGAAATCTGCAATTGCAGTCATTCGCGGAATTATCAACTTTACGTGGGTTGTAGTTCAACACCCTCGACACGGCACAGCGCGGATGAACACAGTGTTTGAGGAGAGTGTGCAGCTGTCAGTCGCCGCGCCGATGTGGATATTGTCATTCAGAATCACAGATTATTCTTTTTGGAAGTATGACCAACATAAGAATTTTCACCGGGAAATGTCATCTGAACTAGTAAGAAACATTCACTTTTGTTCTGGTTCTGACATTGCAGTAAATCGCGCTGATTAAATCTAACAATTGCTTATAAGTTATCATTTCACGCAAAACCGTGCAAAGTAGCTATACTATGTTCTCTAATTGTTAATGTTAACAACGTCAGCAAGCATTGCGTGACTACATCATGTAATGTCCTTCCGATATTATCCTTGTTTTCGCATGGGTTTTGTTTTGCAGTCTCTTTCTTTCTGTAGCCACTCCGAAGTCCGAACGAAGTCTTTTGCATTTTACAGCGGGTGAGTCTCTAGTTGTCACTGATGATGATCGTCGTTTGAACCTTTCTGGATCCGCCATCAAATTGATAAGTGTAATTATATCAAGTGCTGTGAGAAAAGGCTATAAATCTCTACCTCCAACATCCTCACACGCAATATAGCTTATACTAGCCGAGACTCCTTCTTTATGTGTACAGATGTGACGTAATGACGCAAAGACATGCTCGAATCTCCCGCGGAAATCCACCAGTACCACTAAAATTAAAAACATTATTACAAGCTTACCGTTTTGCATCGAGCTAAGGCAAGCAGATAGTTTTGAACACTGGCTGGTTATGTATTTTATCAAATATGTATTTTGGATAATTTTTAACCCAAAAAAAGCTACGGACAGCAGCTTTAAATACACAGAGGAACAAAAGAGCTAATTAATTGGGCAACAGGTGAACGAGATAATCAAATCAAGGGAACAAACTGGCACACACTAGGAAACTGGGTCACACAGGCAAACAGGCACAGAACTAAAACACAATGAAACATGGCCAAAACAGAGGAGAATATGATAAAACAGTTACAATATTCTTGAGAGTGATAAAGGTAAATAGATTTGGCTTGCTGTCAGCAGTAGAAGAGCTCAAGGAGAAGACTTGAGCTCTTAGTTCCCACCAGACTATGCTAGTTAATTAAAAGGCTATAACAATGGAGGTGAAGTTAAGAGTTGTGTATCGACAGGATCAGATGAAAATGCTCCTCCAAAACAATATCCCCATTATTCCTTGCCATTTTGGGAATAATGGGGATGTTGACCAAAGAAGAGAACTTGCTGTGTATATTAAAAACTGCACAAAACACTGCACATAATCTACATCTAATGGTAGTTTATAGGAAAATATTCATCTGAGCTAAATGATGTAGATTATGTTGTCTAAACATAGAAGAACGGTTTAATAGATGAAGAACACAAACTCAGCAGTTATTTAATATTAATCTTTATTAACTTACCAAACAAACAAACAAAAATATGAGTACATATTTAAGAGCAAGTGTAATATCAAAATATGTTTATTTTTTACCACAAAAGTTTATCTAGAATGAAGGCAATTTAGATCAAATAAAATATTAAAATAAAATAAAAAATCCGATCAGGTTTTTTCTCTCCAGAATATGAATTTTCTGGTTAATTATGTAATTTCCATTATTTATTCAAAATGACTAAAAGTCACAACTTTCAATGCATGCCAATAAAAAAGATTTTAAAAAATCTTGATGGAGACACGTCATATATGATAGTGATGGAGGGTTTTCAAAGCAAACATAACCATTTAGTTATGGTATTATGATAATATTACAGTAGAGGAAATGTGATTTAGTATATAAACAGAGTTACACATCAAGGCAGTTTCACAGGGGATTTAAAAATGAAGAAAATATCATGAGTGCAATGTATATCATGAAGTGTATGGTTTAGAATCACATCACTAAAATATCAATATTAATATCTGAACTATTGCTGTAAATCTAGTTTTCTTTGTTTCTTTTTTTGTAAAAAAATGCAAGTGACTTATGCCTGTGCAATACCAAACCAATCTCACAACCTATTTTACGAGGTGGCGATTTTTCCACCCCTAAACATAACATCACTGGGGTGTAAGCAGATTGTACAAAAACATATGAATGAGACCGTAAAAATAAGACACAGATTCGCCGAAGCATAACTAGTTACTAACTGCCAGTCACAATATTGGAGTTGGCCTTGCCAGTATTTCCCAGCATGACTTGAAGTGTCATTCATGCCTGCAGTACAAACTGTTCAGAGTGAGTTATATACCAAGGTGTAATACTTAAGTACAGGTTTCTGTTTAAATTCCTAACCCTAAGAAAGAAAATAGTAATAGCCACGCTTGTCTTAGCAAACACAACTAATTAAAGTCAGAATTTCAAATAAGTTGTAGGATGTCTCTGTATTTAGTCCAGTGTTGGTCTTCAGCTATTGTCCTTTGAAAATATTGTGTATATGCACAAAAACCTCTAATAATTTCGAGTCTGCTGAAAGTCAGACAGGGCTTGGAGACATAAGCATGTCCTTGTCCACAGGATGATTGACAGGCAGGCATGTTTGAAGTTCAGCAGCAGTCATTCCTCACAAGCCTCAGCCAGATGGTGGAGTCTCCTCACATCAAGTTTTCAGCCATTGAGTGTGTAATGAATAATGTTCACATGAATAAGAGATTTACATTGGTCACTTCAATCGTTTTGAATATATATGGGCTTCTGGGATACATCAAAGTGAAAGGCATAACAACAAATCAAATCATATCTTGCTCTAGATTTGATATGGATATACGCAAAGTATCCAAAACCATTGTGTATGTTGTGCTTATTATATATCTCTCTTAATTGATTCTAATGAGTAAATTACACATTTCTGTGGTCAAATATTTCTGTAGCCTATATTCACTGTTAAACAATTGATCAGTTGTACATCGCTGTGTTTATTTTATCTCTCTCATAATTTTGTAATCTCTCTGTGATCGTTTTCATCTCACCTAATAAAATTATTTCAAATCGATATTTTACATCCATTTATTTGGTAAGTATAGCTTTTGATTAAGTGAAATAATACAATCAGCTGGTCATTAAAGCTAAATGACAATGCAGTGTTGGCCAGCTGACTCTACCGTTTACTTAAGATCCAGGAACAGTTCATATAGAACAATATTTTGTACATCAAAATTTAAAGGGGCTCATAAAATCCATGTTTTGTTGTGGCATCCAAATGACACTCATTTCAGTATATTCTCAGACTTGAATAAACATAAAAATGTTGAAGATACTTTTATGCAGCACTTTCATCATTTCCGCATCAAAAAGATAAAGATCGAAAAGATACAAAACTAGGCCTTCAAATCTGAAAGCAATTTAAAGCCATTTTGAAAAGTACAAAAGACTTTGAAAAAGTCTTTTTAAAGCCATGCATGTTTTATAAAGGGTGCTCAGATATAGCATTGTGAGCTCTGATCTTATTCACACCCGCCTGCCAGTGTTGGTTGTCAGCTGTGTTTGTGTGAGAACTGAAACTTGTGATAATGACAGACTTCCGACAGTGTCTTTAATAAATTTCAGTTACGCTCAGCTGCCCCTGATGTTTCCAGGCTGCTGCACTTGACTTCATCTGAGGGGGGGAAATGCACATAGTCATTTATAAATGAACTTCTCTAAACTGAAACACATATAAGCATATAGCCTACTTCCCCTTTAGAACATTGTACTAGTAATGTGGATAATAACAAGAGCTTTTTTCCTAAATTATTGTCTTACACACCTGCACTCTGGCTGTGTGATATCTGGGTTTGTGAAGCGGACATCTGTGTGATCTCTTCAGAGGGTATGTGTGTATGGCTGGAAGGGTCTGCGGTTCTTAGGTCATCCGGGGGCCAACGTAACTCTCCGCTCTCCACCTCTCCCTCTGTGGGCTCCACTACGATGGAGGGCAAGCGCTTGGACAGCTTGGGGTGGCGCTCCTTTGTGTCTGGAAAAATCTGAAAATAGATGTTTTATCTTTGAGATAAAGTAGATGTTGAATGCTCCACTTATGTTTATCGACATAAAGAAACAGCTCACCTATATGGAAAATGCTGTCATCATTTAATCACTTGCATTTTGTTCCATACCTTTATGACTTTCTTTTTTCCATAGAACACAAAAGGGAGTTTTTAAAGAATATCTTGGGGTTTGGTTTTCATATAATGAAAGTGAAAGCGCGACCAGGGCTTGACCAACAAAATGACACCATAAACGTGTCCATACTATAACTTTGTGTTATCTGAACAGGACAATATTTATGCCAATCATTTCTTAAATTCCAGTCTATTTATCACACAAAGCTATTGTATGATATTGAGTATTTCAATGGCCCTTTCATTATATGAAAAGAGCATGCAGGTTGTTCTTTAAAAATGCAAGAAGGTCATAAGGGTTTGAACGACATGAAGTTGAGAAAATTATGACAATTAGCTTTACACAGTATTCACAGAATCTTACATCAGTTGAAAGTTTAATTGAGAGATCAGATGACATTGAAGGAACTGATCAACTTGGGATGAAATGACGAATGAAAAGACTTGGATGAGACACCAACCTGAAAGGAAACGCCTTGCTCTCCGGTGTCACTCATAGTGAAATCTTCTCGACTGTGTTCTGGGTTGTTCAAAATATCTGTCATTCTAACAAGAAAATGAATCATAAATTAACCTATATTTCTATAAACTAGATATTATCCTATATCTTTTTTTGGTCACTTCTGTATAATACAAACAAATGCCTGCTGACGAAGAAAACGTCAGTACTTGGTTCACACATGGGAGAGTAGAGAATACAGTACATTTGCAAGCAGTATTTTTATTAATAGAAAGTAACAACACTCAGAGACACTTGAAGAACACAGGAGAACAGAAAACCACATAAAATGGAAGAGAACAGACAAACAACTGAACAAAACAGGGGAGTATAATACACAAGTTAATGGGGGGTAAAATAAGGCACAGTTGGAACCGATCAATCAACTAATAGGTAACCAGAGCAACCAAGGACACATGGACTCAAAACAGGCAAGAGAAACTAAACTCAGGGAACCCAAAAACAGACAATATGTGGCATCTATGGCAATCAAAAAAGAAACATTCTTAGAAGAAAGCCTACACTACCGTTCAAAAGATTAGGTCCTGTAAGATAGTGTGTTTCAAAGAAATCTCTTATGCTCTCCAAGGCTGCATTTATTTAATTTAAAAAAAAATACAATAAAAACAGTAATATTATTATAATTGATTTCTATTTTAATATTTTTCAAAATGTAATTTATATTTCTGTGATGGAAAATCTGAATTTTCAGCATCATTCTTCAGTGTCACATGATCCTTCAGAAATCATTCTAATGCTGATTTGCTGCTCAAGAAACGTTTCTTAGTATTACCAATGTTGAAAACAGTTGTCCAACTTAATATTTTTTCTGGAAGCCATTATACATTTTCTTTCAGCATTCCCCAGACTTTTGAACAGTAGTGTATATTGTTTGAAACTGTGTATCGTAATAAGAACAAACTTTCAAATTTTAACACTAACACACCAATACATAACCTTTGCTGAGCAACAGTGAAGGATTAGTTCACCCCAAAATATTAATTTTGAAATGTCATTTCAATGCTGTGTTTTTTTCTTTTCTTCAATGGAACACAAAAGGAGATCTTAATCATATGACAAGGAAAAACCAATGGCGTTTGGCATCAAAAATTTCCTTTTTGAATTGATCACAAGTGAAGAGAATATTATTAATGCAATACAATGAATAACCAATGAAAAATTATTAAATTGTTTACCCATATGGCTCATACTATAAGTGTTTGTATGGTTTCAGATTACTTGTAATATTTAGCACATATGGAACTGCTTTTATAGAGAATTTTTTTCTTGGCAGTATACCATCCACTTTTGTTGTATGGAAAATAGCCACTTGGATATTCAGCCAAACATATAATTTTGTGATTCACAGAAAAAGAAAGAAAGTAAAAACACAGGGTAGAAGCAGGTGAGTAAATAATAACACAATTTTAATTGTGTGTGAACTATTGATTTAATAAAAAAGATACTAGAAATAAAAAAGAAAAGAAAATCATGCACCATTATGTCAGTTGCAGAATTTGCATGTTTGTTCAGTCTGTAATCCCTAAAAAAATCCTTCATGTCCCTTTCAAACTGACATGGTTTTAACAGCATGCACACAACCAAACACCCCAGCTATTCTTTGTTCCAGGCTTTGACTGCAGTGTGTGTCTGCAGGTGTGTATGCAAATACGAAGCGTGGTAAAATTATAAAATATTATCCTCCATCATTTTCATTCAGATTGATGGCGGACTCATGCCTGTTTGCAGTCTGTTGAACAGACAATATGAGGGACGAATGCTGAAGGATAATAAAACTGTGAACACGCTAGTTAGTACACCCACTCACATGCACACTCACAAATCCTGTTCAATTATTCAGCAGTTAAAGGCTGGATAGCACAAAGACCTATAAAAACGAATCACGTTATTTTGACAATGAAAACCAAATTGCTCAGGCTAAGGCAGTGCCTAATATTGTTATCATTAACTGAAAATAAAACTATTATAAATAATTTCCGGTAATTGAAATAAAGCTGAAATAAAATTTAGAAATATTAGATGAAAAACATCTCGGGTTATAACTGTAACCTTGGTTCCCTGAATATGGCACGATGTGCTGCATCTGAATGTTGACACTTTGGGAACGCTTCCATGTGACTGGTCTCTGAAGCACGTGTGAAACAGCACCAATTCTATTGGTAGTCATATGACGTAAGATGGTGCGCCATTTGACTATAAAAGGGCACTTGCATTTGACATCATCAGCTTTTGATTGGCCGAAGGAAGACATTCAAGTATGATGTAGTATGGCAAGGAGACTCAGTCTCTCCTGCTTTACTCAGGGAACAGAGGTTACAGTCTAACCCAAGATGTTTTCTTTCGAGGGAATAGTACGCTGCGTCTGAATAGTACAGTAACGCCTTTGAAGGGGCCACATCCCTAGTAGTGTGGGCTCTGATAGCCCCTGTGCTCTGAACAGCTGCTGAGACCCAAACAGGGCATACAAGATTAAGCCTCTCCTGGTCTCCTGTTCTGCAGATTGAAAAGGCAGAGGACAGAAGGCCTGAAGAACCACAGAACGTGTCACTGAGAAAGAGCAAATCATACAAACATAGCCTCGTCCATGTCTTTACCAAGGCATCCAGCCTCAAGTGTGCTGGAGGTGTGATGGCGAATCAGAGCGGGCAGTGTGTCAAATTATCTGAAACAAACAGGTCTACTTCCACTCTGCCGAACCTCTACCAGATTGACTCCACCTGCTTCGACAGGGTTTCTGCTCCCTGATTCAGTACCCAGGTATTTAGTCTGGTTCCAGAGCAGGATCTGGCACGCCAGTCTGGAAATAGGGCATGAACGCATACCACCCTAGTGATTTATGTATGGGACTACTGATGTGTTGTCTGATCGGACAAGAACATGGTAGCCTCTGAGGTCTGGGAGAAGTATTTCAGAACCAGAAATACAGCCCTCATCTCCAGGCAATTTTTGTGCCATGAAAGATGGTGACCTCTCCACAGACCCTGAGCAGAGCGGCCATCTAGGATCGCACCCCAGCTTGTGAGGGAAGCATCTGTTATTAGTATTTTGCGACGACACAATGCCCTCAACGCGGGACCTTGGGCCAAGAACCAAGGTTTCTTCTAGAGTCCTGCGCGGGACTGTTTTCTTCATCCCGTTCCCGCCCGCCCCCGCCGAATTTCTGACCATTACCGCCCGCGACGTATGTGTTACACTCCCGCCCGCTCCCGCAATATGCATGTCCACTCCCGCCCGCACCTGCAAAACTCTGAGAATTTATTCCCGCATAATAATAGAGATGCATTGACTTTGTGTCTTCTCCCGTTCCGCATGAAAAAACACGTATTTGTATTGCTGTTATTAAAGAGATTCATGGGGTTGTTTGTTTCGTTTCCCTGGCCTGCATGTATTCTGACGCACTGATCAGGAAAATGAATAGTAGTCCAAATGTCAGACTTGCCTTGCTTAGGTTTTGTGCTGTAAATACCTCGTTTGAGGTTCTTTTCCACATAATTGACATCTCCATCATGTCGCTAGGCTATATCTCGATCCCGCAGTTGTTGTTTTTAACCGCCAATTCCCGCCCGCAGCAAAGTTAAAACCGCCCGCTCCCGCAAGATTTGCGTTGGGTCCCGTGGGACCCGGCGGGACCCGGCGGGACTCAATCCCAATGCAGCCCTCTAGTTTCTTCCACATCCCTAGGGTACGTAAATATCTGTGTGTAACCCTGATGATGCAAAAAGAGTTGCCCCTTGGGGACAATCCCTTGGTCTTGAGCCACCGCTGCAATGGTTTCATGTTCAAAAGGCCCTAAGGTATGATGTTTGACGCAGCTGCTATGAGTCCTAACCGTCTGAAATTGACGGCTTGGCCTAGCCTGATCTTGCCTATGGCCATAAAAATAGACTCTATACGTGCAGGGTACAAACGTGCAAGGCTAGGCCGAAAGGAAGAACCTGATATTGGTAAGTTTCACCCCTCAAAACCAAACCTGAGGATGGATATGTGAAAGTATGCATCCTTTAGATCTATCGTGACAAGTCCTTGGATCTGATTTGAGATACGATGAGCTTCAGTGTTAACATTTTGAACCTGTAAGTCTGTAGAGTACGGTTCAGATGACGCAGATCCTTCTTTCGTACCGGCTGTAGAAGCCCGACTTTCTCTCAGGAAGAGGAATATATATTCTCTTCTATTTCTATTCTATTTCTATAGCCTCTTTCAACAAAAGAGACTGTACTTCATGCTCCAACACCCCGCTGGATCCTGTAAACTCTTCCATGGTTCGCAGAACCCAAGGAGACACATTTGGCAGAAGTTGCCACGCTGCCATATGGTCTGAAAGTGGTATCTGACCTCCGATGCAGGATGTGGCACACATCATATGGCACACCATCTTATGTCATACGACTACCGTCAGCCAATAGAAATTGGCCTAAATTCAGTCATGCTTCAGAGACCAGTCACATGGAAGCGTTCCCACAGTGTCAACATTCAGTCGCGCGGTGAGTTCCCACGAAAAGGATATTAAACTTAAATCTCAACAAAAATTTTATTTAATTTGTTAATTAATTATTTATAATTTGTTACAAGTGTTTGACGCATTTACAGCTGCAACTTGAAGATGGAGATGAAGATCCTTGAATAAAGGCTTGAGTTTGGGTCTATTCCTCATATGGATTCTGAAGATTTAAATTAGAGCATAGAATAAAATGTATTATTTTCATGATTATTTTATGTTGCGTTTTCAGTGTATTTTATAGTCTTTGTTTGATTCACAGCATGTTGATAAAATGCCTTTTGTGTCCTACAACAAACAAAATAAATATTACACAAAGTAATGGTTAAACATTTACAGAAATGTTATTGATTTTATGTTTTTTCTTATGGTTTATTTGTTTAACAGTATGTCATTCTTTGAGATGAGTTTGCATCAGAAGTCACAAACATTTGTAAATGAGTAAAAAATGTGATTGAAATAATTTAATTCATCATAAATGCAACAGAATCAACCAATTAATTCCATGAATTCAGTATAAGAAAAAATAAGGAATTGTATTCATTTGTAAGTCTGTAAAGTTACTGATCCATAAATAATTTAGATGCTGTCAGTACTTCAATACGGTACGTTTCAGTGTCAATGTAAAGCTAAGTAATATTTATAGGATTCAGTCCCCCAGCCACTAAAGAGAAAAAAAGGGGAACCTGTTGTGTGTTATGGAGGAGTTCTGGGTGAACTGTCACAATGAGTGTGGTAATATGCTTTATTAGTTGCTATAACTGTATTTTGCTAAGCTTCTAGATGAGAAAAATAAACAGATTTCAGTAGAATGTTAGAAAAGATGTTACCAGGGAACCAATAGGAGCATGCTTGGTCTAATTGTTTGATTATTGTTTTGGTATTTTTCAAAGAATTGCGAGGCTGTTGAATGCAGTGTTTTACGTAACATTGTGGTGTAATTAGACTAACACTGAGAGATACTCTTACTTAGAACTGTCCCTTAATTGTGGCTTTGCTTAAGGCGAATATAGAGGCAGCACAACTCAAGGCTTTAAAAGCAGACATGCAATAAAGTATGGTTTAACATTTATGCGTGAGGTCTATGGGTTTCTTTGTGTGTACACATGAATGCATGCGTGCTTGTATTAATGCCCATAAGCAAGGGTGGAATTTATTTGTATTGATATCATTTTAATACAGTTTCAAAGGCCTCTGGCTGCCAGATGATTTTTGGATTGCAAGCACAGACGTCACCATACATGCCAAATCATGTCTAGACCTTTTGTGAGTTCAATGAGAGCAACTATTCTATGATTAATATTTTGATGGATTATAAACATGAAGGAAAATAAAGGCTTCCTGGATTTTAAAGGTTTCCAGTGAATTGATTGATCAAGAAACATTGTAATATATCTAACATATCAAACAGGTGTGGAAAATGTTGTGGGAAATATGACATATTTAAATATTTGAAATGAAAAGACACTGTTAAAACTATATAGATTTTTTTTTTTTTTTGTAGTGCTCTAATAGAATTAAAGCAACACCAAGTAACTTTTCCTCTTTGGAATCATGATGACAATTCAAAAGCTACCCAGCTGCTAGGTATCTTACATGTAGTTGTAGTCTACTGTCGAGTACGCTCCACCTATCGGCAATTGTAACGCTTGCCGTAAAGCAAGTCAAATTTGTAGTTTTCTTATGTCTCATTCGGACTACAGAAACGCGACCCGATCTGGCAATCTTACATAGCGTGGATATATCAGATAAAGGACCGCAAAGCGGCGGCATAAGTGCATTTCACCATGTCACGACTTGATGAACCACTGAAACGATTTTGAAAACATTATTTTAAGGTAAAAAACTTACTTAGTGTTGCTTTAACTTTGAACCACACATTCAACATTCTAATCTCAGCATTTAATTAGCCTACCAAACACAGATTTCGATTTTATGGTCTTTCCACAAGATGGGTTTCTTTTTCTTTTAATATTTAACATTTTTATTTTATTTTGGCATATAACTATGCTTTGAAATAAATAAACAATCAGAATTGACAATTTTATAGTTAATTTAGCCATAAGAAGCCTATAGTGTTCAAGGTCATGACCTTAAGTTTCGTGAAACTTTTAATAATCAGTTGTTTACTATAAAAAATGGTAACAGGGTTGACTATAAGATCGTCTCCCTGACAGTGAGGTCATGCCATCGATATGATGTCATTATGTCAGAGGTTGTTGTTTTTTTTGGACATCATTGTAAAAATTAATGATTTATGAGGAGTTATGATGCAACAGTTGATGCATAACTTGGGGGCAAGTTTTTTTTTAGTTTTTTTTTTACTAAAATTCAACTAATATTTAAATACAAAATATTAGATTTAATTTTCATTGTGCAAATTTGCTAATATTACAACAAGAAGCTAGAAACATGGCTGGGGACCGACCAAAAGACATCTGACATGAATCAAGAAAAAAATAAAAAGTTAATGGATTTTAGTAACGTGTTTTCTGAACATGGCAATTACAACACATAGGCCTATAGTTAAAAGTCATAATTTCATTGTTAAAGTCTCTTTTTTTTTAAATCTCCCTTATAATGGACTAGTAATATGAAACAATATGAAACAATTCTAATATACAACTCCATCAAAAGGCAAATGTGGTTTTAAGACAAATTGCACGCATATATAGCTTACAAAATCATAAAAAGGGACCACATTTAATTTAGTCAAAGGAATATAGGCTGAATATGAATATAGGCTATCATCAATATACAGCAGATATTTGTATAAGCAATTAAAAAGATGTAGACACAAATTAAATAAATATGCAGATGAACCTTTAAGTTTTTCACCAATATATGTTTGGTTTCCTGAGACTGAATACCTTCTCTAAGCTTTCTTTTTACCACTTTATTTTAAATGTGCAATGTACCATTATGTCAAATAGCCTACCTTTATTTTGTCCCCTTCTCTTCTTGAAGTGTAAGAAATTGTATTATATTGAGATATCCTCCCGTTCAAATCTCTCTCGCAGCTTCCGTTCACATCAGTCCGTCCAGTTCGAGCGGAAAGTTACTGTTGAATGCTGTCACAGTGCTTGTGCTCATCCTACCAACGTCATTCATTTACATGTTGAGAGCTGCATGCAACATGAATCGCTGTACGATTGGTTACGAGAAGCACGCATCCACGTCGTCATCAAAGCTTGTTTTTTCATGTCATTTTCGGGATCTCTGAATCCAGATGATGATTATAACGCAAGTGTTTGGGTGAGTTTAGTGATCTGCACTACCATATTTTTAGAAGCAACGGGAAAAAGAAAAAAAAACTTTCTCTGAAAGATTCTTATACCTCATGTTACTAATATTAGCTTTAGTGTTCTTGAATATATTTGAGAGCTTGTCTGGTTGAAGGAAGACTGACACTATTGAAAACTCATTGTGATGTTGTTGGTTATGGATCGCTGATGCCCCCTGCTGCTGTACTTGGATTTTTTCCCACTGAGGTCTATTTATAGGCCTGCTGTTTGCGTGTTTGTTTACGCTCATATTCCATGTAAACAGTGACTTTTTTGTTCAGATTTGGTTCAGGTCCCTTTAACAGGACACAAGTGTCTGGTGTTCACTTTTTTCCACCGTGGTATAGGCCTATTTCCTATTCATTTCCCCCTAGCCTTTTAAACTTTAATGAGTTTTAAGAATCAAACCAGCTTAAGTTACTGTATTATTGTATGTATAATTGCTGCTCTGACTGGACCACAGTCCACAGTACATATACAAACTCCATATGTCGTTTTAATTGTTTTTCAGATGTTGCATCCTTTTTTTTACTCATTGATTATTGCACTGAAATTATGATGATTTATATATTTTTTTTGCAATGCACTTACTAGGGTGTCTTACAATCAGTCTTTTTAATCCACAGCCTGCTGTACGTATCAATCAATCAATCAAGCAATCAATTCCCCTTATACAGCAAGGTTACTTGGTTTTTTTTTTATCAACATCTATGTATTTTAATAATTTCTAGCTTAAATGGCAATACAGACGAAAAAAAAGAAGGAGTGTCAATATAATATTGTTACACTCATAAGTAATAAATGTGATTTTGTGTTGTCATCCAACTAAACAGAAATGTAAATCTCTTACAAATTATTCTTATATCAGGACACTTAGTCCATTCTTTAACTACTACTAACAGGCTGACTTTTGCTTTATTGAGTTTCATTTTAAAAAAGTAGAAAAGACCAAATGCTGGTGCAATTCCAATATCTAAGCAACCACAAGAATGCACACAAATTTAATTTCAGGGCATCGCCTCAACAGGAGAACATACTGTATATCACGCAGTGGCAATAGAGTAGGCAGTCATTGTTTTTTACCCTTAGGCTGTTTAACCCTTTAATCTGTTGTTGTTTTTTTAATTCAAATTCAAATTCAAAATATATTTTTTTAATACCTAATGTTGATGCAACTGCCGATATCTTACAGAGCATGATACAGAATGAAAGATGAAAGGTTTTCAGACAAAAGTTATTTTTGCTTTGGGTACGGGGTACAGTTTGGAGTACATGAAACACTAGTTTATTTAACACATACAATAGTAAAATTGGTAAATCTGCAGCTTCCCCGAGTGACGGTGCCCTAGGAGGTGGCAAAGTCTCAATGATTGTGTTGATCTGGCCCTGTTTAGGATTATAATATAGGCTGATTATTGTCTGATTATCAGACAATAAACCTGGGTTGCGTTTCCTTAAAAGTATCTTTAGCCAACTAGAGTCGCATGTTCCATTGAATTGGGTTGTAACTACAGAACTTGCCACCGTAGTTGGCTTTATCCTTTAGAAAGTTCATGAGAAAGTTGGCTGCGATATTATTCTAAATGTCAACAGATGTTTGTATCAGCCTTTTTTACTTGTCTCTGTGCATTAATCCAACTCTGTTTCTTGGCTTTACACTAATATTGATCGTAGGCTATATTATTGTATTATTATATTTTAAAATAGTGATACTAGGGATCAACATTTGCTATCAAAAATGGTAAAGGCAAGGTGATCTCTCTCAGTCTGCTCAAATATTTTTTTTGTGTATTTTTATTTTTAGTGTTCACACACTAAATCAGAGACGTGGAACATATTGTCACTTTTTTATTTCTTTTGCAGTGACTAGTTTAAGTGTTTCTCTTACAACATTCATTTGATTAATTTGACAAATCATGTTAAATGAAAAGTCATTGCTTATTGAGAAAATTATTGTATTCTGAAAATGTGCATTGTACAGTATATTTTGCAAATCTATTGATTCCATCAAATGCTTTTGTCATAAGCTAACACAGATAATGAATAGACAAATAAAACATTTACATAGTTGTTTTCATTTATTGTCAAGGCTGCAGAAACAGATTTTATATGCAATTTTATAGTTTTCTCAAAATAGATAACCTCAAAGAAACAAATGCCTCAATATGTGATACTGTCAACATTCTTTAAAAGCCACACCAACTTTATAATTAATTTTATTTGTGAATATATCTATTTAAATGTTGTTTGCTTGAATATTACTGAGTTTGCACTGTAAACAATTTCCCCAAGAGAACAGTTTTACAGTAAAGTGCACTGATAACCCACACATCAAATTATAATACAATATTTTTTTTCTATTATTCATCGTACATACATACTGTAATTCATCCAGTGGATATAGTTGTTTTGTCTTAAGACTTTTAAGCTTAAAATCTTCTCTAGCTAAACAATACTCTGTGATATGTTCATAAGTAAGTGTAATTTTACTCAATTAGCATTACAATTCAGCTGGCTTGTATGATTATATAAGAGAACACCGAAACATACATTCAAAAGCATAAAATAAACTCAGCCATATATCATGTTCATTTCCCCTCATTCTCATCTGTAGAGGAATCCATATGTCTTAGAGATGTTTCATAGCTCACTATTGTGACCTCTTCAGTTGTTGCTACACTGTCAAAAAACCTCATTTTTTCAGTGTGTACCGTGTCTCTCAGCCTACGAATCGAGGAAGCCGTATCATCACAAATGGGTTCTGCAGAGTCTCCTTCAAATACACGTGTTCTCTGTGTCACAATTATTGTCTCGTTATCATCATGTAATGTTTCTTTCACAACATGCTTTTCCACCAATGTTTGCTTCCCACTTTGCACTCTGGTTTCCTCTACTGTCAACACCGAGTCTAAGCCTAGTGTTACTTGTAATGGTGAGGTGTGAATTCCATGGGCGTCTAAATTAGTAAAGATTGCAGCTTGCTGTGTGTCTGGTATAGCTTGAATGTTCGATGTGATGACATGAATTTCCCCTGACATCTGTTTCAGAGTGTCCACTGAGGCGGAGGACATATCTGATGAGAATGGGATGTTGACTTTTTCTGGCTGGTGGTGAGGCTCCATTGATATCATTTCACATCTGGCTGTGGAAGTTACAACATTAGTTTGTACATCTTTGACCCCAATAGTGGCAGTTGGTTCAGCATATTTCACTTTAACTTTTGTAGGAGAGGTCTGTGACAGGCCAACATGTTCAGTTACTGTGGAACTTATATCTGCAAAAGCTTCAGATGACCTTAGGGATAATGTTGGGCTGATGTTGTCCTCCACAGCCTCGCTGAACAAGCTCTTCTCTGGTTCCTCGTGTGCCTTGCTGGATTCTTTCTCTACATCATCAGACTTCTCGGCCTGTTCAGGTGGTTGGATTATTTGTTCCTTCTCGTCAGATTTTGTAGTTTTAGTTGGAGAAGAAAATGAGAACTTGAACCAGCTTCCTTTTTCAGTTTTTGCTTGTTCTTTGCTAACAGCTGATTTCTGATCCACTGAAGCCTCCAGATGTTTTTCACTTTCTTCAATTTTGGCGTCGACTAACTTATCACTTTCATCTGAGGACTGGCTGAATCCTAATTTTGGAAATTTAAATTTAAACTTTGATTTCTCCTGTGCTCCTTTGTCCTTGTGTTCCTTGTGTTCTGTGACGTTGAGGACGTTTTCTCCAGCCTCCTGTTCTTGCTTGACAGATGGTTTGTCCATTTGTTCTTCTATTTCCTCTATTGTTGGAACGTTAAATTCAACCTCAAAGCCACTGAGAACATCCTCAAGTCTAGGCATTGTAAATCTGGGTGACTTTCCAGGCCCTTGTGAATCATCTTTTGGTTGTGTTTTAGTGTCTGGGGCATTAGCATTTATGGTTGTGTCATCTTCTCCATCCTGAGATTTTGTTCTTGAAATGCTAAACTTTGGCATTTTCATAGTAGGAAGTTTGAATTTACTCGGGGAGCCTTTGTCACCCTCCATTTTTTTTACAACAACCTCTGGAGGCTGTTCGGTGGTTTCTTTAATTTCACCCTCTCTGTGTATATCTTTGGAGACTTCTACTTGTAAAGGCTTGTCTTTAATATTTAAATCAGTTTTAGTGTCTGGAACATCTACTTCTGCTTCTTTTCCTTTTGCATCAGATGTTCTTCCAAATCTTGGCATTTTAAAAGCAGGCATTTTGAATTTACTTGGAGAACCTGAAACAACAATGGTATCATCTTTCAACTCTGTCTCTACCTCTGTTTTTTCAAGGCTGGAACTTCCCTCTAAAGCCATGGCTACTTTTGGGAGACTTGCATCATCTGCTGCAATTTTAATTTCTGGTTCAGTGATCCCAATTTCAGGTGTTCCTGTTTTTACTTCTTTTGCAGTTACTATCACCTCAGGACCTTTTACTTTGGGTAATGAAATCCCAAATTTTGGAAGTTTAAATTTAGTTTCCTGTCCCTCTTGATTAATCTCTTTTGCTTTTATGGTCATATCAATAGATGGGGTTTCAATCTCTGCAGTTTTGCATTTGATGTCATCTGATTGGTCCACATTTGATGTCTTTATCTCATAATCCACTGAACTACCTTTAATTTCCTTGATGTCAGAATCAGGTGCATCACTAGTGACCTTCGGAGCGGAAAATCCAAATTTGGGTAATTTTATTTCTGGGAGTTTGAATTTTGTTGGAGAGCCAAATTGTGGACTTGTTATTTCAGTTTTGCCATCTCTCTCACTTTCTCCCATTTCTGCAGTGCCCTGTAGTAAAATGTCTGTTGTCATTTCACTGGCTTGCATATCCACTTCCACTATTCCTTTGGGTAACTTTAGCTCTTTCTTGTCTGTAGTTGGTATATCTCCTGACATTTTCACTTCTGTTTTTGTCATAGGTTTCTTGAGCCCTTGGTCACTGTCAGGACCTTTTGTTGTTGGGAGAGCAATACCAAATTTTGGAAGCTTAAATTTGCTTTTAATGTTCATCTCAATAGATGGATCTTCAACATTTTCTGTTGGCTCTTTCATGTCAACACTTGCTACTTCTCCTGACATGTTAAACGTCTTATCGGGAAGGCTAACTTCATCGATGTCCATATTTGCCGTAGGAATGTCCACTGTGTCCTTTGATGTTTTGGTTCCAAATTTGGGGAAATTGATTGTTGGAAGTTTAAATCTCGTTGGAGAGCTAAAAGTGTCTTTTTTCAAATCAGGTTGTTCTTCTGGTAATTTAATATCCACAGATTGCTCTGAAAAATCAACATTTCCCAGTGATGTGCCCATGTCAGGTTTGGCTAGACTCACATCAACTTCAGGAGCCTTAAGATCTTGTTTTGAAAATCCCAATTTGGGAAGTTTTACTTTCAGCCCTTTGGAATCAACTTCAACTTTATCTGTTTCCCCCTCAATGGTCACATTTTGAATTGCAACATCAGGCTGTTGTACATTAACTTTTTCTTCACATAGCAAGCCGGTCTCTTTGTTTATCTCTTTACCCTCCATCTCTATCTCCTTTACATTTGGCATACCAATTCCAAATTTTGGCAGCTTGAACTTACTCCCTGTCCCATCAATGTCCATCTCTTTGACCTTAATGTCCACATTAACAGTAGGCACCTTAATATCAATGTTTGTTTCTGTGTCAGTGGTTTGTACCTCTATTGTTTCAGAGAAACTGATTTCAGGTTTTTTGAAATCTATTTCAGCTGCTGGTATGTCAGATGTGGACTTTGGATATTTGATTCCAAACTTTGGGAGGTTGATTGAGGGAAGGTTAAATTTTGTATGAGTTGGATCTTCTTGTTTTTTCATTTCATCAGTGAAGGTAATTTCTGCATCTTGGTCTTTAGAAGGTATGTTGCCCTCTTGCATAGACATATTTGCCTTTGGTTGACTGGCATAATCAACATCATGCCCCTTAATATCTGGCTTTGAAAAACCAAATTTTGGAAGTGAAAAGCTTGACTTCTTCAATTTCACATCAAGCCCTTTCAAGTCAACTTCAGGTATATCTGCCTCGCCTTCAATGGATATGTCTTGAACGTCAACATCAGGTTGGGGTAGTATTACCTTACCTTCTGCTAGATGAACATCAGTTTCTCTTATTGTGGCATGTATATCTGCCTCTCTTTCAATTTTTGGTATTTTTCCTGACACCTTGATGTCAGGTTCATGACCAGTAATTTCTATTCCTTTAATGTCCTTATCTGCTGATGGTAAACTTACTGTACCTTTTGAAGTTTTGACTCCAAATTTTGGCAGGTTAACTTCTGTCAGTTTATATTTGGTTGGGGAACTAACAATTGTTAGATCTTTCTGTTCAGCTTCCCTTCCTGGAAATGTAACTTCTGTTATTTGTTCTTTTACAGGTACATTACCCTCTGGTATGGATACTTCAACTTTTTCTACACTGACATCAACTTCTGGAGTTGCAGTGTTTGGTTTGGAAAATCCAAACTTAGGAAATGAAAAACTTGGTCTCTTCGCTTTTACTTGCAGTCCTTTGGAATCAACCTCAGGCATGTCTGCACTCTTTTCAACTTCAGATTCATTTTTGGGTGGCTGTACTTTTAGTTTGACGTCAGGTTTAGAAATATCACTTTTTATATTTGTTTCCTCTAGTTCTGAATCAGTTACATTAATGTCTAATGCTCCTTTTTGTGATTTAACACCAAATTTCGGGAAGCTGAAAGAAGGGAGTCTAAACTTGGTTGGAGATCCAAAAAATGTTGAACCCTTTTGATCAGGCTCCATTGACACTTCAATGTCCGTTTTTGCTTCTTCTAGGCCCATACTGCCTTCTGATATGGGGATATCAGTTTTTTGGATACTTACATCAACCTCAGGGGCTTTTATTTCTGCTTTTGAAACCCCAAATTCAGGTAATGTCTTTATCTGTACATCTAGGCCTTTAAAATCATGTTCTGGTGGGTGAATTTTCCCCTCGGTTTTTATCTCTGTTTTTTTAAGATCGATTTCCTGTACTTCAGCTATTTCCTCTGTCTTTGATGCACTTAAATCAAACCCTTTTACTTTAGGAAGGTCAATACCCAACTTTGGCATCTTCAGCTCTCCCCCAAGTCCTCCAAGTTCAGCATTTTCAACCTTTAAGTCCACACTTACAGATTGACCCTCTGTGGCTAGATGAGGTCCCTTTATATCAGCTGATGGTATTTTTATTTGTGTATATGGACCGCTCATTTCAGGTTCTTTAACAGCTATACCTACATCTGGCATAGATTTCTCTTCCTTCATAGCTTGTCCTCCAGTCTTTGGGATGTTGATTGAGGGGAGTTTAAATGTTGTTGTGGCACCAAAAGTTGTCGTATCTTTTTGCTGAGCCTCAAAATTTAACACTGTGATGTTCATACTTTGTTCTTTTATTTTCACATCACCTTCTGGTTCAGATGTAACAACTTGTGCAAGCTTGACATCAGTCTCTGGGGTCTTGATATCGGGTTTGGAAAATCCGAATTTAGGAAATGAAAAGCCTGTTCTTTTCATTTTTATACCTGGGTCTTTTAAATCAACTTCTTGATCTTTTTTGCTTTCTGTTTTAGCTTGTGGTACTTCAGCTCCAGCTGACAGTTCCCTGGGTTTTGTCTCTGGTAAAGAAATATCAACTTCTGCCTTTGATGTTATGGCCTCTGTAAGTGACAGGGTGTATTGATCTCCAGTATCTAGCTTTGGCTGATCAACACTTATTGAGGGTTTCTTCAGCTCTTGACTGGGCACATTAAAGTCAATTTTTACATCTGACACTTCTACTGATGTAAATATATCTTCAGCCTCCAAAGTAATTTCCTCCCCCCTCAAATCTGTTATTTCAGATTTTACTTTGGAAGATGAACTTCCGAATTTGGGTAGCTTGAAAGAAGGAAGTTTGAATTTGAATGGTGACCCTCCAGTGGTTGAATCATCTCTTAAGTCAGACTCAAGATTCACATCCACTTCACCAACTGCCATAGATGGTAGATCCCCTCTCTCAACATGACTCTCTGGATCTTTAATCTCTTGTTTAGAAAATGCATGCTCTGAGCTTGGCTCTTTTGGCTTTTTCATCATTACCTCCATTTTCAAAGAAGCCTCGGGTATGTCTGCTTTTCCCTCAGCACTCTCAATGTCATGTTTCAGTGTAGCCTCTGGTGCGCCCTTTTTAAATTCTGGTCCCTTTAGCTTTGGAAATGAAAATTCAAATTTGGGCATCATAAATCTACTCCCTTGACCTTCATGATCGGTGTCTTGAATCTTAATTTCAGCATCTACCGGTAGGGTTTCAAAAATTGATTTTGATGGTTCTATATCTTTATCTTGTGATGCAACTGTTGATGTTGCCTTTATTTCTGACTGTGCATCACCACCAGCTTTTGCAATAGATTCTTCTGCAGTCTTTGAAATAGAAATGTCATATTTAGGGAGAGAAATTGTTGGAAGCTTGAATTTAGATGGAGAACCAGATGGAGAAGCACTTTTGTTTTTCAACTGGACTTCAACCTCTGGAGCAGGAATCGTCACCTCAGTCTCTTTGATCTCAGTGTCTGGCACAGATACTCCTTCTTTTTGAAGACTGGTGTTAGCATCAGGGATCTTAGTGTCAGATTTGGAAAAGCCAAATTTTGGAAACGAAATTTTACGTTTTTTAAGTTTTTCTTTTTCTTTACCCTCTGGGATGACTACATCTACTGTTCCTGAAGGAACTTTGACTCCCATCTCAAGTTTCTCGGCTTGCACTTTCGAATCTTCTATAGTTGCTTCTTGATCAAGACCATGACCTACAAGGCTCACGTTAACCTCTGGTTTAGAAAATGCATGGTTTGGAGACAATATCTTTTCTTTTTTCTGTGCATCAAAACCCTTTTCTACCTCTGGTGTAGATACATCCACTTCAGGTTTTGAAACACTGGAAATAATTTGTGGGGTTTTCATTTCAGTTAATGATGGCAGTTCTCCAGTCAGTTTGGCTTCTGGCACTTTTATTTCCATGGTGGGTTCATCTGTGGTGACTTCATGCATTTGATTGTCAAAGACTGCATCTGTTGGTTTTGGAAATAAGACACCAAATTGAATTGTGGGAAGTGTACTTTTTGTTGGAGATCTTGGACCTTTCTCAGCCTGGTCAGACTCTGCATTTAATTTTTTGGTGTCTATAATTGATTCTTCTTTGTCAATACTATCGGCTGGCTTACAGGCTTCAACCTTCGGAAGGCTAATGCCATATTCTGGCAGTGTAACTGTAACCTCCTTGTCTACACTAACACATTGACCTTCTGTAGTCACAAAATAATCCTTGACATCACCTGATGGGGCACCATCTTTGAGTTCCATGCTTATTTGTGTTTCTGGAAGGCTTACATCAGATTCTTCAATATCTATATCTACAAAGGGCATGTCTTTCACTACCTTGGATGATTTCCCACCAAATTTTGGTAAGTTGATAGAGGGGAATTTAAACTTTACTGGTGTACCAGCAGTTGTTAGATCTTTATGTTCTGCATCATCCTTTGAAACTGTGAAATTCATTTCCATCTCTTTTAAATCCGAAGAAACTTCTGGAATGGATAAATCAACCTGCGGAAGACTGACATCAATGTCTGCAGCTTTGATGTCTGGTTTTGAAAACTCAACAGCTGGAAATTCTTCGATATCATGGTCATTCAGACTAGGATCAACCTCTGGTTTAGAAAATGAAATATCTTTAGATGATTTTATTTCTTTTTTCTGAAAATCATCAACTTTTGGAATACAAATACCTTTGATTTCTGTTTTTCCCTCAGGTAGAGACAAGTCAACTTCAGGTTTGGATGCACTGAGAGTCATCTTCAGGCCTTTTTTGTCAGATAGAGCTGTAGATTCTACAGATAATTTAGCTTCTGGCAATTTAACATCCTTTGTAGTTTCATCTGTGATGACTTCAGGCATTTGAATATCAGCCCCAACATCGGTTGTCTTTGGAAATGAAACTCCAAATTTGGGAAGTTTAATTGTGGGAAGTCTAAATTTTGTGTGAGAATCTGTTGAATCCTTGAACTCAGCTTCAACGTCTGTGGTCTTACTTTCAACATCTAGTTCTATCTCATCTGCACCTTGTGAAGAGCCCTGTGCAGTTGGAAGAGTTATGTCAGCATCAGATACTTTTGTCTCTGATTTAGAGAATCCAAATTTGGGAAATGATATTTTCCTTTTCTTCATTTTAGACTCTGTTTCTTTTATTTCACCTTGTGGTAGTTCAGATGGCTCCACTTCAGTTTTTCCACTAACCTTTATGATAGATTTTTTAGATTCCTCTGGTAACAACCCAGCTTCTTCTGTTTTCTCTTTTGGCAATGAGACACCAAAATTGATCAGTCTAAATCCACTCTCTTCTCGAGTATCCTCTGCAGCCTCAACCTTCTTGTCAACTTTCCCAACCCTTTCAGGTGTCGAGAGCGCAGTTTCCTCCTGCTTTGATTTTCCCTCTGTCTTGGGGATTTTTATTTTTGGAACAGAAACATCTATGCTTGGCATTTTTAATTTATTCAAATTTGTGTCTGTTTCTGAACTATATGCTTTGGGATCAGTCTCAGATGTTCTTTTCTCAGAATTTAATGCAATCTCTATTATGTAATCTTCTTCCACTGTAGCATCCTCTTTTGTAGTGACTTCAGTTGTTCCTTTCATTGATTTCCCTCCAATTTTGGGCATTTTGAATTTAGGCATCTTCTTTTTATGTGGAGAGGAATCTGTGTCTTTGCTTTTGCTTTTGATTTCAACCTTTGGTTCTCCTTCAACGTCTTGTTTTGAGGTTTCCTTAATGCCAGTGCAAACATCATGATGGTGCATTTGATCACCCTCTATATCATATGCTTGTTTAGTTTCATGGTCAAGTGCACAACTTTCACCTTTTTGAGATTTTTCGAATGTTGCTTCTTCAGAAGATTTTTTGATGGCTACATGGTCTTCATCAATAGATATTTTTGCTTCAGTTTTCATCTCCTTGATTGCATCACGATCACTTTTAGATGATGTATCCTTTTTTGGTAATTCAATCGTGATACCTGGGAAGCGAATGTCAGGTGTCTTGATCCCAAAACTAGGCATAGATATCTTTGCTTTCTTTGATTTCTTTTCATGTCCTTTTCTGTCAGCTTTGATATCAGTATCAGTATAGTCTTTCACAGCCTCATCTTGTGTGTCTGTATCTTTGGCTACTTTGATTTTTAGCAATTGAACTGATTGTTCAATGGCTTCCATTCCGGGTATTTCAATGTCTTCACGCTTTGGAAGTTTGAATTTTACATCTGGGGAAGTACCTGTCGTATCCCTCACTAACATTTTGCCAGATTTGGGTTTGTGGTCTGTTGGCTTGATTTTTGTTTGGTCTGTTTTGCTCTCGGTTACACTTGTTTCATAAAGATGAAATTGTTCACTTTTAGGTAATAAGATGCCTTGATCCTTTGTAGCAACAGGAGAAAGTCTCTGTTCTTCTTTATCCATTGTGTCAGGTAACTTAATGCTTATTTCTGTGCTAATGCTCGAAAGTTTACTAGGGGATCCTTTAGGTGTCATGCCAGTCTTGTCTGATTTTATTGTGATCTCTCTTTGTACAAGGACTCCTGTGATGTCTCTCTCAGGTAATTTAAAGGCAGGGAATTTTGATACTGCTTCCTTTACATCCTGAACATTAAACACTGCTTGGCGTTTCTCTGCTTTTGAGATATTTATTATCTTCTCAATTTTTTGTTCTTTAATTCTAGGAGACTTAAACTTAGTTTTTGATCCTTTGTCCTCCATGCCAGGAATCTCAATTTCCTCTCGTTTAAGGAGAGGCACTTTGTTGGGGTCTCTTTGCCTTATAGTTATTGAGTCTTCGTGGTTGAATCCAGAGAGATCCATCTTAGGTAGTTTAAAATCTGATTCCAAATTTGCTTTTTTTATTACTTCGGTGTCAGCAACCTTAGTACTCTTCCCACTTTTGTCCACTTCCAGAGCATGTGATTTTGGCTGGGATATAACTGGTGTTGACGTGATTGGTTTCTTTGTGTCCATGACCGTTAAGGACACATCTTGTTTTGTTTGAATCTCAAAAGTGAAAGTGTCTGATGATGCAAAAGGGCTCTTTGATGCGGCTATGTCTGCCATTGGTCCCCTGGTTCGAATCCCATAACTTTCTGTTTCTAGGATGTTTCTTTCTTTCTTTTCCTTGTCGATACCAATTCTTGGTGATTTGCTTATTGGTCCTACATCTGGCATGTCAAGAGAAACATCAACTTTAGTTATATCCATGTCCATTTCTCCTGACTTTTGGGTCTTCTCTGCAATCTCTTTATTTATTGGTTTGCTATCAGAATCAACTTGATGTCCAACTGCTTCAATTTGTGATATTACATTAGGACTGTCCATAATATTGTCGAATGGTGATGTATCCGAAGTTCGCATCCCACTTGTGGAGGATTTTAATTGGCTCTCTGTTTCTGTCTCATATTTATCCTTTCCTGGAATGCACTCCTTCAGTTCTGATCTCTCTCTCCTTTCTTTGTCATCCTCTCCAAGAGCAACTGTAATATCAGTAGTCTTTAAAGTAGTGTCCAAACTGATGAGCTTAACCTCATGTAGCGATTCAGTCGCTGGCAAAGTCGGGAATGTATATTCATTCCTTGTCTTAGCTGAGTCAGTATTTTCAGCTTCATTCAAGATTTTAGGACTCTCTAACACATTAATCCCTGGCACTTGCTCTACGGCTATATTCATAATAATTTGGTTGTCCAAGACCTCCATATTGTCTGTTGTTGGTACCTCTTCATTTTCTTGGATTTCTTCAACAGACTTGCTCCTACAGTCTGCCATCTTCATCTTAAGTTTCATCTTGTGTGTCTTTTTCTTCTCTTTTTCATCTGGTGATTTTAATGGAGACTTAATGGGAGATTCTGTGTCACTTGTTGGAGGACTTATCTCTAATTTTCTCTGTTCTTCTGCTTCTGATGTGCTGTGAGATCTCTTAAAATTTGCCCTGCGACCTTTGCTGAAGGTGGGGAATTTGGGCCAAGAGATGCGATCATGTTGTTTTTTTATCTTTCTTCGACCTCTCATTTCTGGTCCTCCTCCTTCCTCTTCTCGTTCAGCCTCCTCACCCTGTAAACATTGATAAAGCAATGATCATTGACATCTCTAAAGAAGCTTTGCAGTATTCTGTAATTGAATATAATGGACAGTATGATAATTACAATGGTTATATCTGGCCTCATTGTCTCAGCATCTTCCTGGGTTCTTGGAGGTGGTTTGCGTTTTAGACAGAATGCCACTTTATATGGTTGAGCATGCTCAAGAATCTGGAGGGCGTCCTCATATGACACATTATCAAAGTATACTGTAGCACTAAGAATCTGATCACCTGAAAGGCCAGATGGAAGGACACAAACATAGGATGCAAGTGAAAAGATGGAGGAAAAACAAAATTAGCTGTATTCTAGCCTCAGAAATTATCTGTAATGTGCTATATGGCATCTCACCTTCTTTCACACTTAGATTCTTTGAGGCAGGTGACTCTGGCTTTACTTCCTTGATGAAGATGCCATCCTTTCCCCCTCCACTTACAACCAAACCCTCAGCACAGACTTCTTTTTCAGTTTTCACTATTTCTGACTGATCGTTTTGCATGTCCTGAAACAAAAGGCAAAGTCATTCAGAAATCTGTTCATAATTTTCATTTTTCGCATTTCTAATCAGCTGTATTCTTCACAAGAGAGAAATTTAGGCATGTCTGACCTCTGTTTGATTCATCTTGGCAGAGGAACGCTTGTCAAACAGTGAGCCAAAACCAATCCTTTTGCTTTTTTTGGAACTCTTGGTGGGTGAGTCATAGAAGTCACCTTCAGCCTGGCAAAATAGTTAGCATGTAATCTTTTATATAGTGCAATAGTTAGATCAGATACAGCATTAGGAAATTCTGAATTTGGGTTATCATCATACATAGTATAAAAGATAAGGGTGTTGTGTAAAATAGCAGTCACCTGTTTTTCGTATTTTTCTGTGGTGGGGAATTCCTCAACAGGAGAGGAACCCTGAGGACGAGGTCTTTCCTCCTCTAAAACTTCAGGCTCCTCACATGTATGCTACATCAAAGATACCAATTAAAGATTGTTCAAACAATCAACCAGTTAGATAAAATAACACGTGTATGTTTGCTGAATCTGCTGTACTTGAGTGATACTCACTAAATCATCATCTGTGTCTGGTTCTGGTCCCTTCAGCCTTCGCCCTTCACCTGTTGTGATGAAAAATGCAGAATAAGCACTTGTTATGCTTCTGCACACATGACTGAAATTTAAAGAATTCATCCTTAATGCCAAAAGCCTGCTGGTCATAATCAGTTTTTACTGATTGGAGAGTCAATGAGGGATTTATTTGATGGACCAAAACTTTTGTATCTGCAGAATTGCAAGGCAAATCTAAAGCAAGATTTTTGTATGCAAGATTTCCTGGTAGATATTCCCACAGGATCCAGATAGTCTACTTGCTTCTGTTGCTTCCTGTAAAGTGAGGCACTCTATTGATCTGAAGGGGTTGGCTTACACTGCCAGCAATAAGGACAACATAGAAACATGGACTTCAATAGATCCAATAAAAGAGCAGTGAAACTAATATTGTTCTAAATATCTGCAAATGTGGTATTGTTAGAAAATAAATGATTAAATACAATTTTAAAAATAACATAATTTTACGGCATGAAGAAAAAAAAATTGTATGTGTTTAACAATATTATACAATAGACCGTTTAAATATTGCTTATACCAGAAGCAAGAATACTCTCATGACCTCCTTTCTTCTGAGAAAGGCATTCATTTCCAGTTTCCCATAACACAATGCACTTAAAATAAAAGGATCGTTTTGGTACATAAACATTATCCATGAGTCTCACTCTGCGCAGGCCATTAACCTGCACTTTCCAACAAGCACTTATCCAGGCATCAGGTCTAGATGGCATTAAAGCACACTGGAGATTTATGTATGTGCATGTATGCCATGTAGCACATGAATAGTATGATTACACTAGCAGATTGTTCATATCTTTTCACAGTTTCTAATAATCAGACACTAAACTTGGGAATGCACCCATGTATAAACAGATGGGGAAAAAATTCTAAATGCAAATTACCAACTATGCGCAGTTAATTAATAGACTTATTAAAGGGAGGAGAAAAATCTTCCCATATCTTTTGTTGATGTCAAAGGCTTTGTGAACAATCCAAATCAATGGTTTTAAACTGTCATTCTGTCAGTAGGCAGATGCCAACATTGACAGGTTATACATAACACACCCTTATCTAAAAAATTACAAACAAAATTACGCCTTTAAGTTTTATTAAATTGTTATCAACCACAATTAGGCTCTTTAAACCCTGTGTTTAACCAGGTAAAGCACCCTACTCTGCTTAGCACTGCCTTTCATAATAACCGAATGGTAAAGTGAGAAAAAAATAAGCCCAAGTGATATGCCAAACAAGAGAAGCCATTAGTTAAACAGGTCACACACTGTGTTCGTCCAATCAATGATATTGGCAAAAACCAATGGTTTAAGTAAACCGATGTGTATAGGAGAGATCAGGGATGATTGCATTTAAGTGAGGTTTTGGTTTAACATATGATGAACAAGCAGATGAACGACATACATAGCTGTGGTTTTGATGTTCGATATGTCATGGTGCAGATCAACAAGTTTCAACAAAGTTTTTATTCTTGCTGCTATTGTAGTTAAACAGGCTTAAGATGTTTTGTTCTGTTTCAGCTTTATAATATCTGCCCAAAACCAACTCAGTGAATGGAACTATCTTAAACAATAGGCCTTATATCTTTTGTGTTCTTTTTCCCTGACTGTTTTCAGCCTCCCCACATGTGTCAGGTTGGGTAGGATTGGCAATTTACTGTTAAATTGTAACATAGATATAAGTTTAGCATGTGCAGGGTTATTTAGTTATTATAATGAGTTATTATAGGAAGAAAAAAACATTTGCTTATTTTGAAGTTATATAGCACAAAATATTAAAAGAGGGGTAAGATGCCATTAATGTAAAATACTAAATAAACTATTTTATTTTAGCTGATAATAATTGAATAACCGATGACAGACAAAGCAGAATCCCAGTAAAAGAGATTTATCTGAAAAGTAGAATTATACTATGACTTATACAGGCATATGAATATTTACTTACTTAATTGCCCATGATTTACCGGTAATTGAAGATATAGGTTACACTTTAAGGCGTCCTTGTTACATACATTTAAGTACTGAATAATATTAATTAACTACATTTATGGGGTTAGGATTAGGTTTATGTTTGGTTTAGGGTTAGTTGCATGATGCAATTATGCAGAATTTATAGTAATTACTATAGAAACTACATGTAACATAAACATAACAAAGTCTTACCAAGATATTTCATAATAGCAACACTTTGAATGCAAATTTAATGATTTCACTCAACTAATCTATAGATTTTAATGAAATAAAAGATGTCTGAAATGTACATCTAATTCATGGAAATACTGAATAATGACCCAGTTGATTACAATAATTATTAAATTTAAAAATAATAACACTAGTAACAACATGGCACTTGGGGCCTTCTGTGCCAATTCTAAGAATAGAAGTTATCAATTTTACTCCACAAATCTAAAAACATGAATGTGTCCACAAATCCCTCATTAACAAATAAACACAAAAAAACTTTGATATTCAACATAATTCAAATTAAATAGATCACTATTTTCACTAACCCTAACCTCAAAACTGTTTCCGCAGACTTAATCTCACAAATGTTGATATTCAGTGGTACTGTATGTAACAATTATGAATACAATACATACAGTATGTATAATGTAAGTTATTTAAAATGCAAATCAACACCAAAATGTGTTGAAATCATTCCTGGGTTCTTATGCTTCAGTTCCATTTGGATTACAAATAAATATGTGAGCTCTGCTGTTGGTGTTGTGAAATCAGTTTAAGCTTGTGACTGAAGGTTCAGGTAACATACTGTACTAATCACACCTTATTGCCTTTTTTATGTTACTGAGATATCTTGACGTACAAACACTAAGAATAATCCATGTGCCAACATCAAAATAGCCTTGTCTGGCTAAATTAAATCTAAAAAAATTAATAATTATAATGCTTTGTATTTCTAAAATATCATGTTTGCTGCATTTTAATGACTCTGACAAATGCCTCTCCAGGTAAGCATTAAAGGTTAATAATATTAGGTTTGTACCTACCTGATCTGTGGTTTACTTGGAGGAATATATGTTTTACTATATTCCAGATAGTAATTCACCTAGTGCGCAGCAAGAATGGACAGAACCGTCTCTGGGTATAGTTTAAGTAGAGAAGATGAAGGGCCCTGCCTTTTTTTTTAAAGGTATGACACAACAGGGCTGTGGTTCAAGCTCCTGCTAATGCTATTGTGCTGAAGAACAAACATGTGAATGTGTTGCACTGCTTGCACACGTTCACAAATGTGAGGTCTTGAGATTTTAAGTGTTTTTTCTAAGTAAAGAATCGCAATGAGGGTGTTTATGTCCCTCTGTTCTCCGATGAATGTTTTTTTTTTGTTTAAATTTGAGTTGAAGGACATAGTTATTACATTAGTGTACAGTGGGATGTGAATGCAGAGTGAAGACAAGATCTTGTGCAGTTTAGGGATATTGTACTGTGCTTTTAGTCACACAATGAATAAATAAACAATAAGAGCTTAAAGAATGGATCAGTTTACACAATGAGAAGCAAGCTGTCAATCTCATAATGACAGTATGCCTCTCTCTCTCTCAATAAATATTTGAACCATATTTATTTGTCTTTAACTGATCTGGACATGAGTGCTGTTGGATTGAATTGTTTAAGAAATTCAAAGTTAGCAAATTCATAACGTAGTTACTCCCTAATCAAACATTTGCTCATTGGGTGCTGCTCTAAAAGTGATAAGAATGTGTTTTATGCAAGTAACCAAGCCAAACTATTTAACAGTATGTGATTTGTATGAATATAGGAACTCCTGTAATACTACTGATAAAGATAAGGAAAATATGTAAATTCCCATCTGCGAGTTTTAGTTCACTCAAAAATGAAAATTCTGTCAGTAATTACTCACCCTCATGTTGTTCCAACCCCGTAAGGCTTTCGTTCATCTTCGGAACACAAATTAAGATTTTTTTGATGAAATCTGAGAGCTGGCTCACTCCCTCATAGGCTGCTAGGTAATTGCATCTGCCGGCCCAGAAAAGTTAGTAAAGACATCGTTAAAATAGTACAAGTGGCTCAACCTTAAGTTTATCAAGCGACGAGAATTTTTGTGCGCGAAAAACAACAAAAATAACAACTTTATTCAACTTTTCTTCAGTGTGCAATTACCTAGCGGCCTATGAGGGAGTGAGCCAGCTCTCAGATTTCATCAAAAATATCTTAATTTGTGTTCCGAAGATGAACGAAAGTCTTACGGGGTTGGAACAACATGAGGGTGAGTAATTACTGACAGAATTTTCATTTTTGGGTGAACTATCCCTTTAAAATTGCGGGAATTTGAAAATTCTTTATTTCTCGGAATTTCGACTTCATTTTTCAGAATTCAGACTTTATATCACAATTTGACCATAATATCCAACGCATTCTCATCCCAAGGGGTCATATACCGACGCTTTTGCCAAACCGTCTACATCCGACGCACATGGCACCCTTTAGCGTCAATTAACACGCTTCGGTTATGGGTAGGTTTAGGTCTGGGGTAGTGTTAGGGTTAGACCACTAGGAGGCACCATATATCTGCGTCTCATATTGACACTAAAGGGTGCCATGTGCGTTGGATATAGACACTTTGGCAAAAGCGTCAGTAGCCTATATGACGCCTTGGGATGAGAGATAAAGTCAGAATTGCATGTTTATTACGAGTTTCTGACTTTTTTCTCAGAATTGTGAGATATAAACCTGCAATTGCGAGTTTTCAAGTAAGAATTGCAAGATGTAAATTCCCTATTGCGAGTTATAAAGTCAGAATTGTATTTTTTTTTTTTTATTCTGTGACGTAACAAGCTTCCATAGAACCTTTTGAGCATGATAGAGATGGTCGCTGTGAAATGTGGTTGTATGGAAAAGAGCTGCATGAAATTTCTCGAAAAATTCTCTTATGTTTCACCGTAATAATAACAGACAGGTTTGGAGCAACAGGTGAGTAAATAATGAATTTTCATATTTAGGTTAAGTATTTAGTATAGTAATGTACTTATTATATGCATGATTAATCATTTAAAAATGCAATATTAAGTCCAAAGGTCCAAACCTTTTACAGACCTCCTTAACTGTAGTATTGTGAATGCATGTAGTATTCAAATTACAACAAGATTAGTACAAGCATGGACTTTCCCAACTACTGATCCTGTATGTTTGCACATCACCCATGACCAAGATTACAGGCATTAGAGGTTGTTTTCTGCTCCTGTGGCCATATGGGCCCAGAGCTCTGCTCCTTCGGCTCACTAATATGGTTAATTAGCTTCTCAGCAAGTTACAGGGAGAAGGAACATCAATTCTGGCTTACGCTCATAACATCCTACACAAGCCTCTTTCAGTCAAGTGGGAAAGACTTGTTTGTATTCAAAATATAATTGAATTTTAGGGCCGGAGAGGGAAAATAAACTGAAAACAGAATTGGATTTTCTTCCATATTAAGAGAACATGGGACCAGTTAACCTCATGTTTCCAATCAATCAGGAACATTAATTGATACATTTATGTGCCAATGAGATAATGGCTTTAGAATTGATGGATTAAAGATAGAGTTCTTCCAGAAATAAATTCTGTCATCTTCCCAAATCTTACTCACCGTCATGTCATTACAAACCTGTATGTTTAATAAATAATAAGACATTTTCAAGTTTTTTCCTCCATACAATGAAAGTCAATGCTGAATGGAACATATTAACTTACAAAATATCTTGAATCATACAGGTTTGGAATGGCATGAAGTTGAATAAATGATGACAGAATTTTCTTTTTTGAATGAACTTTCCCGATAAATATCTCACAATATGAAAAAAAACAACAAAAAAAACACAAGGTCATGATTATATACTCATATTATCAGTTCAGATATACAAAACCTTCTCTCAATTTATTTTGTTCATGTTCAATTTCAATGTTCAGCCGATCACACAAACCACGAAAAATGCGAACACTCTCAAACTCATCATTTATTCATTAGCGGGAGGACATTAGTGAGATGCTGATAGTTATTACTTATTTTAGGAGTGGACTCCAGTGCATATACGTATTTTATGGACTGCTTATCCACTAATGTTTGTAGAGCTTCTCTATAAAAGTGCTTTTTTTTTTACTTTAAAATTCCTAATAACTAAATTTAGTATGTAAAGTCTTGTTAAATATAGATGTTTGTTTCACTTTATAAGGTAACCAACAGTTAACCAAACAGGTTATTATAGCATTGCCCATTCTTTTTACATTGTGCATGCTGGCCAATTAATGCACTAATTCAATATGTACAGTCAAAACATTAGTTTTTTGATTGAATTTTGATTTATCTTATATCAATTTTCACACTTTGAGAATCTAAGCATAGAGCCAAACCCATCTGTCACAGGACAGACTTTATTTGGGTGAAAACTAAATTTTGACAAAATAATGTTACCTAAGTACAGCTGTATAGAATAATTTACCTTTTAAGTATACTGACATGATATCCTTGCTATGTACTCATCTTAGTGTGATTGTAATTCAATCATTTTCTCAGATAGCACAGAGTGTGTGTTAATGCAATCTCACAAACTTTCAACATCATGCAAAAGCTCTAGAATGAAACATTGCAAAATCATATCTGTATAAAACCAGAGCACAAAAACATTCTTGGTTATATATAGCAATTAAGCTATCGTGCAGCTGTTGAATTGTGAGATGTATTGGTTGCTCATTGAACTCTGTAAGATCACTAAAATATAGCTGTCGTCTCATTTAGGTTATACTTTAAGTGTCTGTTTGTATGTTTCCATAGCTTGAAGTTCAACTGAAGGTCAAAGAAAAAAACTAGTTGCTAGTTGAACTGGACAGGACATGTTGACCAAATGACTGAGCGGTTTGGTTAACAGGCTAATTGGATTTCAAAGTCTTTGTAACGAAGCCAAAAGGAGCCGTTACTGTAACATAGAATGACACAACCAAAGAGAGTTAAAACATTAGACAAAAAAGGTACATAATAAGATATACATATGCCAAAATCTCTCCTAAGTCCAAGACACCACAATGTGTGTGTGTGTGTATGATGGCTCCCTGATTACTCGTGAATTTGATATATTCTATTTATTTTAGAATAGTTTATACCTATATGATGTATCTAATTTTATTTTATTTTATTATATATATAAATGTGTGTGTGTATATATATATATATATATATATATATTAATAATTAAATAAATAAATATATATATATATATATATTATACATATAATTTTATTAAATATAATTATATATTATATAAGTATATACAATTCTAAAAATAAATAAAATATATAAAATCCTTTACTAAGAATAAAAGATTGTATAATATTTGTGTGTGTGTGTAAATGCTCCCTATTTTACAATTGTATATACTTATATAATTTATGTAATTATATACATTAATGTATATAATTATATTTTATAAAAAGTATTTGTTTATTTATTATAAATGTATGCATTATAATTTTCTTATTATGAATTTAAATATAAATATACTGTATGTGTGTGTGTGTGTGTGTGTGTATATATATATATATATATATATATATACACACACACACATATAGTATATATATATATAGGCCTATATATATATATACATTGAAATAAAACTGCGCACCTTTTTAAAATAAATTGTCCAATTTTACTGTAAAAATACACAAAAATAAGACCTCAAGCTTTCGTACGCCCTCGTAAAGAACACAATCCAAATTCAGCAATTCTTAAACGCACTGAAATCATGCTCAATATTGTAAACAAACACACTGCAGATGCTGTTGATAAAATACTGCATAACTCTGTTGACACACCCACGGCCACATAGCCACGCCCCCTTTACTGCAGACACACCCAGATCACACACAGTGCAGCGTCATCTCAGCAGAGAAATGCAGTGATGCTTGTAAACAAGCTCAGCACTAGTGTCTCAGTAACACACACATGCATAGTCCAACTGCAACATTATATTGTCCTGCCACCAGAGGTGCTGAGTGCGGAGATAAAAATAGCACAGAGCAGGCAGAATGAGACAGAGCGAGAGAGAGAAGAAAAGCTAAAGAGACAGAGCAAAATAAAGAGGGATGCCCACCCGTGGCTGACGCATGCCAGTTGGGAAATGCCAGGTGAAAACAGTCACACATGATGGCTGTCTCCGCTGGATCTTGATCTGGTTTCTGGTGATGTCCTGTTTCGGGCAGCCTCACTCTCTTCCTCCGAGTCTAAACAACCTGCTTCTTTTTTCCTCTCAGTCCGTCACTCCAGATACAAGGACAAAATAAAGAGTCGGTGAATGATAGCAAAGTCAGTCTGACTTGGTATGTGAGGGATGGACGGAGAAAGATGTCTTGCTCCATCCACACAAGTTTGTCTCAGGAGTGAAGCTGCACACTCTCTAACACGCTAAAACGATTAAAGGGGGTATGGCTGACTTGGGACGGGGGGGCTGTCCTAAACAACACAAATCCCTCCTTCTAAGCATCCCACTCCACCCTCCTGATCACTTTTGACCAGTCACTGCAGAGACGCTCTGGACCGTCCACCAGCTTATTGGTTCAACGCACAAGAAAAACATTCCAGCTTTATAGACATGCGGCAGAGATGCGTAATTGGATTTGACACCACACAGTACATGTTTTCATGTGTGATGGGTGACAGAAGGGGAACTGAGGACGCTGTTTGTCAGGTGACTGTGTTTAAGAGAAGCTGTTTACCTGAGCTGTCTGATGACAAACTTTATATGTATGATGTGTGGTTTTGTCTGATATAGTGTTGGGAGACGTGTTTGGCCGTGAGACCATGGCTAAATTATTTATCATTTCATGTCTAAGAATAAAAAAATGATCTCAGAAAGGTGCCAGACTGTGACGTCAACCTGAGACCAGTTCAGCGCCACACACAGACAACAGCAGTCGTAATTTACGGCCTTTGTGGATCTAAATCAAATCAGTTAAAAGAAAAGTCTTGATTTTTTCCACCTCATGGGACAGAAAAATCACAAATAAGAGCTCCTCGGTATCTCATCTTTAGTATCTTCAGTATCTAAGAAGTTTTTCTCAGGCAGTTATATTTGACATTGCCGCAGTCTCCTGTTTCTCCGATGTTTTTTCCCTGAGAAACCTAATAATCTCAAATGCGTCTCCTCTAGACTTTCAGAAGAGATCTCGATAATAGCTACATTTACGTGCATCGAAATAAACTCTTAGGCATCAGATTGATTGCTCAGTCTGACTGAAAGCACCTCAATAAATCTAATTGGGCTCGATCCAAATGAAATTTCGATTGGATTGAAAGGGGTGGTCTAGACCTGAAATAATCCAATCTAAAGAAAAAAATGTATTATGTAAATGCTTGAATCCGACTTTCTCAGTCAGATTCAAAAATACCTTGCACAGATGCATATGTTAACATACATTTTACATCTTAAAAATGTGAGTATGTTTATTTACTTCTCACGTCTTACCCCTCACGTCATTGGAAGAGACTGAATATTTACTATATATTTGCTAAAAAGCTCTTTTGACATATATGCTCCGGGGACATTATCACAGTGCCTTTCTCCGGTTCAGAATGTGGTGACGGGGTAATACGCATGCACATTAGGGCTTATGTAAACAGAATATTCAGAATCAGAAATCAGATTGGATTCATTCAATTGAGGGAGATTAGTGACTCAAACTGTGTTGAAATTGGCTAAGATAGCAAAGTCTGCCATCAAAAGTCAGAGATCTCAATAGTCGAATGTAATCTGGACGTACTACATCTGCCATGTTGTCATTATCATGTGACCTACCAGCCTCAGTTACGTCGCTTCACCTCCATTCATAAATCCTCTCCCGTGGCCTCATGGGATAGTAAAGTGTCCATCGAATGCGCACTTCAGAATCTCGCCGGTCATCCGGAGATTTTTTGCCTTCTGTTTTTCGAATACTATATGTATTCGGATATACTACTCTGTTGGTGCACTGTATTTTCACAAACTATATAGTAGGGAAGTATGCGATTTCAGACGCAGCCCGAGTCTTTTACATAAAAATCATTTTTCAGGCTTTTATCGACAAGGAAGTCGGGGGAGGTCATGTTTTTTAAGTTTCGGTACAAGTTATTCACACATTGGCTATACAAAAAGCGATTAATACATGAAAATTCTCACATATAGCCCTTTTAATGTGATTATTAGTGTGATTACCCAACCCGATCACACTAAATGCGTCTCTATAGCACGCAGTGTGTTTATCGTGTAATTTATACGCGAAAATTTGTTTTTACGTGCAGAGGATACGCATGGGTTGGTTAGGATAGGTTTAGTAGTCGTGTGGGGTGCGTGTGTATTATACGTTTGGGTAGAATTAGTGGTGTGGGGTGCGTGTGTATTACACGCAAATGAACTGCGTATCAAATGCACGCGAAAACTGCGTATCATATGCACGTAAAAACTCATTTTCGCGTATAAATTGCACGATAATACACAATGCGTGCTATAGAGACGCATTTACGTGAGAACAGGCTGGATTACCAGACAGGTTGAATTCTGATTAAAGAGGCTTTCTATAAAGTTTAGCAAAGTCATTCGAAGGCATCAGAGATGCTTATTGGTGGCGACGACATGATACATTTCTGAAAGATTTTGATCAAATTTTTCTGTAAAATCTTGTGTATGGCAAATAAAACATGGTTTGAAGTTTGGAGTATTTATGTATAGACATATATTCCCTGCTATGCGTGCATGTATGTATGCACTCTTGATTCGGATAGTTTTGCCTTAGCATCTTGTAAACAGAAGGATCTCTGTGTTTCATATTCAGCACAAATGTCCATTTCTCTTTATGTGTCTGCATCTGAGACAGGGAGTGGCAGGATGATACTGCATTAGCCACTGGCTGCTGCCCAAGAAACTCCACACCGAAATCAATTTAGGCACTTGAAAAAAACTGAATGTGCCCTGCCACCATCCTTGCCTACACTTCGTCTGCCAAGCGTGCAGAGACATCTTCAGCCATTATGCACCACATATTCTGTGAATATTGAAAAGGTAATTCATCCTCTAAATTATTTATTTATATATTAACATGAATTTGCTGCCACAAATTCAGTGCCATGTACTGACCTTCCGCTCATAGAGTGGAAAGTTTGAATACGGTAGGATTCAAAAGACTGTAGGGTTTTTGCTGATAAGTAGATGCTTTTAATCTAATGCAAATAACACTGTTTTAACCATTTACAGAGACAGTGATTTTGGAGCAACCTGTTGCTTTGGCTCAATGGACTTCATAAAGGGGAGACGCCATATTTAATCTGACGAGAATGTAAACGAGACTGTGAGGGATATTTAGCGTCAAACTATGTCTACACTGCACTATACAAAAGCTGTCACTCAGGGTTGTACCCTTTAAAAAGCAGTGTTGGGGGTAACGCATTACTAGTATTGTGTTATGTAATCAGATTACCTTTTTCAAGCAGCTAAGTAAAGTAACTCATTACTTTTAAATTTACAAGAAAATATCTTAAGTTAATTTTCAAATAAGTTATGCAAGGTACTTTGTTTTCCCATTTATTGACTGACACCTCTTCTGTCCGCATGTTGAGAGAAATCGAGTGCAGAGGCATTGTGCGTGCGCTGTGTTGTGTATGACGGTTATTGTAGTTCTAGACTAACGTGAGCATGCATTTACTAATTTCACAGATTCAGTATTCCTCAAAATGAATAAAAACAGTGAAATGCAAACTCAGAACATTACGCAAACCTGCAATAATTAAATATGTTAAATAACACAAATATACTTTATGTATTTAATCTCATTTAACCAGTGTCTTTCCTGATTACCTTCGATGATCCAATTCAACAATACTAATAAGCAAAAAGAACTTTAGATAAACATCATGTTTGTTCCATTTTCTGTCTTTATTTCTGAAGTAAAGGTGTTGAATTTTCTTCTCCTGTGTCCTATTCTTCTGCAATTTCAGAAGCATATCTGAAAAGTTAGTTAGAGCTGTAATGTGGCTTCAGTGTTGACCGATCGTTACCAATTGAAAAAAGCTGTAAAAAACAAACAGCAGACCCATCCCAGATGAGAAAAAGTAACACAAAAGCAAAAGTATAACATTTTCTTACCATGAAATGCAACTGAGTAATGCAGTTATTGTAGTTACTTTTTTAGGGAGAAACACAATATTTAATGCATTACTTTTAAAAGTAACTTTCCCCAACACTGTTTAAGATACTAATATACCTTTAAGATTCTAATATGCACCCTATAGGGGTAAAGAACTTACGAAAGTGTACCTTTTATAAGATTTCAATCATTTAATTGTTCATTGCAATTAAATGAAAATGTATTATCAAATTTGTATAGCTATAATATTGTACATTATGTGGTTTGCTAATTTGTTCAGTTAAGCTAATGCCACAAACATTTTAGGCAGCAATTACAACTTGTGCTCATATAATGATTACAACATAATGATAATATTAGGATAATATTTGAAAGTTTTGTGTTTTGTAAGTTGCTGTCATCTGAAAATTTCACAATTGTCAGCGTCGCATGAAGTCATTGCAAAAGCTGGAACGAAACTGGAGCTGACACAACCTGTAGATACTCCAGGATGAGCATACTGAGGTAGAAACAGGGACGTAGCTGCTGTTCATAACATTTTAGGCAAAAGATGATAATGTACACTCACCTAAAGGATTATTAGGAACACCATACTAATACTGTGTTTGACCCCCTTTCGCCTTCAGAACTGCCTTAATTCTACGTGGCATTGATTCAACAAGGTGCTGAAAGCATTCTTTAGAAATGTTGGCCCATATTGATAGGATAGCATCTTGCAGTTGATGGAGATTTGTGGGATGCACATCCAGGGCACGAAGCTCCCGTTCCACCACATCCCAAAGATGCTCTATTGGGTTGAGATCTGGTGACTGTGGGGGCCATTTTAGTACAGTGAACTCATTGTCATGTTCAAGAAACCAATTTGAAATGATTCGAGCTTTGTGACATGGTGCATTATCCTGCTGGAAGTAGCCATCAGAGGATGGGTACATGGTGGCCATAAAGGGATGGACATGGTCAGAAACAATGCTCAGGTAGGCCGTGGCATTTAAACGATGCCCAATGGGGCCTAAAGTGTGCCAAGAAAACATCCCCCACACCATTACACCACCACCACCAGCCTGCCCAGTGGTAACAAGGCATGATGGATCCATGTTCTCATTCTGTTTACGCCAAATTCTGACTCTACCATCTGAATGTCTCAACAGAAATCGAGACTCATCAGACCAGGCAACATTTTTCCAGTCTTCAACTGTCCAATTTTGGTGAGCTCTTGCAAATTGTAGCCTCTTTTTCCAATTTGTAGTGGAGATGAGTGGTACCCGGTGGGGTGTTCTGCTGTTGTAGCCCATCCGCCTCAAGGTTGTGCGTGTTGTGGCTTCACAAATGCTTTGCTGCATACCTCGGTTGTGGTTATTTCAGTCAAAGTTGCTCTTCTATCAGCTTGAATCAGTCGGCCCATTCTCCTCTGACCTCTAGCATCAACGAGGCATTTTCGCCCACAGGACTGCCGCATACTGGATGTTTTTCCCTTTTCACACCATTCTTTGTAAACCCTAGAAATGGTTGTGCGTGAAAATCCCAGTAACTGAGCAGATTGTGAAATACTCAGACCGGCCCGTCTGGCACCAACAACCATGCCACGCTCAAAATTGCTTAAATCACCGTTCTTTCCCATTCTGACATTCAGTTTGGAGTTCAGGAGATTGTCTTGACCAGGACAACACCCCTAAATGCATTGAAGCAACTGCCATGTGATTGGTTGATTAGATAATTGCATTAATGAGAAATTGAACAGGTGTTCCTAATAATCCTTCAGGTGAGTGTATACCTATTTGGTACTATTACATCAAATAATGATTGTAGTAGACGTTTATGATAAGCATTATGTGAATGCTTGGCTAAAGAGGTGTGTCTTTAATGTATATTTAAACAGAGAGAGAGTGTGTCTGGTCTCCGTACTTTATCAAGAAGTCTATTCCAGAGTTTAGGAGCCAAATACAAAAAAGCCTCCCTTAGTAGACTTGATAATAGTACTAAAAAAAAATTGTAATGGAACTGTACTCTCTTTAACTACGCTTAAGTGGCCATTTATTTCATTTCATTAATATTATATTATCTTATCCGCCAGTATGTTTTCAAAAATATACTTTTAAAATTTGAAGTACACTACAAGTGCTCATTCAATCAAATTAAGTGCACTACTTTTTTTCACAAAGGATATCTGATGTGGAAAATCATTTTAAGAGCATGGTAGTTTGAAACATGTTCCCGTAACCAACCCAATCCTTCTTCTGGAGAACTACCATCCTGCAGAGTTCAGCTCCAACCCCAAAGAAACATACTTGAAGCAGCTAATCAGGGTGTTACTTGAAAGTTATACAGGCAGGGTGTGTTAAAGCAGGGTTGGAACTGAAGTCTGCAGGAAGGTTGCTCTCCAGGCTTGACGACCTCTGATATACCGGTATAACATGCTGTCAACATGTAACCCTATTTCTGGTTCAATTAAATCCGGCATAAAGGACAAGTTATAGACATCACATGATTAACATCATGGTTATCACATCAACACGATTATCGCATGTTTAAATCTTAAGTACATCAGGAGGTAATTGGACGATAAAAAAAGTGATGTTTTACTATATTGAAAACAGGGGATTGAAAGGAAGGGGCTGAAAATGTTCAATCAGCTGAAAGTCATTTCAGAGTAGATAAAAAAAATCACAAAGACAAATGATCTTATTTGGTATTTTGTTTGGTACCTTTTCCTAATCTATTCATTTGTTTTACATTATTTGGCATATAGTTTTTCCCATTCAGACTCAGTTCTCTACATGTCCAGTGCATCATCTAAAAATAATGCTGCTGTTTCTGTATGAAACTGATACTCCATTGCTGCATTTGGAAGACGTTGCACGTTTTTGCAGAATCTGCAACTTTTGTTGGAAGTACTGAGAGTATGCATACTGATGGCCTGCATGCAACATCCATTTGTGAGATCCTTTGAGACCAAAAGTACTCAACTACTTTGTGCTGCACTATAGTTGACAGTGCTTCACCTGGTTCTAATTACCCACCGTGATCCACTTTTTATGTGAAATAGTCTTTCAGAACCTGCTGATCTAACCTACTGGGATTTTCACGCACAACCATCTTTAGGGTTTACAGAGAATGGTCAGAAAAAAAAGAAAAACATCCAGTAAGCGGCTGTTCTGTGGGCTTGTTGATGCCAGAGGTCAGAGGAGAATGGCCAGACTGGTTTCAGCTAATAGAAAGGCAACAGTAACTCAAACAAACACTCGTTACAACTGAGGTCTGCAGAAGAGCATCTCTGAACGTCGTACCTCGTACTCACTCGTACGAATTGGTCGTGAGATGCCGTTGGTATTATGTAAGCCAGACAAGTAGTTGTTTATGTCACTTTGTAAAGAAAGAAATGCGCGGAAGTAAATACGATGACGTACTTCCTTCTAATGTGACGCTAGCCGGTAGGTAAGAAGCCATGTTGTGGGAGCATGCACAAAACACTATTAAACACTAAACACGTATAGTACGCATGTGCATGCAGTCACTGTTTTCACAGAATCACGTTTTTATAGTTTACACAGAGCAATAACAGTATTGGTTTCAAAAACGTAAATTTTGAAACCTGTTTTGAAAAGTTTGCATTTTCATTGCCACTAAACCGTGTAAATGAACGGCCAAAACACAAAAAGTTTTCCGTTTTTAGTTGAAAATGATGTTGTGTAAACAGCCCCTAAATCCCCCATAAATATGTGTGGGTATAAAAAAGTTCTGACCAAATCACTGACAAAAAATATACCGTTACTGTCCTGTGACTGCACTGACAGAATTAACGATTAAGTAAAAGTTGAATCAATCCACTGTTGACTCGTTTTCCATGAACTTTGAGAACAAGGTTAGCATGCTTGGAATACTTGGTTTGTTTTGGAAATTAGAGCCGGAGAGAGGGAAATTGTTAAATTACAAACAATTTAATCTAGTTAATGAGGGTTTTCTTAAGGTAATTCCAAATGTACACTAGAATATAGTGATGTACATTGTGTAAAACAACATATAGCTATTTAACTGAGCACAATAAGGCCATTCATACTAGCTCCCTGACATACCATGGGAAACGTTTAATTGAATGGTTTGCAGTAAACCTGAGGACAACTGAAAATATTAGTGTAGAGAGAAAAGTGAAGCTAATGATTAATACAGCGTTGTAAATTAGCTGAGCATAATTCATTTTTAGAGCTAATTGAATTGGTGAGGGGAGGGTAGAGAGATGTTTGCCTGGGGGAAACCCAGGATGCTCGAGGTTATGCGATGTGTTGTTCACTGTAACTTTAGCCACAAGATGAGCTCATGTCTTCTGGAGAGAGGTCAGAACGATGTCATAAAAATCATAACGACTTCTTTAAGTCACGTCGCTAAATTAGTTTTTTTCCACAGGTGTCGATATGATATTAAAGCAGGTATATATTTTTTTACAGAGGAACTTGTCTTGACCATTTGATTCTTGTAGATAGAGTCTGCCAGATTAATTCTGGCTGGGAATGAATAAAATAAAGACAAAGCAAGAGGGAACGCAGTGGACAATCTGACTCCGCTTATTCAAACATCAGATTTATCTGATGAGGATTGATGAATGCATTTATACCTGTCTCCCTTTACAGTAAAATAATTCAATTGTCCGTCACCTAATATCATTCATTGCTTTTTGATTGACCAGAGACAAGACATTATGCTTTTCCCTAATGTCATTTTGCAATGTTTTTTGAGCCTTATAACTGCAATAATCCCAGTCCCACGACACCAATATATGCATTCAAATGGCTCTCTTGCATATACATTTTTAATGAGACACATCAGTGCAAAGTTGTATTACAAAAACAAAAATATCATCAGGGAGATTATGGCGTCAGACCATTTGTGTGGATACTTGTTAGAAATTAAACACACACTGCTGCCTCTATTTAACAATTAAGTCTTTAATTTAATGATTAATGTATACAGTGTAGCTTAGTGCAGATACACTGAATGCTCTATCAATTGAATGATATCATAACTCTCATAAAAAGCCTCAAAGCAAATAACCACCAATACTACTTGAAAAGTATTAGTACTGAAGTGCTATGGTTTTAGTCTAAACAAAAGCTAAAAGATGGAAACATCAACGTTTTCCAAGTTAATAAAAGCCTTTAAAAATCTGTTTATAGTATAAAGTGATTGTGTCTCTTCAGAAGACTTGGATTATGCTGCTCGATTCAAATGGATTGCTTTCACAATGTCTTTATGAACTTTAAGTTGAATGGACTTTCAGTGGAGGGACAAAAATATCTGTTTCGAAGACGTACGCAAGTCTTTTGGGTTTGGAATGTAAATGATGACAGAATTTTCATTTTTGGGTGAACTAACCTTTTAAAAAAAACATGCTAAAACAATATAAAACATCATTACTAGTTGTTGGTCTCAAACACTGCAATGACAGATGACAAACATGAACTGCATTAACAAAGATGAACAGTGGCTACAAGTTGATGAGTAGAGCAACATCCCACAGGATAGTGGCTGAATGCCACAAAACTACAGCCTCTAAACAACATCTGAATTGAGTCAGTGCCTGTGTGACCCAGACTCAACACAAACTGTGGGTCGCGACTTCACAAAGTTGGAATTTATGGCAGTATTGCCATTTAAAGACCACTTGTATCCAAGGCCAACGTGCAAAGATGTGTAACCTGACATAAAAAACACAATACCTTGGGTTCAGGATAATAATTCAAGAGTTTCATGAACACCAAATGCCAGCAGCCTTCCCAGTCACCATGCAAACACACGATGACACGGTGAGGTCATGTGACAATTATGTAGCGAGTCGTTGAATCAAACAGACAGTAATTCATAGGTGCTGCTAGAGGAGCAGAAATCACACACTGCACTTTCACAACCCTGAGTTGACAAGTTTAACAATTTTTTTTAATGTTTTTGGCTAATTTGATTTACTTCACTGAGTGAATCACTCGAACCACATTAGCAAAGGCATTGACTGTGCATAAATAATTTAAAGAAAACCGTGTTGTGCAGTTTTGGACTGTTTTTGAAACGCATAAGCTTTAAATGAAAGAATTCCCCGCCACCCCCCAAAAAAACCTATCTATTCAGTGACTCAGCATCTTATTGTGTTGACCAGGATACAATGATTTGATTCATATCGTTTCATTGCCCTCTAGTGGAGCAGTTCATCAGACACATGCTAAATGCAGGAAGATATGAGAACAAACCGCTATCGACGAAGAGTGACAATGGCAAACTGTATTGTGAATGTAAATGGATTTATTTCTTTAACAACTGTATAAATGTATAAAACAATGCTTTTGATTGTTCTCAAAAGTATTACAAACAATATATGATGCTATACAAGTATAAGTATACATTATGTTGGTAATTATTACAATATAAAGCATCTTTCTGCTGGTCTAGTTTATTTTAAACAGTGATAAATGTAAAAATCATTCAGTTAAAATTGAAGTGATAAATGGAACCATGTGAGACCATAGTTCATACATATTTTAGTGTACACTGTCAGCCTGGTGTTAATTAGGGGCTTTTTGCCCCATTTCCCTCCAGCTCTTCCACAGCAGCAAGCCTTGGCTCTTACCCTTAGTGACCAGAAAGCGAGGTAGTTTATAGCCATTAAACTGGCCTACTCCAGCATCCTTACCCATAGCAATCAGCATAGTCACATTTCCTGAATGGGAACAGGATATGGACATAAATTGATAAATAATAATAATAATAATAAACAACTCATCGAGAAAGCAGTCTGAATTGTATGCATTGTAAAAGAACTGTAAGAAATGAACTTTTTAAAAGTGAGTTCACAAAAGACAGCTGAAGCAAAATCATTGGCTTATGGTTGTTACCTGTGTGGTATGAGGTTAAAGGTTTTCCTGACAGACTGTTGATGATATTGGTGGCAGCTACTCCAGCATGAAGTCCAGCATGATACGCCAACTTGGGTTCATTGACATTGGCACAGTCACCCACACCATACACGTTGTTAAAGCCTTCTACTTGCAAGTGCTTGTTCACCTTCAGAGCACCAGCCTCTGTCAGAGATGCGGCTGAAATAAGAACATAAACAGAGAGAGAGATGATGAAAAATCAGCCAATTAAATGAGGTTATATGACGGCATGTAACTAAAAGTCAACAAAGAATTGAGTGATATAACATTTTGCATATCATACATTAAACATTTTCTACGATTAGCAACTGCACAAGTACGCAATCGTAACCAGGGTTTGAAAAGCATTAGTTTTTAATAAAATAAATCCAAAAAACAATATCTATTCAGTGACCGGATAATTGGTTTTACCGATATAAAATTTCTCCCATAATCGGGTATTGGTTTTGTTACATCGAATTAAATGTAAATGGCACCATCTTGTGGGAGTTTTGAGAATTGCGTGCAAAACTGCCATTTAAAGGAGTAGTTCACTTTTAAAAAAACTTTTGCTGATAATTTACTCACCTCCATGTCATCCAAGATGTCTATGTCTTTCTTTCTTCAGTCGAAAAGAAATTAAGGTTTTTGATGAAAACATTCCAGGATTTTTCTCCATATAATGGACTTCCATGGGAACCAGACGGTTCAAGGTCCAAAAGACAGTTTCAGTGCAGCTTCAAAGGGCTTTAAACGACACCAGACGATGAATAAGGGTCTTATCTAGCGAAACGATCGGCCATTTCAAAAATAAATAGAAAAGTTGAAGTTTAAAAAGCACAAAAATGCTGGCCTTGCTCTGTTCTGTGATGCACGTTCGTGACTCTCCTGTTCGAACTCGTTCATCAAAATGAACGAATGTTTTTTCGAGTCATTTCGTTCGTTGAATGAACGAAATGACTCGAAAAAAGATTTGTTCATTTTGATGAACGAGTTCAAACAGGAGAGTCACGAACGTGTATCATTTGTGCTTTTTAAACTTCAACTTTTCTATTTATTTTTGAAATGACCGATCGTTTCGCTAGATAAGACCCTTTTATTTATCGTCTGGTGTCGTTTAAAGCCCTTTGAAGCTGCACTGAAACTGTCTTTTGGACCTTGAACCGTCTGGTTCCCATGGAAGTCCATTATATGGAGAAAAATCCTGGAATGTTTTCATCAAAAACCTTAATTTCTTTTCGACTGAAGAAAGAAAGACATGGACATCTTGGATGACATAGGGGTGAGTAAATTATCAGCAAAAGTTTTTTTAAAAGTGAACTAATCCTTTAAGGGATAATTCACCCAAAAATGTCACCCCATGATTTACTCACCCTCAAGCCATCCTAGGTGTACATGACATTTTCTTTCAGACAAATACAATCGGAGTTATATTAAAAAATGTCCTTGCTAATCCAAGCTTTATAAGGGCAGTGAATGGGAGGCCAAAATTTGAAGCCCAAAACATTCATCCATCATAAACGAACTCCACATGGCTCGGGGGGGGGGGGGGGGTTAATAAAGGCCTTCTGAAGCGAAGCGATGCGTTTGTGTAAGACAAATATCCATATTTATAACTTTATCGACTACAATAACAAGCTTCTGGCAGACGGCCTACGCAAGTTTACTAAACAGCCATTAATGCATAATTGAGATATGTTATATGCTTTATTTGCGGATTTTGGCACAAAAAAAATAGAGACACTCACAGACTCACGTAATTCATCAAGACATGTTTCAATAAAGACGTACGTTTATATGAATTAAATAAAACAGCCATAAAACTGCTGAATTTAATTCTCTCTCTATATGGCGGCATGTTACTAAAAGTCAACAAAGAATTGAGTGAAATTTTGCATATCATACATATAAAATGTTCTACGCTTAGGAACTGCACAAGCACGCAATCCTAACCAGGGTTATGCATCAGTCAAAAAGATTTAAAGGAGAACTCCGGCGCAAAATGAACCTTTGGTCTAATTACACATTGGTCAACCGTTATCTGAGATTTGTTTTCATGATTATCGAATGTAAATAGTTTTATCTCTAAAAACAGTTTAGCCTATAAAGCTAGTATAACGCTAGTATATTGGGCATAGTGTAATGACAAATAAAAATCGCTTGTTAATACCACTAACAAGGCTCAAAATAGCCCCACACTAACACGGTAGCATAATGAGGGTCCCTACCTTCAAACCGAAGCATTGAGAACTTTGTCAGTGTCCAGACAGTTTAAGAAGAAGATATTTTAAACATACAGTCAACTTCGCGTATACAGGCAGGAGCCATCTTTGAAAAACAGTCTCTACCAGTCGATCTACGAACGCCGATCCAAGCCTACTGTTCGCGCTCACCTTATCACAACTTATAGCTCGTTCACATCTCACCAGCGCACTTGGATCGGCGTTCGTAGATCGACTGGTAGAGACTGTATTTCAAAGATGGCTTCTGCCTGTATAGGCGAAGTTGACTGTATGTTTAAAATATCTTCTTATTAAACTGTCTGGACACTGACAAAGTTCTCAATGCTTCGGTTTGAAGGTAAGGACCCTCATTATGCTACCGTGTTAGTGTGGGGCTATTTTGAGCCTTGTTAGTGGTATTAACAAGCGATTTTTATTTGTCATTACACTATGCCCAATATACTAGCGTTATACTAGCTTTATAGGCTAAACTGTTTTTAGAGATAAAACTATCTACATTCGATAATCATGAAAACAAATCTCAGATAACGGTTGACAAGGTAACAATGTGTAATTAGACCAAAGGTTCATTTTGCGCCGGAGTTCTCCTTTAAGGGTGCAGAATTCATATTCACATATAATATAAGTATAGTTTTTAATAATACATTAACTTTCTGTATGAATTACCCATCATGCACACAAAATATGGGGTATTCCAAAAACATTAGAATACATTATGTTTAAAATAGGGCTGTCAAACGATTAATCACGATTAATCGCATCCAAAATAAAAGTTTGTGTTTACATAATATATGTGTGTGTACTGTGTATAATTATTTTGTATATAAATGCACACGTATATATTTAAGAAAAATATGTTATTTATATATAAAATGTTTATATTTATATAAAATATACATTATATATAGGCTACATTCAGTCTATATACAGTATATACATGCAAATATTTCTTAAATACACATGCATGTGTGGGTATTTATGTATTATAGGGCTGTCAACTTTAGTCGTTTAGTCGACTAATCGGTCGATGCCGTCTTGGTCGACAGACATTCTTATTGGTCGACCAGGTGCATTTTTTTTCCATTTTTTTTACCAATAGAAAGAAATTTTCAATGATTTACTCCTTGATATTTATTCCTTTATAAGCAGTTATATATTACTGTATTCTAAATATAATTAGCCTATCGTTTATCCCCAACTTTAAATGCTTTAATTTAGGCTATTTTGTAACAGCGCCACAGATTAGCGCACACACACAGAACACTCGGTTCGCACCTGTGGCTGGCTGCGCTGCTGCTTCGCGCTCAGTAAGGAATATAGGTAGTTTAGCTGTATTCATTCAGTTAGAACGCTACTTGTTTCGGTTTTTATGTTTTTATACACTATGTTTTTATCTCGATGCGGCGTGGACGCACTTGGAAAAAAAAGAGCGCGTCGCACCGCGACCGCGTTGCTTCCATCATGAGCGCGCACACTGCGCGCCTACATTTGAAATCGAACTTGAGTGCGCATAAGACGTGAGCAGGCCCTTTAACGGGTTTATCATGCTGACTCAATAGATTGTGTTTTCTTGATATGTTTTTGTTTTTATTTGTACACTTGACGCATTTGAAAATAGCCTAAATAATGTAACAAAACGAAAAAAAAACCTATGCGGTCCTACAATACAGCCTATTATTATTAGGATTGTTTTTTAGGCTCTTTGGTTTTTTTTGTGTGTTTGTTTTAAAACTCCTAGATCGGCTGGACAAAAGTTTACCCATAACTTTGAAAGACAAGTAAAGAACAATATACAGCCTGTAAACGAGAGCTTTTGTTAGGATGTTTCATTATGTGGCAGATAGCAGTTATTTTGTGTAGCGTGTGGTGTGGTCAGGTGCGCGATTGTGACTGTTACTATAGACCTAGGACAGTGCTCCTCACTTTACAGTTAAAAAAAATCACTTAATTTTCAAAGAATTGTATTATTATTATTATAGTTTTATGTATTTGTGATGTTTTTTCGTTGTTGTTTTATAAATGCTCTATGACAATTGTTAAAAAATGTTCAATCAAAACATCGCGTCTTTTTTTTTTTTTTTTTTTTTTTAGTCGACTAATCGTTGCGCAGGACAGGACTTTGGTCGACTAAGGATTTCTTTGGTTGACTACAGCCCTAATGTATTAAAAATAATTATACACAGTACACACACATATATTATGTAAACACAAACTTTTATTTTGGATGCGATTAATCGCGAGTAATCGTTTGACAGCCCTAGTTTAAAATCATGTTTAAATGCCACCTGTAGAAATTTGCAGTTCATTTGCATATATTTTAATATTTTTAATAAAAGAAAATTTCTTTAAAATACTTTGTCTTAAGAAATTTGTCTGAGAAATAAAAACATACAGGATGAATTTCCACATTATCTCAACAATCACAAGCAACTATTAGCCCATTTATTACATGTAAAAAGCACTTACTCAGACTGGACCTGTATGCTTCAGAGTTGATCTTACTTCCTGTGCAGCAGATGACAAGATCGGTGGTGACCTGCTCGTTCTTATTGGTCTTGACCACCATGCCTCTCCGACACACATTCAATTCCAGCTCATCAAGGTTTGACACTTTTTGCCCTGCATTCAGGTACAGATGGAAATAGAGAAGAAAACAGTCTACAACCTGCGTAGAGCGGAAGTTTCCATACTTTATATAGTTGCAGTTTGTAAAAAAAAAATGTATTTCCTTTTCCTGAAAAGTGTAAGGGATAATGTACAGTAAGCCTGTCATTATCACAATTTAAGACCTTTTAAGATCAAGTAAAGAAAACTTAAAGATTAAATTGAATGTAACACAATAAGTATATGCTCTCTAAATATAAATGTCTAGGGAGAAACAAAATGAGTTGCATTAGTAACATTTTAAAGTTTGGAAATAACACTTCTAACAGATATCCATTACTTTTTAATAAAAAAAACCACTAGAATATGGAAATAACTTTTACTGTACCTGTTCTTCCTCAGTATTTTTGTTTTTTTCCAGTGCAAATGTCTAACGATTCTTAAATCAAGATGTATTTACTGGAGATACAAAATAACATAAAATAAAAGTAAAAACAACAAGTCTTGTTTTCTGTGAAATTGATCAAAATGAAGTGTTTATGATTAAAACAAGATCAAATATCTGTCAAAGGTCTCAGAAAAAGGGGAAGTTGATAACTCATTGATATTTGTTCTTGTTTTAAGAATAAACTCACTTCATTTTGTTACATTTTTCAAGACATTTAACATTTGCACCTCAAGTAAATGTATCTTGATTTAACCCTCATGTGGTGTTCAAAACCCTATAACACCTGTGGTGTTCCCGGTCAAAAATGACCGGGCCATAAAAAAAACCTTATAAATCACTCATTATACCATATTTTCACCCAATCTTGGATTCAATCGTTTTGTCAACATGTTCTCTTTCAATTAGGACTGGTTTTATATTTTGATTTGCATCTGAATAATCATAGGCCTCATTTATTTGAGAGTAGGCATTTCATTTTTTGAGTAATTTTTTTTTAAATTTTTGAATAATTTTGGAAATATTAAATAAAATCTGAAGAAAATTGGTATTGTTGATCACACTAGTCAACTTAACATTTTCACCAGGAATTTTGTTTTGAAACTTTTGTTTTGTAAAAAATATGGCACATAGTCACACTTGTGGTGTTCCCGGTCAAAAATGACCGGCCTATAAAAAATAGCTTATAAGTCACTCATTATACCATATTTTCACCCAATCTTTGATTCAATCTTTTTGTCAACTTGTTCTCTTTCAATTAGGACTGGTTTTATATTTCTGTTTGCATCTGATTAATTGTGGGCCTCATTTGTCTGAGAGTAGGCATCTCATTTTCTGAGTAAAAAACAAATAATTTATGAGTAAATTTGGAAATATGAAAAAAAAATAAAAAAAATAATGGCTACTGTTGATCACACTTGTCTACTCTAATGTTTCACCAGGAATTTTGTTTTGAAACTTTTGTTTTGTAAAAAATATGGCACATAGTCACACTTGTGGTGTTCCCGGTCAAAAATGACCGGCCTATAAAAAATAGCTTATAAGTCACTCATTATACCATATTTTCACCCAATCTTGGATTCAATCTTTTTGGCAACTTGTTCTCTTTCAATTAGGACTGGTTTTATGTTTCTGTTTGCATCTGATTAATCGTGGGCCTCATTCATCTGAGAGTAGGCATGGTCAAAAATGGTCACAATGGCCGACCATTGAAAGTGAATGGGAGAGACTGAAAATAACAGAACAATTTAGTTTTCAGGAGCATGTTCATTATTTTCATGTACACATTTGAGCATGTGTGCTTGCAAACATCGAGCCCTTGGACCTGTGCATGTATCGATACATTTATACACACGCTACCCAGACACACACATGTTAAAAAACACACAAACTTTTTTTAATATTACACACATTCTTTTCCACAGAGAGAAATTTGATCCTACCCTAACCTGCATCTAATATACATTTATCCATCTGACATTACCACACACACACACACACAGGCCGTGATCAGATTTTTGACTCAGAAACTAGTGAGGAGGAGGAAATTCAGGATGCATCTTGCAGTGAAGATGTTTCTGAAGAGGAAGGCACCACTGAATCGGCTACGGAGCTTGAAACAACTGATGAGGAGCAGTCTTCCAGTGATGAGGGCCCAGCTGAGGTTACCGTTTCATTCTGGTCAAAAGATGGAACTTTGTCCTGGCCTTCATCCCCACCTATGAGGCAAGGCAGGTTTTCTTCTGAAGGCCTTCCTCTTCAGAAACATCTTCACTGCAAGATGCATCCTGCATGTCCTCCTCCTCACTAGTTTCTGAGTCAAAAATCTGATGAATAACATCATGTGCAGAGCTGTTTTGCCATTGTGCTGCCACAAATGAATGACAAGCAAGGTGCTGTGAGGCATTTTATATATGCCTGTGCTATCACATGATGTATATTTGTAAATATTGTCTAGTTCTGTGTGAGAACCTCACAGTTCCAAAACAAAATGTCATAATATTTTGTCTGGAAGCTGTGATGAAACAAGACCATGAAAGAAAGATTCTTTTGAAGCCGGGTCACTGCAGTCACGGCCAGTTTGTGTGTGTGTGTGTGTGTGTGTGTGTGTGTGTGTGTGGTAATGTCAGATGGATAAATGTTTATTAGATGCAGGTTAGGGTAGGATCAAATTTCTCTCTGTGGAAAAGAATGTGTGTAATACTCAAAAAAGTTTGTGTGTTTTAACGTGTGTGTGTCTGGGTAGCGTGTGTATAAATGTATCGATACATGCACAGGTCCAAGGGCTCAATGTTTGCAAGCACACATGCTCATATGTGTACATGAAAATAATGAACATGCTCCTGAAAACTAAATTGTTCTGTTATTTTCAGTCTCTCCCATTCACTTTCAATGGTCGGCCATTGTGACCATTTTTGACCATGCCTACTCTCAGATAAATGAGGCCCACGATTAATCAGATGCAAACAGAAATATAAAACCAGTCCTAATTGAAAGAGAACAAGTTGACAAAAAGATTGAATCCAAGATTGGGTGAAAATATGGTATAATGAGTGACTTATAAGCTATTTTTTATAGGCCGGTCATTTTTGACCGGGAACACCACAAGTGTGACTATGTGCCATATTTTTTACAAAACAAAAGTTTTAAAACAAAATTCCTGGTGAAACATTAGAGTAGACTAGTGTGATTAACAGTAGCCATTTTTTTCATATTTTTCTTTCATATTTCCAAATTTACTCATAAATTATTTGTTTTTTACTCAAAAAATTAGATGCCCACTCTCAGATAAATGAGGCCCACGATTAATCAGATGCAAACAGAAATATAAAACCAGTCCTAATTGAAAGAGAACAAGTTGTAAAAAAGATTGAATCCAAGATTGGGTGAAAATATGGTATAATGAATGATTTATAAGCTATTTTTTATAGGCCGGTCATTTTTGACCGGGAACACCACAAGTGTGACTATGTGCCATATTTTTTACAAAACAAAAGTTTCAAAACAAAATTCCTGGTGAAACATTAGAGTAGACAAGTGTGATCAACAGCAGCCACTTTTTTCATTTTTTTTTTTTCATATTTCCAAATTTACTCATAAATTATTTGTTTTTTACTCAAAAAATGAGATGCCTACTCTCAGACAAATGAGGCCCGCGATTAATCAGATGCAAACAGAAATATAAAACCAGTCCTAATTGAAAGAGAACAAGTTGACAAAAAGATTGAATCAAAGATTGGGTGAAAATATGGTATAATGAGTGACTTAAAAGCTATTTTTTATAGGCCGGTCATTTTTGACCGGGAACACCACAAGTGTGACTATGTGCCATATTTTTTACAAAACAAAAGTTTCAAAACAAAATTCCTGGTGAAAATGTTAAGTTGACTAGTGTGATCAACAATACCAATTTTCTTCAGATTTTATTTAATATTTCCAAAATTATTAAAAAAAATTAAAAAAATTACTCAAAAAATGAAATGCCTACTCTCAAATAAATGAGGCCTATGATTATTCAGATGCAAATCAAAATATAAAACCAGTCCTAATTGAAAGAGAACATGTTGACAAAAAGATTGAATCCAAGATTGGGTGAAAATATGGTATAATGAGTGATTTATAAGGTTTTTTTTATGGCCCGGTCATTTTTGACCGGGAACACCACAGGTGTTATAGGGTTTTGAACACCACATGAGGGTTAAAGATATTTGTATTGGAAAACAGGACACAAATACTGAGAAAGATATCAATGTTTTGCAATACATGCAACATTTAATGCCATGCAATATTCTGATGTAAGACATTAAGGCCTTAAAGGGTTTGTTCGTCCAAAAATGAAAATTCGGGTCATCGTTTACTCGCCCACAAGTTGTTCCAAACCTGTACGAGTTTCTTTCTTCTGCTGAACACAAAAGAAGATATTTTGAAGAAAGTCTGTAACCAAACATTTAATGGGCTCCTTTGACTTCCATAGTATTTTTTCCTCCATACTAATGGAAGTCAATGCATACTAAGTCAATGGGGGCCATCAACTTTTTGGTTACCCATATTCTTCAAAATATCTTTTTTTGTGTTCAGCAGAAGAAAGAAACTCATACAGGTTTGGAACAACTTGAGGGTGAGTAAATTATGACAGAATTTTCATTTTCAGGTGAACTATCCCTTTAATTTAAGGGCGAATAAAGACCCACAGAAACCCAGACAATATACAATAAACACCTTCAGGGTGATAACAGTCCCCTCCGCCCCAGGTCCAGCCTTATTACATGGCTACTTGTGAAATAAATTAATAGGTGGACATGAAATATTGATTTGAGTTGAAATTATTTTATAATCTTACCTGTCTATTATCTTAAAGCTTTTCCTAAGAAAAAAACCCATAACGGTATTATTACAGTAATATATGAATACTGAAGTAGAATAGTGTTATTCACAATCGAGTGCATTTGCCAAATAATAACAATCATGCTGAAAGCAGGCTAATATTAGCCAGTGTTTTGTGTTGCTTATGTTTTGAAAAGCAGCAAGTGTCAAGTGTGAGTCAGTCGGTTTCCATCGAGTTAACGGAATTTCGCTCTGACAATGGATGCAAATAAATGTCAAGAAAAAACATTTGGTCACACTTCAGATTAGAGTCCAATTCTGACTATTAACGAACAATTACCTGCGACTTTTGCATCAATAAACTCCTTATTACGGCTTATTGATTGCAAGTAAGGTAGTTGTTAAGTTTAGGCATTGGGGTGTAGAATATGGTCATGCAGAATAAGGCATTAATGTGTGATTTATAAGTACTAATAAACAGCCAATACCCTAGTAATATGCATGCTTATAAGCAACTAGTTAATAGTTATAATTGGACCCTAAACTAAAGTGTTACCAAACATTTTATTAAAGTCAAATCCCATCAATATCTGTGTCAACACTGGGTCTCTCCATTCATATTTTGCACTGTATTTCACTCAGAAGAAAAATAGACATGTGATAGCCCACATCAGGCAGATGCTAAGCAACCATGTCATGTGAGATAATTACCTAGCAACAGCTCCACCCCTTTTTCCAGCAGCACCTGCTTGGCCTGTTCCTTCACACTAGGCAATAGTTCAGGATCAGCCACCTCCTCACGCGAGTGAATCAGAATCACCTAGATGAAATATGCGTGATAGAAGACGGTTATCATTATATAACACAAAACACGTTTAAAGTGCCCCTATTAGGCTTTTTCGAATATAACCGTTCATGCAGTGTGTAATATAGCTGTTTGTGAATGTAAAAGGCCTGCAGAGTTTTAAAGATCAAAGTGAAAATAAAGCGACAAATAAAGTTGTCTCCTAAAAGAATCAATTGCTGAAATGAGTCGTCAGACTGGAAGAGTTTGGTTTGTGTTGTCGATAAGTCAAGATGCTATTTTCAGGGCTACGAGAGGAAATCTACTTTGCATACACTTCAAAAGGATGAGGACTCGCACTGGAATTGATACGGAAAGAAATCGACGCCATCGTTACTGTTCGTATCACTGTGTATCAAGCGCTGAGGAAGTTCCAGAGCTGAAATTCAGATATGGTAATGGGCGTTTTGTTTCCATCACGCGTTGTAAGCTATAGACCAATCACATTACATTAGATTAGACTGGGCCATCTTACCAATCAGAGCAGAGTAGGCTCTCGGAAAGAAGGGGTTTAGAGAGACTGAATCTTTAAACAAACAGTTTTTAGACTCTTTGAGAAATGAGGCGATGTGCAAACTACATTATAAGAAAATTAAAGTGTTTTTTGACCTATTGTAGGAGACCTCCAAAAAATGCAGGAACCTTTAAAATAGCATAATAGGGGCACTATAAGCTCGTGCTTCAGAATAAGATTGCAAAGTCTATTTGGGTGAGAAGTCAAAGCTCTACTTTCTTGTCAGGAAATTCTGTCCTGATCTCAGCAGCCATTTCAATACCGGTGGTTCCGCCACCAACAACAACAACTGTGTTTGTTGACTGGATCTGTAATATTGTAAGAAAATGCAAATAAATAAAAAGCTTTTTCACAATTTAGTCTGTAATGCCATTTAAGATTATATCACATATATTAACATGCCCGATAAGAAAACTCACCAATTTGACAAAGTCCTCATATTTCTGAATGGCTAATTGGTAGGAGTCCACAGAATTGTGTTTGCCTGGGAAATCTCCGCTTGTTCCAGTGCACAGAATGAGGTGTGAATACCGTACTTCCTGTGGATTTATATTGGCACATACTGTATAAAGACATTTTCTCAAACTTTGTTTTCGTCTGCTGTAACATTGCAATATCACTTACCTTTCCATTGTCAAGCACAACTGTCTGCGTTTCGGTGTCTATACGTATGACACGGCCTTGGAGGAAATTCACTCCAAATGTCTCTTTGTATGGTATGAAAGTCTGCTTCGCAAAACCTACAATAACATACAAAAAAATAAACCGCATTATTGTATTAATCTTGCTGTTTGTTTTCTTGCATTCAGACTCTGATTTTTGCATACCAGGTTGAACTGAGGCACGCAGCGCTGCAACGTTGTGATGAAACGCATCCAGGATGTCAATAAGCATGAAGGGCACCCCGTGACGTTTAAGGTGTTGAGCAGCTGCAATGCCACCAAAACCACCACCGACAATCACCACATGAACAGTCTCGTCAATGGACACCTGCCCACCCATGATGCTTTACTACTGAGGAGAGAAAAAAAAAACTATGATAATGTTTCAAATTAAAATCTAAATTTTGTTTGATTCTTCTGAAGTCATGATATATATTTATATGTACACACTTCCATTCAAAAGTTTTTTTTAAGTCTTCAGTGTCACATGATTATTCAGAAATCATTCTAATATTGTGATCTGCTCCTCAGGAAATATTTATTATTATCAATGATGAAAATAGTTGTGCAGCTTGTAACATTATACATTTTGTTACAGTCACTTTTGACCAATTTCATGCATCATTGCTTAATAAATATCAATAGTGCTAATTTCTTAGAAAAAATCTTACAGACTTCAAACTTTTGAACAGCAGTGTACACACACACACACTGTCATATATATATATATGACAGTGTGTGTGTATATATATATATATGTGTGTGTGTGTGGATAGATATCTATCTATCTATCTATCTATCTATCTATATATATACACATACATATATACACACACACATATATATATATATATATATATATACATACATACACACACACATATATATATATATGTGTGTGTATGTAATATACAGCGGGGGAAATAAGTATTGAACACGTCACCATTTTTCTCAGTAAATATATTTCCAAAGGTGCTACTGACATGAAATTTTCACCAGATGTTGATAACAACCCAATGAATCAGTACATACAAAGAAACCAAAACAAATAAGCTCAGAAATTAAGTTATGTGTAATAATATGAAATGACACAGGGAAAAAGTATTGAACACATGAAGAAATGGAGGTGCAAAAAGGCATGGAAAGCCAAGACAACAGCTTAAAACTATTAGTAATTAAAAAGCAATCCAACCCCCTGTCCGTGCACATTAATAACAGCTGGTTCAGTCCCAACGGATGGCCTACAAAAAGGTCTCATTGCCAAGGTGTCACACAAGACACATCTCATGATGGGTAAAAGCAAAGAGCTGTCTCAAGACCTTCGCAACCTAATTGTTCCAAAACATAATGATGGCATTGGTTATAGGCACCATTCTAAGCTTCTGAATGTTCCAGTGAGCGCTGTTGGGGCCATAATACGGAAGTGGAAAGACAATCATTTCACCATAAATTTGCCTCAACCACTGCTCCTCGCAAGATTTCAGATAGAGGAGTGAAAAGAATAATCAGAAGAGTTGTCCAAGAGCTAACACCAAGGTGTATGGCGTTTTTAGGGTAATGTGCAGTGCCATTTCTCCTCCAAACATGGTGTGTATTATGGCATCCAAACAATTCAATTTTGCTCTCATGTGACCACACTAAATTCTCCCAGTATTTCCCTGGCTTTTCCAAATGTTGTGCAGCAAACTTTAAACGAGCTTCAACATGCTTTTTTTCTTCAGTAATGGAGTCTTGCGTGGTGAGCGTGCATACGGGCCATGGTGGTGGAGTGCATTACTTACTGTTTTCTTTGAGAACACAGTACCTGCTATCTGCAGGTCTTTTTGAAGCTCTCCACAAGTGATCCTTAGCTCTTGGACAACTCTTCTGATTATTCTTTTAACTCCTCTATCAGAAATCTTGCGAGGAGCAGTGGTTGAGGCAAATTTATGGTGAAATGATTGTCTTTCCACTTCCGTATTATGGCCCCAACAGCGCTCACTGGAACATTCAGAAGCTTAGAATGGTGCCTATAACCAATGCCATCATTATGTGTTGGAACAATTAGGTTGCGAAGGTCTTGAGACAGCTCTTTGCTTTTACCCATCATGAGATGTGTCTTGTGTGACACCTTGGCAATGAGACCTTTTTGTAGGCCATCCGTTGGGACTGAACCAGCTGTTATTAATGTGCACGGACAGGGGGTTGGATTGCTTTTTAATTACTAATAGTTTTAAGCTGTTGTCTTGGCTTTCCATGCCTTTTTGCACCTCCCTTTCTTCATGTGTTCAATACTTTTTCCCTGTGTCATTTCACATTATTACACATAACTTAATTTCTGAGCTTATTTGTTTTGGTTTCTTTGTATGTACTGATTCATTGTGTTGTTATCAACATCTGGTGAAAATTTCATGTCAGTAGCACCTTTGGAAATATATTTACTGAGAAAAATAGTGACGTGTTCAATACTTATTTCCCCCGCTGTATATATATATACTGTATGTATGTGTATATATATGTATATGTATATATATGTATGTATGTATGTGTGTATATATATATATATATATATGTATATATATATATATATATGTATATATATGTATATATATATATGTATATATATATATGTATATATATATATATATATATATATATATATATATATATATATATATATGTATATATATATATATATATATATATATATATATGTATATATGTATATATATATATGTATATATATATATATATATATATACACACACACACATACATACATAGATTGCCAGCAGCCATATCACCCTGTAGCCCAAGACTGGTTGCCCACTGAAGCTAAGCAGGGCTGAGCCTGGTTAGTACCTGGATGGGAGACCTCCTGAGAAAACCAGGTTGCTGCTGGAAGAGGTGTTAGTGAGGCCAGCAGGGGGTGCTCACCCTGTGGTCTGTGTGGGTCCTAACACCCCAGTATAGTGACAGGGACACTATACTGTCAAAGAGCACCGTCCTTCGGATGAGACGTTAAACCGAGGCCCTGACTCTCTGTGGTCATTAAAAATCCCATGGCACTTCTCGTAAAGAGTAGGGGTGTAACCCCGGTGTCCTGGCCACATTCCACCCATTGGCCCCTGCCAATCATGGCCTCCTAATAATCCCCATCCACTGAATTGGCTCTATCACTCTCTCTCCTCTCCAACTATAGCTGGTGTGTGGTGAGCGTACTGGCGCCGTTGTACTGTGGCTACCATCGCATCATCCAAGTGGATGCTGCACACTGGTGCTGGTTGAGGAGAGAACCCCTGATATGATTGTAAAGCGCTTTGGGTGTACAGTAGTATATATGAAAGCGCTATATAAATGCCTCATTCATTCATTCATACATATATATATATATATATATATATATATACATATATGTGTGTGTGTGTGCACTGCTGTTCAAAAGTTCACACACACACACACACACACACTGTCATATATATATATACACACTACCGTTCAAAAGTTTGGGGTCAGTGAGAATTTTATTTTTATTTTTTGGAGGAAAGAAATCAATACTTGATACTTGATACTTGATCAATACTTGAGGACAGTAAAGACATTTATAATGTTACAAAAGATTCTATTTCAAACAAATGCTGTTCTTTTGAACTTCCTATTCATCAAAGAATCCTAAAAAAAAAAAAAAAAAACTGTACAACTGACAGACCAACAACTGTTTCAACATTGATAATAATAATAAATGTTTCTTGAGCATCAAATCCTCATAATTATACTGATTTGTGAAGGATCATTTGACACTGAAGACACTGACACTGGTGATGCTGAAAATTCAGCTTTGATCACAGGAATAAATTACACTTTACTATATATTCACACAGAAAACAGCTGATTTACACTGGAATAATATTTAATACTATAACTGATTTTTGTTGTATTTTTAATCAAATAAGCGCAGCCATGGTTAGCAGAAGAGAATTCTTTTAAAAGTATTTAAAATCGTACCGACCCCAAACTTTTGAACGGTAGTGTATATATATATGTGTGTGTGTGTACACTGCTGTTCAAAAGTCTGCTTGTATATATAAATATATATATATATATATATATATATATGACAGTTGTATTTCTGTGTATGTTTTGTTAGATATATTTGTGTATTTATATATATATAATATAATATATATTTATATTATTTGTGAATATATTTATATGACATATTTTATTAAATCATTTTCAGTTGATTTTCTGAAAACGTTTCAAAGATATATTTTCAACGTTATTTGTTCAATTATATCCCCTTGACCCATCATCAGTAGTTTAAATTCTCAAATGCTCAAACGACTTCAATTCAGGTATGTGCAGATCCTTTCCATTTTATAGAGATTTACTTGTTTTAAAACTTAACCAAAATGTATTGTAATGGTTCCACATCCTATCATTAAGAAATAACTGATAAGAAAGGTTTTTAATACAAAGTGGTCTGCAACATCGATATGTTCATATAAATAAGTTTTGCCTGCGACTTAGCGCTATAACAAAGAAGCTCAAACACAAATCTTTGCATGCAACGTAAATATCTTTTGTAAGCAGAACTGGCAATTCTTACCGGTATTTGATGTGTGGAGGCTTGTGAAGTATCTGTATTCTCTTCTTCCACACGGAAACGTCTTCAACTATTTCTACTTGTACAGCTGTATTATATCCAATGGTAGCGCTTGTAGCAATGCGGTGGGCGGGGTTTTTTCTGATTGCGTTGTATCATAGCCAATGGTTATCGTGTGATGGGCGTGTCTGTATTTGCGTATTTGTTACACGTATTGTACAGCTACTTTACTGATGATGGCTGAAGTTTTTTTGCACCCGTAACATTCTAAAACCTTTAAAACAGATAGCAGATCACGTTTTAACCGAAGTGTTCTCGGAATGCAGCTATCATTGTCACTTATACTCACAGATGATTCGTCAAAACACTTCATATAAGAGTGAAAGGTCACCAGTCTGTCTAGCTGAGTCACGATGACAACAAGCACGGATTTTTCTTTGATTGCCTAAACTTTACTTCGATTTCGAAGGGCCAAAAAACTTGATTGAAGGCTGTGGGATGAAAGTATACTTTGTATTACATCCACCTATATTAAAACGTACATGTTTAAAGAAACAGTTTCATTTAGTCCATATTCTCCTCCACATTTGAAAGCAAAAATAAAACAAACCATCACGGGCCACCTTTGGCCCACTGCCACTGATTTGAACAACGTGGGACTTTCTTGTCTAAGATGTACATTAATAATTAATAATATTGATAGGGCTAATATTATGCATGAAAATAAATCCTAATGTGTTTTAGAGAATTTAGTATAGTATTTAACTTTTCGATATACAAGTAGAACCCTATTGATTAAATGATTAAAAACATATCTTTGCAAGATATCTTGGAGCACTTAACACCAGCAGGTGGTGTTGAATATAAACTATTGTCATCAATAGTCTGTCATCATCAGTTATTAATATGTTATCCCAAACTTTTTTTGTAAAATACAAAAGCAGATGTTATACAGATGACAACCTGTCAGTCGCCACTCTTTTTAGAGCATTTTTGACCATATAATGAAAGTGAAGGGCGACTGAGGCTGACGTATTAGGCCTAACATCTCTCTTTGTGTTGCACTGAACAAAAAGTTATACACGTTAGGAACAGTGTACAGTAAAAAGTTTACGTTTTTCAAAAAGTTAATCCTCCGGATCCTAAAAATTATTTTTTTTTTTGTCATCATTTACTCACCCTAAAGTTGTGCCAAATCTGCATGTTTCTTTTTTCTGCTGAACACAAAAGAAGATATTTAGAAGAATGTTGATAACCAGACAGTTGACGTTAGCCATTAACCTCCATAGTAGAAAAAAATACTGTGGAAATTAATGGCTGCCGTCAATTGTTTGATAACCAACATTCTTCTAAATATCTTCTTTTGTGTTCAGCAGAAAAAAGAAACATGCTGATTTGGCACAACTTGAGGGTGAGTAAATGATGACAAAAAATGATGACTGTTTGTTTTCAACAGAAGAAAGAAACTCACACAGGTTTGGAACAACATTCCATGTTTCTGCCGACGGGTGGCGCTCTAAAAGCCGTGTATGCGTGCCGTGGACCCTCAAAGTCCTAGAATTAAATGACCTGTGAAGATAAGAGATCATGTAAACAAGTGTTTCTTTTTCTTATGTAAACGTGCATTTGATAAATTAATCTACCCACTTAAAGCAACTATTAAAAACAAAAGTATTAAAGAATAAAGTGCTCAACTTTATTTTATTTTACAGTAGGCACAATATAATGCAAATGCCAGAATGCAATGCCAACACAGCAATGCAACACCAGAGTTAAGGCCCGTTCACACCAAGGACGATATAACTATAACGATATATATATATATATATATAGTTCCAAAAATCATTATAATAATAGCAAAGTTCACACCAAAACTATAAAGATAAAATCACTTTCAGAACGATTTTATCCAGCAGATGAACAACACAAAAAAAAAACACAAAAAAAAACCATTAACAGCCAGTCAGAATCCACCCTGCTTAAAAGAACTCGAGCATTTAAAGCGACAGACGACAAATCTGCAGCTTATAATAAACAGACCGTTATCGGTTGTTGGTGTGGTTGCTAATACAGTTATCGTTCTTGAAATGAACGGGCCTTTAGTCTCTGGGGATTCATTTGGGGGTCGTGTATGCATGATCTCTCGTCTCGTCCCATTGGAGTCCACCGCCTGACCAGCAGGGGCTGCAGAAAGGAGCATCTCTGAAGGCGCAGGAACATTGGTACGGTACCTCCCCGCACTAGCGCCGCTGCTGCTGCTCTCCGGCGGGTGTCTGTCCGGCGACAGCGTGCTTCTACCCGGGACACTTTTCTTGGATGCGTTACTTATGTCTATTTCAAAGAGAAAAACCTCTTTCCGTCTTTGGTCGTTCACTTTATGACCACATGTTTTAAGACGAAACTGCGACTGATGCTGGTCATAAAGTGATTTTTACGGGAACGGAGTCGGTGTGAGGTTACAACGGTAAGATGGTTTGAATTTCACCGATGTCACATTAACGCATTTTTTCATTAAGTGATCGCCTGCGCATCTATAACGAGTCACGAGGACTTTGAAAATGAATATTTACAATGGAAAGTAGTACATTAGGCTACTGCAATCGAGAATACTTTTGTTTTACATTAGTCTTGTCCTCGTTGGCTCGTTCCCATGGTGAATGTATACCAACCCGCGTGCTGCATTGTGGGATACCTGCAGGCTTCAGGGTTAATTCTCAAATGTAGTAAAACAAATTGTCTGTTTAAAAAAAAATTATTTAATAATGTTTGTGTGTGAAAAAGTTACTTGGAATTCGGATCTAAATACCCTATTTTGATTTGACTTTCGGGGGTGTTTATGATTCTGAAGGGGTTTCCATTCAGTCAGTGCTATAGTGGATTCAAAGTGTTAAAGTAACTTTTTTTTAAGCTTGAGATATTTTAAGTCTAAACGTTACTTTTCTCTGGCCTCCACTGTTATCTGAAGTCACTTGAGACTACTGATAAATAATCTCTTACTGGCTAAAACACTGAAGTGTTTGTTACTGTGGAGTGCTTTGTTGGATTGGTATTAATACACTCTATTGCCAGTTACTAAGACATTCTTGGCTAAATAAAAGACACCTTAAAACAATCAGACCAACAGGATAACAGAAGAAACAATAAAATGGTGTTACTATAATGCCTAGCCTATGTGTTTATATGGTAAATTAGGCTTCAGAAATGTTCTACAAAATGTAAACTTTTAAAATATCACTGTATATATAGCATATTTTAAAATGTAATTTATTCCTGTGATGGCAAAGCTGAATTTTATGCAGCCATTACTCCACTTAAAAAATAAATAAATAGTCAAATCTTACTGTACCCAAGCTTTTGGAAGATTGCGTAGAATGTATTTCTTTGTGCCTAAATTAGCATGCATCATCAACTCTAGATTGCCTAGATAAGATTGTCAGATCAATAAAGTTCATCAATTCAATCAATTACTCTCTATGTAGGATAGAGAGTGGTGCTCATACATCAGGCTGCAGTAATGAGGAATTGACCACTAGCCTTGTTTATCACTTTTAAAGGGATAAAACATGAAAATTCTGTCATCATTTTCTCACCCTTTATCACTTTTAAAGGGATAAAACATGAAAATTCTGTCATCATTTTCTCACCCTCATGTTGTTCCAAACCTGTAAGACTTCCGTTCATCTTCGAAACACAAATGAAGATCTTTTTTATCAAATCTAAGAGCTTTCTGTCCCTCCAATGACAGTCTGCGCAACTACCACTTTAACGCTTCAAAAAGTTCATAAAGAGATTGTAAAACTAATCCATATGAAAAACTTGAGCGCTTTATATGATGAACAGATTTAATTTAGTCTTTTATTTACATATAAACATTGATCAGCGAACACACACAGAAGCTCAAACAAACCTGCTTGATGCACGAAAACAAACCTCACTGGTTTTTGCCGAAGCTCAAACGTGCTGCGTTACACGGGAATATGCTGATTTCATGCAGCCGCCATTTTGAAAACGAAAGCGAGGCTCCGGTGGGAAGAACCCCGGAAGTACAGATAGACAACAATGCCTTGGACTACCAAAATGAAGCTGTTGCCGCGATTTACACTATTGGATGTTAATATCCAATATAGGATATGTCTATAGTTCGTTCCTGCTTCTTTTTTTACATTCTGAATTATATATATATATAATAATAAAAAATATTTATAAATGAATTTCACTGTATATAGTCTGAAGTATGAAAGAAATGTACATACATTTTTAGAATAACTAATTTCTACATTAAACACAACAATACGCCATCGCATTCGCGACTCTCCTATGATTAAAGGCGACACTTCCAGTTTTCTTCCCACCGGAGGCGATATTTTTTTTCACAGGATGGTAGGGGAAGACTCATGAATATTCATTAGGGAACTCATCCCTGATTGGTCTTAACCCCAGTGACGGGTAGGTTTAGGGGCGGGGTTAGGGGTAAGTCATCAGACCCCCAGTGACGGGTAGGTTTAGGGGCGGGGTTAGGGGGAGGTCATCAGACCAATCAGGGATGAGTTCCCTAATGAATATTCATGAGTCTTCCCCTACCATCCTGTGAAAAAAAATATCGCCCACCGGAGCCATTTCAAAATGGCGGCTGCGTGAAATCAGCGTATGAACCTCATTGGTTCTCGCATGTTAAGTGAACATGCTTAAGCTTCTGTTTACTATAACTGATATGCGAGTTGATGTATGTTTATATGTGAATAAAAGCCTGAATAAAATTCAATCTTTTCATCATATAAAGCGATCGAGTCTCTTCAGAAAATTTTAACTAAACCGCTCAATTCATATGGATTAGTTTTACGATCACTTAATGAACTTTTTAAAGCGTCAAAGTGTTAGATGGGTAGCTGTCAACGGAGGGACAGAAATCGCTCAATTTCATTTAAAAAATCTTCATTTGTGTTCCGAAGACGAACGAAAGTCTTACGGCTTTGGAACGACATGGGGATGAGTAAATGATGACAGAATTTGACATTTTTCATTTCTTTAATTCTACATTCATGTCCCAGACTTTGCTGGCGGTGCAGTATGTGGTGGGATGGATGAGGAGGAGCAGAACCGCTATGTGGCCCAGTTGAAGGCTGAGTTTGACAGCTGTGACACCACCGGGACAGGTTACCTCGACAAAGAGGAGCTTACTGCCTTATGCCACAAGCTGAGCTTAGATGCCCATCTCCCCTTGCTGCTGGACACTCTGCTAGGACCACAAAATTATGCCAGGGTGAGAAGTTCCCCACGATCATCCCAGTGTCTCTAATCCTAATGCTGTATTATGTTAAGATAATCTCTTTTTACAGGTACATTTTGAGGAGTTCAAAGAGGGCTTTGTGGCTGTGCTGTCAAGGTCTTTGGACTTCAGTACTTCAGAGGAGGAGAGCAGCTATCTTGAGCCAGGTATTCTAGTGGAAAGTGACCTTCATATACTCACGGTTATCAAAGCTTTTAGGCCTGTTTATCTGCATGATTTTTGTATTAGTCAGTCAGGACCTTGTGTCCTCAAGGTTTATTAATGGTACATGATGTGTAGTTGATATAATATCTGTACCCAGAGGAACTGAAGGATCGTGTTTTTTGTCTAAATGCTCATTTTTATTTGGTAATGAATAGCGGGGTATATTTATGGTTAGTTACACAGTTTTTGATATTTTCTTATGTTCACCAAGGTTGACCAAAATGACAGTAAAAAAATTATATTATAATAATCCATAATTTAATATTTTGAATTAATATTACAATTTAAAGTAACTGCTTTCTTTTTAAATGTATTTAAAATTTTAATTTATTCCTGTGATGGCAAAGCTGAATTTTCAGCATCATTACTCCAGTCTTCAGTGTCACATGATCCTTCAGAAATCATTCTAGTATGCTGATTTGCTGCTCAAGAAACATGTTAAAAACAGTTGTGCTGATTAATATTTTTGTGGACACCGTGATACATGTTTAAAGGATTCTTTGATGAATAGAATTGAAAAACAACAGCATTTATTTGAAATAGAAATCTTTTGTAACAACTAACAATATATAAGTCTACTGTCACTTGTGATCTATTTAATGCATCCTTGCTGAATAATAATAAAAAAAATCGTACTGAAAATTTTGAACGGTAGTTTGTATTTCGGGAATTGGGGTTTTATGTAAACATTTTTTTAAAGGCATGTAAAAATATAACTATATGGCATATTGGCCTTAGAAAGTATTTTGACACTTAAACCACACTTCATACATCCACTAAAAATGACCTTGGGACCACTGGTTGAAAGCAAACATGTTTAAGAAAAATTGTTAAAAGAAAATTGAGGCTAGATGTGAGAAAATCTCTAGCATTATTTGTTTGGAAATGCCACTTGGTTTGAAATTGAAAGACATTCATACATTTTTAAGTGTGGCTTTCTTACACTTTTATTAATTTTGGGGGCACTGAAAAATGGAACACACAAATATAAGAAGACAGGAAGAGAAAGCAATCATTATTTTAACTTAAGGTAATGTTTTTGTGTCGTTTTTATCTTTCTTAATCAACTTTGAATTTATTTGGTTTAAAGACATTGTTATTAAGACAAAATTATTATTGGCATTCACAATAATACCACATCATACCTTGAGGTACCTGCCTTTTGATTGCTATGGCCCCTTTCACTGGAGGCGTAATAATATGTTATACAGATGCTGCAACTTTTTGTGCAGGTCTTCTTTAAGCCAAAGCCAGAATAACATTTGTCTTTTTTTCATAGATGCATTAGGGAGACTGGTACAATAATGTATGTTGTGAAATCTCAGAGCTCAATGCTAAAATTATCTTTGAAAATGGTAAAACCTGAAAGCTGTGATGAGAAACAGATGTTGGAGAGGTTTCTTTTAGGTTTTCATTTCCTTTCAAGCATATTTTTCATTTAATGAGAAAGTTTATGACATAGATGAACAAATGATGTGAGATGACCTACTATTACTTCTACCACTATTTTGTTTCTTCATTTTGACTGCTTCTGACATACTTTGATTATCTGTCGCTCTAAACTAAGCATCATTTCCTATTCTTCTAGCAGTCCCAGAGGAGGTGAAGCCTAAATATGTGAAAGGAACCAAGCGGTACGGGCGGCGATCACGGCCAGACAAAACTGACTTAGAGCTCACAGCAGACTCAGAAGATTCACCAGCGTTTGGGACTGACAAAGTGGAAATAAACGGTGTAAGGAGAGCCAAGCTCAGACGCTCCACCTCACTGGAGAGTGTTGAGGTAAAATTAATAATACCTACATTACCGTTTGGGATCTTTTTTTTTACTCAGCAAAGATGCATTAAATCAAAAAAAAGTAAAAAGTAAAGATATTTATAATGTTACAAAATACTTTTATTTCAAATATATGCTGTTCTTTTGAACTCTTTATTTATCAAAGAATCCTGTAAAGAAAATTATCACGGTTTTCCCATAAATATTAAGCAGCACAACTGTTTTCAGCATTGATAATAATAAGAAATGTGTCTTGAGCAGCAAATCAGCATATTAGAATGATTTCTGAAGGATCATATGACACTGTAGACTTGTTAGACATAAACACTGCAGTGGCCTTGAGGTGGCGTATTGTTAGTCAATTGAAATACCTGAATTAGTTTGATTCTAGTGAATGGATCTGGGCTGACCTGCTTTTCACAGACAGGAAGTGTGGCGGTGTGGAATGTGCAAGTGCAGGCCCATAGTGCAGCCCCCACCTTTACCAGACTTTAGTGTTACTTTTGGCTCATGATCAAAACATGGCTCATTTCACATTCTCTTTTTTCCCCTCAAAGAGCAGGAGCACTTATAAAAGGGGCTCGTTGTTTCTGCTGTGTCTTTACTTTTTCTTCTGGAGTCATTTTACTTTTACAGTGCCAGACTGGAGAGCCAGTGCAAATGCAAACCTATGTTGCTGGAACTCTCGTTCCATGTGTTTCGTTTTTAAAGAGTTATTTTGGATCCATCTTGGTTTGGTACTAAGAACAATGGAGGATGATGATGCACACCACATGTCCCTTCACTTAAAGTGATTTTTGTGGATGAACTATCCCTTTAAGATGTTACTGTTACAGTTCTTTGATGGGGTTAATGGTTGTTTAAATAAGCAGCCACCTACCCTTGTGAAATAGAAGCGCTCTTGATTGTACTGAATGTGCACTTGTAGTGTACTTCAAATCTTTAAAAAATATTTTTATAAAAACTATACTTGAAGATGATATAATGATAGAAACATAGATAGATAGATAGATAGATCTATCTGTAATAATGATTTGTAATAATGTCAAGTTTTACTTTAAAGTACATTTTAAATTATTTTGTTTTAATTATCTTTTGTTTTGCTTTAAAGAAGTACACTTATTTTGTTGTGTTGTTGACTAACATACTAAAGCACATGTAAAGTACTTGATTATAATTTTAACTGTAGTGTTTCATTTGATATTACATTTACAGTTAATATCTTTTAAATGTACTAAATTGCAACTTCATCATTACAAATGTGTAATTACAAATATATTTACATACATGACATACAAGTTTCTCTAGAAATTACATTAAAGTATGGGCCTATGCTTTTCAGTACATTGGACAGTACACTTGAACCATATTTCAAAGACAATATAAATAATTATGAAAATTACATATGTACTTGGTCCTACTTAAGTGAGTCAAAAAGCACTCTTAATTTAAACTAATTGCATTTGTTATAAATTTTAATTATAATACATTTAGTTAATAACATGCAAATTAAGTGTCCGAAACCTACATTCAGTTCCCACTTAAAGCTGCAGTCCGTAGCTTTTTGCCTTTTTGTCGCCATCTCTGTTCGAAATCTGTAACTGCAGTGATTCGCGGAATTATCATCTTTACGTGGGTTGTAAATCGGCATGAAACAGCGCGGATGAACACAGTGTTTTGAGGCGAGTGCTGCTGTCAATCACCGCGCTGTGTGGATACTGTCATTCAGAATCACAGATTCACTTTTTGAAAGCTTGACCAACATAAGAATTTTCACCGGAAAATGTCTTCTGAACAAGTAAGTAACATCCATTTTTGTTCTGATCAACTAAGGGGGGAAAAGCATTCGACATGACAAGCGATCGTTAGATTTAATCAGCGCGATTTACAGCAACCGTGCAAATCATAGCCTACTTTGTTCTCAAATTGTTCATGTTAACAACATCACATCAGCATTGCGTGACTAACGTTATTTAATGTGTTTTATGATTACCTGTGTAGTTCAGAATTCATATTCTCCATAATAGCTAAACGAGAAAGGCACAACAAAGGAAACTCCATAACTGTGTGAATTAAGAAAACGTACTGTTACACGATTGAACTATTGAAATGTCTTACTTGTTCAGCAGAAAAAAGCCGTCTCTTCTTCCGTTTCGAACCCCTTCGGGAGTTCACGCACCTTTCAAAAGCCCCACCGATGTGTATCCTTGTGTTCGCATGAGACGGTTTCTTTCTCTTTCCACCTTAAATCCGAAGTACGAAGTCTTTTGGGTTTTATAACTGGTTAATCTCCAGTTGGCACTGATGATTGTTGTCTGGATCTTTCTGGATCCGCCATAAGTTTAATCATTTAAAGTGCTGCGAGAAAAGCCTATCTCTACATCTCCTCACGCGCAGTATAGCCGGCTAGCCGAAACTCCTTCTTTATGTGTACGGATGTGACGTAATGACGCAAAGACATGCTCGAATTTCCCGCGAAAAACCCACCAGTACCACTGGAATTAAAATCATTATTACAAGCTAACCGTTTTGAATCTAGCTATGGCAAGCAGATAGTTTTGAACACTGGCTGAAGATGGTTTTTTTTAAATAATTAATTTGGATTATTTTTAACTTAAAAAAGTTACGGACAGCAGCTTTAAGTAAAGTCCCACTTTAAAGTTTATGGTTTTACGTAATTAGTATTTTTTTAAAGTATGCTATTCACAAGGGTAGAACAGCTACTGCAGCAACGTGGTAAAACCACTCGATATCAATTAGATAAACATCTAGTCTAAAGGTGTTTTTTTGGGATGAGACTTCTTGAGAGAGTTGGACACAGTCTGTGGAAGATTTGAACAACCAAGTGCTTGAGCCAAGAATGAAAGCATGCTGGTCCATCAGTACAGTTTATGTTGGCAGCCGCCAGCATTTGGTGTTTATTCACCAGCCCGCCAGGCTCCATTTGGTCCTGGATGTTTTAGTGCCTGTGTGCTCAACATGGTGTGTTTTACGTGTCGAGTGTGTTCAACCAGGATTAGAGGTCTTGGTCTGGGTGGAGCTCAGGGTGCAAAGCATCAGCTGTGGTCAGAAGGCCTGATAATGTGAAGTACAACAAGGAAAGGGTTTGGCTATAATTTGGCATGGCGCTTCCTCTAACTGCGCCTCTCATTTTAGAAACGCATACTTGCATACCAGAGCCCTCCCTCGCTCTATTACTCTCTCTCTGTCTCTCCGCTCTGTTCTCCTTTTCTTCTCCCTCTCCTCTCTCATTTTTTTCATAACAGTGTTTGAAATATTTAGACCTTTTATGTAACCCAGTACTTTCTATTTCAATAAATGGGGGAGATTGCATGCTCTTTAAATCGACTCTGTACTTTAAATCGACTCTGCACTGTAACTAGCGATTCTGTGTTGTTCTGTAGCAGGAGGATCCAACTCACCATGTTTCGATAAGTAATCTGATGAACATGCACAGTTTAAGTATTATATAAAAGGTTTAAGGTTTCATAAGGGTGTCTGTGAACTTTTAAACATCTTAAATAGACAAAAAGGCTGTAAAAAGTACCTTTAAAAGGAACACGCCGACTTTTTGGGACTTTAGCTTATTCACCGTATCCCCCAGAGATAGATAAGTCCATACATACCCTTTTCATCTCCGTGCGTGCTGTAACTCTGTCTGATGCAACAACCGCTAGCCTAGCTTACTAGCATACTGCTCCCAATAAGTGACAAAATAACACATATTTTATATTCTCAGAATGCGAAGCACTGCTACTTGGGCGGAGTGGTTTGCTCGCAGCACCTGAGAAGCCCCGTGGTAAGGAGCAGAGAGTTCGCTCAGAGTGTTGCGCTAATCACTCCACCCAAGTAGCAGGGTGCAAGTTCAAGTATCAAGTTCTTCGCCTTCTGAGAATATAGTTCCCAGCATGTATACGGTTAAAAGATGGCTGTCTCACATGACCTTGTTATTTGTACACACTGTGACTACAAATCACAACATATAAATAGGAAAATGTTGGCGTTATTTTGTCACTTATTGGGAGCAGTATGCTAGCTGGAGCCATTTACTTCCAGTCTTTGTGCTAAGCTAGGCTATCGGTGGGTGCGTCAGACAGAGCTACAGCACGTACGGAGATAATAAGGGTATGTATGGACTTATCTAACTCTGGGGGATACGGTGAATAAGCTAAAGTCCCAAAAAGTCGGCGTGTTCCTTTAATCTACTTTGCAACAGTTGTTTAGTTCTTTAAGCCATCTCATAAAATGTCATTATTTTAGCTTAAAAAATGCTAAAGATTATCATGAATTTTCAAGAGTGAATCCCACATTTATATGCATATGATGTCACTTCCGAAACTATGCAGTGTGTAATTGGCTGTCGGACCTCTTAGCTGCATGAAAAACAAAACTTTGATCCAATGGAAACATAACCTCGAAAGCCTGCAAAGATCGTTCCCTTTATAATCACTAAAAATCCGTCACTCATCTCAGTTCATTGCGATCTCACAAAGTTCCATTATAAACAATGAAGCTGTCTACACTGCACAATGAATCTCTTACTTACACCGTGTCTACACTTTGTTTGTTAACGAGAGGATTCGCGAGCGTGCAGAACTCAGCACTGAACAAAAACTCTGGCGTTTTGAGCGGTGAGTGGATTCTGACTAAATTAAACACCTCTGATTGGCCATTGCATTCAAAAGATCAACAAACATATCTGTGATTGGCTACATTGTTTACCGCTGCAAAAACCCATTTTAAATGGAATCAAAAATACGCAATGGAGTGTTCGCCAAATCTGTTGGCACGCACCCCTGTAGATCTGAAGCAATTTTCCTTTTCAAACTGCAATACAGATTCACAGGCCTCAGCTCAGATTCCCATCCATATATTCTTTTACAACATTTATGTGAGCAACATCACTGCTTGTTTATGTAAATAATTCAACCGGCTGTGATGAATATTGCACACAAACCTTTTCATGCCACATAAATTATTCAGTTTTGAGTACGTCATTGACTAAAATATAACACATTTGTATTTTTTTCAGGCAGAAACTGAGAAACATTATTAATTCATTTGTAATCAAGGTGGATCTAATTTGTTCTGACTGTTGGAGAATTATGCACCTCAATTAGAGAGGAGCCTTTGCTGAAAGACCTCCATATCTCAACGCTTTCCTTAGTGAACAATGACTTGAGGACTACAAGTGTGATGTTCCTCACTTAATTTCTTAGCAGAGATCAATGAAGTGGCTTTTTCTTTACAATTGACTGAGAGAGAGAGAGATAATGCAAGACTTTCTGCTCCCTGCCTTCCCACTGAAAAACAGTTTGTGAACAGTTATGTAATGTTGTTTAAAGTTTTATGCTGATGGTAATTGATTGTGGCTTGTCCCATATTTAGCTGGGTTTATTCTTTTGTTGCTGGAAGCTGAACTGTGTAGCGTTTCGATCAGTGTATTCTGTCCTATTTGTCTGCTGCATTTGACCATTGCCATACATTGATCAAACCACACATATCTTACAGGTCAGTGACTGTCTGCTTCAAACTTTAATCTACCTCTAGATGGCACTAGCACACAAATGCACACTGTAGATTCTCTGTATAAAAGTTTACACAATCTACCATACAACTTTTACCAGTTGTGCAGTATGCATGTGTATACTACTGTGCACAATATAGAATACCATGATTACTACTGTACTACATTTACGACAATGCACAGTATACTACAGTCAGTGCACAGAATACTACACCCAATAGTGCTCAACCTGACCTTCCACTTTCAGTGACAAATGAAGTGGAAGTGACATCCATTGTTTTTAACATCTTTTGCTGCTGTTAAGTACACCTGGGAAACTCGTCCCTCCGAGTCAGGCATTCTTTAATACAACATGTCACACAAGTCAGAAAAATTACACAGAAGTAGCCTAAAAAACCCCACAGAATAGTTATATTGTGAACAACAAACCCAAATAATTAACTACATCTGAATTCAGAATGATGAAAATTATGAATTTCTGTCACCTATTTATACATGGTATCATTTTTGCGTTACACATTTTTTGCATTACATAAAGTTTGTGAAAGTTGAATAATTAACTCTACTCTTGTGCATAAGCTGTTCTGTACACCACACCTTTAAAATAATTGAAATACAGCATGTAAAATTAAAATAACTTGCAAATTCATTCATTATATTTCACTACAGATATGCTCACTGATCTCTATATATAGATTATAGATATATGATTTACTGTAATTCTATTTGTATCTATGAATTGTTGTAATGAAGTCAGCTTACAGCAACCACATTTTTTGTTACATAATACATACAGTTTCGCATTGTATATTATTAAAACAATAATATACAGTATTTAGTGTATACTGGGCAGTATCCAGTTAGCAAATACCTTTACAATGACACATTTACAGATTTTAATATTTCACTGCATTTGTCTTTTGTCAGCTGATTTTAAAGCTCTCTCAGTGTTGGAACTGTTGGATAACTCGGTCCGACTCCAAACCATCTCTTATGTAAGCAAGCGCTTTTGCATCATTACAGAAAGATTTAGCTGGCTTTATATGAGCAAGGTTTAAGCTGTTTTAGTATGATGCAGTGTTTCTATACTGATGTGAAGAACAGCATTCATTACTTCAGTGCTTGTTTCCTCAGTCTGCTAGTTGTTCCCGTCTAGCGTTGCAGAAGTAATGACTGCTGGGATGGAATGCCTTATGATGATTCTATTGTGTTCCTTGTGATCACTGAACCATACTAGTACTACATTCAGCTACACTTTCTTCATCCGCTCACTCAACAACTATTCAGTCAAGAGTCAATATGCTTCTTTAATTATGCCCTTTGTGATTATAAGTTTACAATTGAGATGTTCAGAATAGCATACTATTATAATACATAGTATATAGTACATATAATGTGCACATTGTGTATGGAATACCTGGAAGACCTGTCCAAAATGGCACCCTAAACACCCGCGGTCTTCCTACAAGTCTGCACTTTTGCGACGTAGTGTGCATTGAGGGTGCATATCGACCGCAAAGCTCACGAGCACCAGAGGCGGACAGAGTACAGAGCTTTGTTACTTGAGTAAAAGTACAGATACCCCTTGCTAAATTTTACTCAAGTACAAGTAAAAGTACTGCTTTCAGATGTCTACTTAAGTAAAAGTACTAAAGTACTTGTTTTTAAAAGTACTTGAGTATCAAGAGTACAAGAGTAAATTTTCTAAATATTGCATTACTAATCTACTGCCACAGTGCTTACATTTATGCACAGAAACGTCATACATGGAGTTATGAAAAATGTTAATGTTAATACCTTGGAGAATGTAAAAGGAATTGAAAGTAAAATCAAGTCATTTTCATCTTTTTACCATGTTGCTTTATTTAATTAAATTAAATTTATGGGGGGTCCCATCTTAAATGCGGGGACACACACACACACACACACACACACACACACACACACACACACACACACACACACACACACACACCACATGTAAGGGTGGCGCTGCCAATAAAGCACCTAAAAGCTGTCACAAAGAACCGGCAAAAGGAATGATTATGAATATGTAAAATATAGCAAGGAGATATTTTAATTGTTTATTAATAAACACTTGTTAATAAACAAGTGTTTTCTTTGTCAGTGTCGGCTAAGATGAAGTTGACGATGCTGACTCGCGATCTTCAGTAGTGAACGCGCCAGAGAGAAATGCACATTTCATACGGATTACATAAGCAGAGAGCAGTCTGTAGTCTGTTTTCTTTCGTTTTGAATTTTTCTGTTTAAAAGTAGACATGTCTGTGAGAGGCAAGTAGGCTACCTTATACACTGAGTTTCGGTTCATTTATGAGACGAGATCCAGTTCACGTGCCGGCGCCTCCGTTTCTTATCTATCGTCTGCTATTTACTTCTTATTTATTAAACCCAGGCAATTGGTTGATGAAACATTGATTAAAATTAAGATACAATTAATGCAAAACGAAATTCAGGTTAAAGAAAGGTTTTGTGTTTTCTGTTTGATGTCTCTGTGAAAGTTTTAAAGCATTTTTTATGCCGCTTTCAGAGCGCTCACGTCCGTAACGGAGAACACGTCCATAACATTGTTTTTTCCTCATAAATGCAAACCCGAAAAATAAAATAAAACAAAATTAATATTTTATGTACTGTGGAGACTGAGCGCCAACCCTTCTTCATTCGCTGGGTAGTAGCCTACTTTGGTTTGCGCAGTGTAATTCACATAATCAGTAAAAATATATTTTGCCTCCTAAAGTTTTTTTTTTAAGAAATCAGAAATCCCTCGTGGCTACGCCACTGCCACATCTGTGTTAAACACACCACATACTCAAGAACATCGAACCAAATGCTTGGCTTACATTAATGTGTAATATAAAATCTGACCATGGAGTTGACTTTGGCGGAAAGCTGGAAGTGATTGCTGATAGGCTGTCCCAATCAGTGGCGCCTGCACAATCCAATCACGTTTGAGAGGGAAACAACAAATTGAGGGTTTCCGAGATTTTTCTTTTTTTTTTTACTTTTTTTTTTTTTTTACTCGGGTACTCACGGTTATGGATAGAAATGTATTGGAGTAAAGAGTACAATATTTGCCTCTCAAATGTACTTGAGTAAAGTCATAAGTACTCCCCAAAAATGATACTCGAGTAAAGTACAGATCCCTCAAAATTGTACTTAAGTACTGTACTCAAGTAAATGTACTCCGTTACTGTCCGGCTCTGACGAGCACCCAAACACACCTGAACCAGCTACTCAAGGGCTGCATCTGAAATCGCATACTTCCCTACTATATAGTAGGCGAAAAACAGTATGTGACAAATGAAGTATGTCCGAATTCACAGTATTCATAAAAGAGTAGGCAAAAAGTACCCGGATGGCCTACTACTTCTGGTGAGATTCTGAAGTGTGCATACGATGGACACTTTACTATCCCATGAGGCCACTGGAGAGGATTTGGGAATGGCAGTGAAGCGACGTAACTGACACTGGTAGGTCACATGATAATGACAACATGGCGAATGTAGTAGGTCCGGATTACATTCACACTACACATGTTCATACTACATAGAACATACTTATTTAGCCATCGTGAAGTAATTTCTTATTCAAAAGAAGTACCTACTCAAGAGAGTTTGTGATTTCGGACGCAGCCGAGCTCTTCAGGATCGCTTGAAAATCACAAACATGAGGGGCCTCATGTACAAAGACTTGAATTCATACTAAAACATTGCGTACAGACAAAGCTGTAAATGTGCGTACGCACAAAAAATGTATGAATGTATGAATCTCTGCGTACGAAGGATCCCACGCATATTCTCTTTGTACATCCCAATTAACGTAAAATTGAGCGCACGCGCACAACGCCCCACCCAGTCTCCTCCCCCAATTAAATTAATTTAAATATGGTAATTTGGCAAAAGAAACCTGCAAGAACATGGCTAAAGCAAGCAAGAAACGAAATTTCACTGAAAATGTCTTCTATGTGAATATATAGTAAAGTGTAATTTATTCCTGTGATCAAAGCTGAATTTTCAGCATCATTTCTCCAGTCTTCAGTGTCACATGATCCTTCAGAAATCATTCTAATATGATGATTTGATGATCAAGAAACATTTATGATTATTATCAGTGTTGAAAACAGCTGTGCTTCTGCTTCATATTTTCGTGGAAACCATGATATAGTATTTTCAGGATTCTTTAATGAATAAAAACTTCAATCAAACAGATGTCGAAATCTTATAATCTTTTGTAACATTATAAATGCATTTACTGTCACTTTTACTTGTCACTTCAATGTGTCCTTGCTGAATAAAAATATTACTTTCTTTTTTTTATCTTTACTGACCGAATTAATGAAGTTTATTTTTTATTCCTAGTTAAGCCAACGCTGCCATTGCTAGACGGGTTGTATCAATTTGGACATGCTTTATATATGTTCTTACTTAATTGCATAATATAATATTTTAATAAAACTCGTGTGACAATGATATGTCAAATAATTTATCAATTACAAATTATAAGCAATAATTATAAGCAAATATACGTACGCCAGACATGAAGTTTACTTGGAGGAACGCACATTCTTACGTTAATTTCACTGTTAGTACATCTGGCCGTGAACGTGAAAGCCGGCGTACGCTGTGTTTTTGTCCGTACGCAGTGTTGATACATGAGGCCCGAGGTCTCTAGGAGCAGGGTTGAAGACCTCTGCCCTATGGTCTCATGGGCTTCATGATCACGCTCACGTGGCGGCCATTGTAAGTCCACAATTTAAAAAAATAATGATGTGCATGGATCATTTAAAATAAATCCCACTATATTCCATATAAAACAACAAGAATAGTACATTTTGATTTCATGGTGACACTGTCAATTCTTTATCTACAGAGTCTCAAATCAGATGAGGACACAGGAAGCAACAAAGAGTCCACACACCACTATTTTGTGGCACAAGGTACTATATTGTGTAACTTTTAAATGAATCGAGCAGTTTTATATGTAAATTAGCACATGAATGTAATTCTTTCTGATTTACATATACCCAAGGCCAGTTGAAGCTCTGGAATCAAGAGGGCACAGAAAGTCCTCAGCGCTCATCCAACCCTCAGCATGAAGTGACAGATGGACAGGTGAGAGCAGTATGGGAAGAGCTGGGGGTCGGAGCCGGAGGATCACTTAACCGTGAGGAGCTGTCGCTCGTCTGTGACCACATCGGTCTCAAGGACTTACAGTCTGAGGTACGGTAATGTAACATTCTGTACAGAGTAGAATAAGTAACGAAATTAGTCACTAAACACCATATCTGTTTGTCTGTACACAGGAGTTAGACGCTCTTTTCAGGAAACTAGACAAGGATCAAGATGGGAGAGTCAGTCTCAGTGAGTTCCAGAGCGGTCTGTTCACACAACAGCGTCACATTACACCCATCTCTACCTCCACCCCTGCCAAGCCCAAACCACAGCGCTCCATCTCAAAGGTCAGGCTCAACTCAAGGTCTTGGTGAAAGCAGATTGTAGCCAAAAACAAACATACTGTAGCTTTGGCAAAACAATCTGCTGCAAACGCTGACACTAGTATGCAAGAGTGGGACTGCATGGTTTTCTCTACAAATGAAGTGAATGTGTGAAAGAAGCAGTTATATGTGATCGTTTATTTATTTGAGATAGATAGATAGATAGATAGATAGATAGATAGATAGATAGATAGATAGATAGATAGATAGATAGATAGATAGATAGATAGATAGATAGATAGATAGATAGATAGATAGATAGATAGATAGATAGATAGATAGATAGATAGATAGATAGATGGATAGATGGATGGATGGATAGATAGATAGATAGTTTGCTGCAGTTGATGGTTAATTGTCTTCCCCTAGTTACATACATTTGATCATATGTTGTTATGCATGGTATGCTTAATTTTTTTATGCTTGCCAAACTGGCAGGTTCATGTTACAGATAAAGTATAGAAATCTTGCATATCTGCCAATTTTCCTCTCACCTGTTGATTAGAAAAATTGAAAAAGTCACTGAAAGAATCAACAACTAAAGCCTCTACCAATTTTTCCATGGCTTTCTTTGGCTGACAAAGACAGCTAAATGATTTCCTGACTGTCAAGGAGATTCATTTCAGAACTCCAACATCAAGCCAAGTTACTGAGGGCTGCACTGGCTGGAACCAATTAACTTAATTGGGAAGGTGGAGCCTCCTGTTTTTTCTCTTTTGTTTCTGGGAAAGCACGATTGTATTGCTATACAATGGCCAAACTTGCAATCAAAGCTGAGGAGATGTACTGCACAACTGGCCTCCTTCCTGCATGTAATGTTTTTACATGGGAATGTAAAGACATTTTGGAGTCCTTTAGTGATGACCTTTCTGAGGTGATTTTACTGAAAGCACAACCAGCCAAAAATATTTAAAACAATATCTTAACTCAAGCTAGGCACTTATTCGGATGCAAGATTTGTTGGTTAATAAAATGTAGGATTTAAAAGATCAGGCTTCCTTTAAGGAGAAAAACAGCTTCAGTGATCAGTGCTTGATAACAAATGCCGAGTTGCATGAATATTTGGCGGTCGCTGGAGCTAAAATGAGGCTAAGCCAGCTTAAGGGTTACGACACCAGAAGGACGTTTATTAGTGGTCAGTGAAATAATTTTGTTCATGATTGAGGCTCTAGCTCTGGCATGTCAAGGACAGCATTGTGCATTGTGTGGTGGGACTGTGAGAGCTTGTTTTCCTTTTTTATCCCTTTCAGCGGTTTTCCTCGCAGTTGAATACTGAACTTTGCTGGATCGTTTTGTCTTTTTTTTCCCCTCATGTCGTTCCCGCTGCTCTCTCAGGCCCTTGAGGAACGTTTGGTGCGTTCCACCTCCCCTTCTTTACTGTCGGCTACGGTGGGTCAGAGGCTGTTGACCCGGCTGGATGATGGATCGGGGTGCACAAGCCCAGATAAAGTCATCGCCCTCTGGACGGAGGAGGGAATCCACAACAGCAGGGATATTCTACAGGTAATAGATTACTTGGATGTTTAAGATAGATGAACTGACCAACTATGAATAATAACAAACGCTGAATAATTTTGTTGGCATATGTTTTTTTTTTTCTGCTTACAGACTCTGGACTTCTCTCTGGAGGAGCGACTGTGTCTGGCTGAACTCACTCTTGCACTGGACAATGAGTTACTGGTCAGTGGAAACGGCATCCATCAGGCTGCTCTGGTCTCCTACAAAAATGAGATAAACCACTTACAGTGAGTGTTATTCACTTCAGATCTGTATTTACTCATAAAGCCTGTCGAAACGTCCAGATCACATTTCACCTGAAAACCAAAGCATGTATGAATCTATGCATTTATTTATTTAGCAGTGTAACATTTTCAGGACAATTTGACCATTTCTTATAAATGTCTAGTATTGACTTGTTTTTAATGATGATTCTCATTACTTTAAGTAATTTTACTGTATTACCGGTGCTATAAAAACATGGTTTTGCAATGTTTTTTTAACTAAACATTCTAATTAAAAGAGGTTACCATGATGTAGTAATGTTCAACATTTATATATTAATCAATTTATTGTAACAGAGTAATGAGAATATTTCTCTACTGAAAAGTGTAGGAGTAAAATGAGCTTGAATTGTCCTGAAAATAACGTCCCAATGTAGAAATCTTAATACTCCTAATATTTTTGGGGTATAAAATGCCTCTTCATGAGATTCACCTGAATGTCTGTGCTGTTTAGTTTGTCTCCACCTGGAGGACATGTAATGTACTGTGTTCACCAGTATTCTTTATGTTGTACGCTTTCACACTAGCACTTTTGGTGTTGCACACGCTTTCGATTGATGTCAGACTTCGGTTAATTTGGATAATGTGAACGATTTTGTACAAAATCGGACGTGACCTGTACTGGAGTCTGCTTAAAAAGAGTGGCCTGGGGTACGGTTCATGTGAATTCTGGTATGCTTCGCTGCTGATATGAACACAATCGTACTTCAACTCGGAGGTAAACCACTATTGATGACGTGTGATTCGATAAAACGAATGTGTGTGTGTCTGTGTGAGTGACGCACTGCAAGCAGAGAATGCATTTCATGCAAAAAGCACACTTACATGGGAAACGACTACAAAGTGGCTTTACTTTGTTCTCCAAACATCTCTGAATGCTTAACAGGTGTTACAAATGAATGGATGATCATCTCATGGTGTGGTGGTTTTGTGTTTTACAGAGTCCTGGCAGAGCAGGCCTGCCAGGAGAGGGACAAAACCAAGGCGGACCTGGAACTGGCTGATCGCCGCAACCTACAGCTGGTCAGAGAGGTGGATGATCGGCATGCGACCATGGAGTCTCTCAATGAGTCTAAAATCAAGTACGACTGCTCTCCTCTAGTCCATATAGAATCATATCTGATAAAGAGACATGCAAGGGCTCTACAGTTTTGTTTTATTTTTATGCAGGGGTCTGGAGCAGGACTTCCGGGATAAACTTACAGCTCTGAGGAGTGAATCTGAGTATGAAAGCGAGGTTCTTCTAGAGCAGGTAGAGAATGAGCGGGAGAGACTCCGGGAGGAGCTAGACTTGCTTCAGGCTCAGGACGTTAGCCTTCAGGAGGACATTTGCACTGCTGCTAAGGTAACCACTGATGTCACTATTATTATTATTGTTGTTGTTATTATAAGTAGCGGTATTCTGTTAGGTTGTTGCATTTAAAATGCATTTAAAACTATTGTTTTTATTCAGCAAGGATGCGTTCAATTGATCAAAAGTGACAGTAAAATGTTTAAACTGTTATAACAAATTTTTTTTTTTAATCAGTTTTTTTAACCTTCTATTCATCAAAGAATCCTAAAAATATATATATCACTGTTTCTACAAAAATAGCAATAAATCAGCATATTAGAATGATTTCTGAAGGATCTGAGTAATTATGAGTAAAAAATTATGCTGAAAATTCAGCTTTGCCATCATGGGAATAAATTACATTAAAAATACATTAACATAGAAAACCATTAATTTACGGTAGTAAACTTTTGAACGGTAGTGTATAACTTTATAAACGAATCATTCTGACTATGATGAAATCTGAGTGTCTGCTTTAATAGCTGTTTGTAATTTTTCTTGTTTGGCTGCAATAAAAAATGGCCTACGGTTTTATTAATGAACCGTTTCTCCATGGAAGAATTGTTTATTCCTATTATTATTATTATTATAATTAATAATATAAATGATTAATAATAATAATAATAATTAGTAAATAATAATAAATCATTATTTTTTTAACATTGTTGAATTAATTTTATTAAATGGCAGGTGCCAGCATTTTTTAAAGCAATACACCATTCAAGGTCATGCTTTACTCTGATTTTATTATGGTTAAGGGGGTTTGTAGGTACTCCCATACCTGTGGTAAACTCACTGTAAAGTAAAAAATAAGGCAATGTTGCTGCAATAAAAATCAATATTTATTTGATTTAAAAAAAAAACTAATTTATGCTTTAACTTTTCATTGATTCTGTTTTGTAATCCTATTATAGTCTTTTTTCATAAAGATGAAACATACAAATAAAAAATGTGCAGGAACAAAGAGTCTTATTCACCAAGATACACATCGGACAATTTTGTATTTTGCCATTGAATATTCAAGTTGGGGAATTTTATTTAAATAAACCATATCATTATTCATATAATTTATAAATCGCATTACAATTCCCTTACCATGCCTCCTTTAATTCCCTTAATGATTCTGTTCTTGGCTACAGAACACGACTCAACGGAGAGGTGATCTGTCATGGTTAGAGGTGTATGTTTCTTTGAGCATGTCAGTGCGGTGTCAGGTTAAATAACTCTAGCTCTGTGTTACAGGAGAACAGTCGTTTGGAGGAGGAGGTCTGCCTTCTGAAGGAGAAGCTGTCTGAAGCGGAGAGCACCATCTCCAAACTACAGAAGGATCTAGAGCATCTGCTGCAGGACAGGGTGAGACGACTATATGCTGAAGATCATGAGTTTCATTCTTTAAGAACAATAATGATAATTGATCTATGCTTGTTTTATTGAACAGTACGGTGGCCTTGATCCAAATGGCACAGGACTGCTGAATCAAGAGGAGCACTTCTCTGAGATCTTTAAGGAGTACGAGCAGCAATGCCGGGTATGAGCTTTCCTGTGTGTGTTTATAGCGTGTTGGTGGATATTTTGTCTAGAGTGAATGGTGAGGTCAGCCTTGTCATTGTGCATTGTATTTAAGTGTCCTTTCTTGGTTATTATGCCAGCTCTCCTATAATCCATGGTGCTTTAAATGACGCCTTTAATTGTGAGTGGTCCGCTGTTACTTTTTGCTCGTGTGACATTTTGCTCTTTTGTAAGTAATCACCTAGGAACCATTCAAAAAAACTTAGCAAGTGTATACTAATGCACAAAAATTACTCTGAACAGCTTAGCAACAAGGTAGAGACTTTGCCCATGAGGCTTCTTACTTAAGGCAAGACACTTTTTTCTGCACTGTTTAATTTTGAGATTTTGGGCTATTTGGCTTTTCATGTCATTTTTTTAGACTAGTGCAAAGAAAACATCCAAAATACACTTTCAAGTGTTTATTATATTGCACTTTATGTATTTTTACCGCTAGATTAGAGTACAATGCATTTCTTTAAGGACCATTTTCTGAAAATATTTTTTTTCTCATGCATTGAGACAGAAATGTCCTCTTTGGTATACTGAACTTTAGTTTTATTTCTATTTATTTTTTGAAGGTTTTTTACTGAGGGGTTTGTTCATTTATCATTTGCTTGATTTTATACATATACAACATTTTATTCCCAAAAACATGGTGAAAATGTTTTTTTTTCTGGCTGTTGATGGTATTATTTATTTATTTATGGAGCGACAAAAAGAGATATCCAAAATCCCTTATAAAAACCTTTGACTAATGTCAACAAAATGAAACAAGAATTTTGAACCTGTCCAATGTTTTTAACATCTCTGTTATGAAAACTATACTATAATAGGATTACAAAACCGAAACGAGGGAACGTTGCTATTTAAAGTATGCATTTGTTTTTTTGCCATCTTTTTAACAACCTTTTATCAAGTTAATTTTAATATGTAAATTGTTTTGTTTTTAATAACTGTAAGTAAGCCATTTGTAAATTTTGCAGTTTCATTTGGTGATGCTTTCAAAGAAAAACACGTTTCACTTCTGCTTTACATATTTTTGGGAGATTTGTTTCAGAAAATGCAGAAAAAAAAGTTTTACTTGTGCAAATGACTCTGTGTCTCCGCCCTACTAAATACAGGAGTTGCAAGACAGGAATGACGAGTTGTGCTCAGAGCTGGAGTTGTTGAAGTCTCAGGGCTCAGGAAGGAGAGCCAGACGATCCAGGGGCAGCCTGTCGGATCATGACTGGTCAAGCCGAAGAGCATTAACCACTGAATCAGATTCTGGTGAACAAACATCTAGATCTCGCACATCTTTCATGCTATCGAGCTTAACCTCTGTAGTAAACATCTAAACCCATCTGTTTTGTTCTACAGATGATCCTGAAATGAAGAAAGGTACATCTCCTCAGGTCAGAAAAACTCTCCAAGTCACTGACAAGAATGGTGAGGAATTATAAAAACAAAGTTATCCTTTCTCAATGAAATATCCATACGCATGGGTCATGGCTTGATTTGGTGTGTCTCTTCAGCCCTGGGTTCCTTGGAGAGCTTGGCTCCCTCTGTGAGCATTGAGACAGAACTGGCCATGGAGCAGATGAAAGAGAGATACGAGCAAGAGGTTCAGGACTTGAAGATCCAATTGGAGACTAAGGTACAGGCAAAGCATGGAAATATTAAATGGGTTACCCAAAGTACCCTTTGCAAATTAGAGTAGATTCAAACAGCCAGAGCTGAAGGGGAAAAAGCTTGGATATGCAAATGCTTCTAAACCAAAGATGGACAAAAATGTACTAGGACACTGACAGTTAACATACTGTAGAGAAAGTGATTTATAGTGTTCATTTTGTGTCCACAGGTGAATTTCTACGAGCGCAGTATGGAGCTGATGCGGCAGAATATGGAGGTTGAAAGGAAGGACATCTCACAGGGCTTTAAGATGGAGATCAGTGAGTTGGAGGACCTGAAGGCTCAGGCGGAGGAGCGAGCAGAGCAAACGCGTCAGGCTGTTGAAAAGCTGGAAGCAGAGCTGAGGGGTAAGACTGCAGGAGGAGTTTGGGGTCAAGAGCAAGAACGAAGAATTCAACGGGAACAGGCAGAACTGGAGCAGAACTACGCTCGTGAGATCAGTAACATCGTGATGCGCCTCACCTCAGAGAAAGATCAGCTAGAGGCAGAACTCAAGCTCAAGATGGACCAGGAGGTGCTGCTTGTTAGGTAAGTGTAACTCAGATGGTCTGGTAAAGGATTAGGTGCTGCTTATATATTGTAGACATTAGAAGTATATATTAGAAAAAGGACAGAGCTAGAAGATTAATTTCTTGACGCTCTTTAAGACTCTTTAATGATGGAATTCAGAAACCAGGGTATTATTTTGTATGTTTTTTGCCCCCCTCCCAAAAAATAATACATTAAATTAAACTTTTTTTTTCGTGCAAATATAAAATGTTGCCTATTTTAAGACCATACGTTTTTTTTGTGTTGTGACCATTATTTATTTGATTTACAACAGCTCATAAAAATATATCAATCGTCCGACAGCATCCGTTTTCATTTCTATAATGCAAAAATATCTTTCTTATTACTGTTGTGAAGAAAATATATTTTGATTGTAAAGATGTTCATAAATTTATAGATAATGTTGTATTAATGATTATCACAAAAAATGATTGTTATACATTTTTAGTGAAATGTTAAAAATAATGGTTTACATTAGGAATTTAATGAGATTCACCATTGAAAATAATGGGAATTTAAAAGTAAAATTAAAATGAAAAAAAATTTGCCTAACTAAAAAATTGGTAATACTTTACAGTAAGTCTCATTTGTTAACACCCACTTACAATTTATTGTGTGCATTTTCAATAAGACGTAATATATGTGCTTCATATAGACCTTCAATCAAGAATTACATCTTGAATTGTTTTACTGTATGTTCAACCTTTTTTTTTTTAAGTAGGGAAAAAGTAGTATTTATTTTTTCTCCCTTGGTATCCATGACATTGCAATAAATCTAGACATAGACGAATTGGCATGTTGCTGTGTCCCAGGGAGAAGGCAGAGCAGCAGTTATTGCACATGAAGGCACAACACAGCGAGGCTCAGCATAGCCTGCTCCATCAGCTGCACCTCGAGCGCAGCCGTCTAGAGGAGCAGTCTGAGCTGCATCGCAGAGAAGAACAGGAGGCGCGCAGGGAGCGTCTCCTCAGCACCGAGCGCTGGAGTGAAGAGCAAGCTCAGATCTGCAGCAGGGTGGCACAGGAAAGAAAGAAACTGGAGGAGGAACACCAGGAAGAAATCAAGAATCTAGGAGAACACATCCACTTCATGGAAGCTCAGGTAGAACTCGCATCCAGGGCTGAGGAGGAGTTGCTCATATTACAAAGACAGCTAGAAGATAAGCTGGAAGAGATGTGTGTTCAGCTTGAAGACAACACGGTTTCCATGAAAGCTCAAGATGCCCTTGTCCAGCGTTTGACCTCAGAACTTCATGCCAAAGAGAAGGAAACCGAAATTAGAAATGAGAAGGAACAAAAGCTTTGCAATAAGCTGTCTCAGCTAGAGCAAAAGCTTAAAGCTGAGCGAGAAAAGAAGCAAGAACTTCTGAAGCAAAAGGAGCAAATACAGAAAGAAATGGACAGAAGTACTCAAGATCTAAAGGAGGAATTAGCAAAAGAAAAAGAGAAGAAACAGGAGCTTCTTGACAAAATTCCTGAGTTGACAGAAGAGCTAGAGAACTGGAGGACCAAATCTGAGACCTGGCAGAAGGAGATCGAAATAATGCAGGGAAGCAGTAGTCATCTATCTACTGCATTTGGTGAACAGCAAATGCAGTTGAGAGAACAAGGGAAAGAACTTGAGGATCTTCAAGAAAACTTGGCCAAAACGCACAAGGCATTGAAAACCAGAGATGATGATCTTACAAGACAGGCTTCTGAGTTAAATGCTGTGGAGATGGAGCGGGATCGACTCATAGAGGAGCTCAAGGGTCAGTGTGAGGTTCTCAAACAGCTACAAACACAGGTTAATAGTCTCTCTGAAGAGTGGGATCAAATGCACACAACGGAGCAAACCCTTAAAGGCTTTCTTCTTGTGGAGCAGGGTAAGGTTGAACAGCTCCAAGCCCGTCTGAACTTGGAGCAAGAAGAAACGAGGCATCTTGAACAAGAGAACTCAAGCTACCGGCAACTTGCAGACCAGCTTTCTTCTCAGATTGTTGAAATGGAGACCGAATCTACCAAACTTAAAGAGAACAGAGATCATTTTGCACTGGAACTGCAAAGCAAAGACAACCAAATGCTGGAACTCAACCGCCAGCTTGAAGCCAAAGCCGAAGAGATGGATTTGCTCTGGAACGAGGTTCAGCTGAAGATGAATCTGTTTAAAAACGTCACTAATTTCTCTGGTCAGGTTCAACTTTTGACCAACCAATTGGAGGACAAAAAGCGAGAGCTGTGCGCTCTGAGAGAGGAGGCCGACAATACCACCAACCAACTACAACAATCTCTGATGGACTCCCAAGCAGAGCTTCTGCAAATGGAGGAGGCCTTTGAAATCGAGAAGTGCCAAATGAAAGAACAGCTTCTGGAGATGGAGGGACTTGTCATGGCCTTAGAACTGGAGATGGACTCCAATCCCCACAGGTTTGTGGTTCTCCAGCTAGTAGATGACCGTCGAAACAGAACCAAAAGATTAACAATCGCTGCATTGATCCAATCGTCGATTCTCCCGTACGGATGCCAAGAATTGACCGCTCACTACTTTTGTGTCTGTCCAAGAATGCTTGACTGAATGTTTCACAGAATGAGATCTCATTAACCGTAGATATGCGCTTTGATTTTTCAGACCTCATTCTGCATCTGACTAACTGAATGATGTGTCACTGACATGCATGAAAACTCACTATTAATAAATGACTATGTATTCTGATTGAAAATGTGTTCTTGCATCCTATTAATTGTATTAATATTACATTTGTGTTTGTTGCCCTAAACTCATGCTGCTTTTTTTTTTTTAAATGTTGAAAATCTTGCGATGAAAACTCCTGAAATTATATTGTTTTCAGTACTGAGCTTCCTAAAAGTGCAGAGGCTGGTAAGAGTGTAATGGAGAGCTGATCTCTATATTTTGGTGTCCAATTGTAGGGCTCAACTTGATGAGGTCACGTCTGAAAACAGTGCACTGAAAGACAGGCTTGCTGTCTTACAGCTGGATGTCAAGTCGCTGGAGGAGGAGGTCAACAAAAAGAGGTAAAGAAATCGTCTTCTTTAACTTGTCAATTATCTAAACTTAATTTTAGCATTTTATTTAATAAAAACAAATTTCACTTCACAATTTTCTTTAAGGAGGAAACTTGAAGAGATGGACAGAGAATATATGAAAAATCGAGAAGACGAGGAGAGGCTACGAAAAGAGGCAAGATTGGCATCAATGAAGTTCTTGGAAAAATATTGATAGCATGGAGGAGGGTAGCATGGATATTATTGTTGTTTATTACTGTTTTATGGAATATTGCAGTATTTATGATAAATGATTTATCAGTGCACTTTTTTTTTTTTATTCATGTGCCCTCATGATCTTTAATCAAAATAACTTCCCCCTCCTCTTGCACTGACATCTCTTTTATGTTTATTGGCACGAGGGCGGGACAACCTGTCACTCACATGACATCACAGCAATAGCAAACCACAACCATCCAATCAGTTCCCAAGGGACAAAATCAAGTTTTGTCGCCCTACTTTTTTTTCCCCCCCTTTTTTTTTTTTGTCTGTTTCACTCGGATATACATCACAATAGAGAAGTAAAGGCTATCGCGACTTCCATTTAATGCTGACTTTAAATTAAAAATGAAACTCGGCTTTGCTATCTTTGTGGGGACTCTTAATAGGCGTAATGGTTTTTATACTGTACAAACTGTATATTCTACCCCCTTACATTAACCCTACCCCCCCTATACCTACCCATCACACAAAATGTTCTGCATTTTTGTTTAAAAAAACTATCATATATTTTTCTCTTTTGTTAAATATGCTGTTTCACTCATAAATGTCACATTATGAATACTGAATGATTGCACAACATTATAGTTCCTGCTCCTAACAATTGTTTTCCTTCTCCAACATAGAATTCCAAATGTCGAGAAGAGGTGCTCGATCTCAGTGCGAGAAACCTTCAGCTTAGCAGTGAGAACGCTGAACTGAGTTCCCGGCTGTGTACTGATCAGAGAGCAGTGCAGACGCTGACTGACAGGCTAGCACAGGTGTGCCAGGAGAACGATGGGACAGCTGCGTCCTACAGACAGCTGCAGGAAACCCTACAGCAGCAGGAGAGCGACAAACTAAAGCTTCAGGAACAGTGGCAGAAAGACAAGGAGCTTCTAGAGAGGGAGCTTAAAACTGCCAAGGAGATGGTACGATTTAGTTTTTTAGAAGATATATTAAAGTTGGCAGGAATCACTGAAAGTTTGAAACTCCTCTTATTTTTCAGCTCCAGCATTTGACTGTGGTTGAGTCTGCATTGACTAGTCAGACTCTGAAAAACCAAGCACTAGAGCAAGACAAGGACCATTTGTTGAAGGAAACAGCAGGCCGAGACCAGAAGGTGAGATGCTGATGCTTTTTCTTCAAGCACTTTTCTGATACTGGACATGCTAAAGCTTGCTTTGTGTTTGTTGCAGCTGGAAAAGCTTCAGGAATCGCTTCGTAACTCAGAAACCCAGATAGAGCAGCTCAACTCCCAGATCCTAATTCTGTGGCAAGAAAAGGATGTTCACATCCAGGAGGCAGCCACACATCAAAAGATGCTGCAGCAGTGTCAGGACAAGGTGAACAATGATCTTTATACTTGTTTGGGTTAATTCAGTAATAATAAAATGAATAACTGCTAAATATTGTTGTGTAACACAAGGTCCAGGAGCTTGAGAACAGCATACATCAGCTGCATAAAGAGAAGGAGCATTTACATCAGACCCACAGGATTCAGGAGGAGACTGCAGTCAGTGTTCTGCAGAAGGAGTGCAAGAGCTTGCGAGTACAGAACGAGGACCTTCTTAACAAAGTTAGTCAGGAAGACTAAGTGGATTTTTCTCAATTTGCAATTATCTGTGTCCAAATTTGACTCCCTATTTATTTTATAATGCACTATTTGGAATGCATATGCATGACACTTTTAACCAAGGTATACACGAACCCATGACCTTGGTGTTGCTGGCACCATTCTCTACTGTTTGCACGGCATAGCAGGAATGTTCTGGATTCACAATTGTGAATTCCATATATTGCACACTTTTAAACCCACAATACATTCTTTTTGCTGTGTACAACCAATGTATGCTTGTCGTTGCTAATATAGGCCATTATTCAATGCAGAGGGGATCACCAAACTCACCAAAAAAAAAAAAAAAAATTGGAGCTTCTATTCCTGCAGTCTTTTTGTCTTTACTGAAATATTGTGGAGAAACAAGTTGTGGAGATTCACCTGCGGGCGCCTCCATCCAGCCGTTCAGCGTACATAGGTTGTACACCCGTTAATACAGTGCATTGTGGGATTGAATGAGTGAGCTCGATAATGTCCACAATGGTTTCGGACAACACTACAAATGGCTGTCCCCTCAAATAGTGCCCATCAGTGCCCTTTAAGGGTATAGGCCAGGGGGTGATTTCAGACACAGCCTATGTCTCGGAAGCGAAATCTCATAGCCATTTGTCTTCCCCTGAGCACAGAAACGCTGGACAGCTGGTATAGGATTTAAATTATGCTCATGGTTTAACGTTTTGTACAAATATGTTCAACATGGAGGAAGCAGCCATTATTCCAGTCTTCATTTTCACATGATCCTTCAGAAATCATTCTGATTAGCTGGAATATTTTTTTTTTTTAGCTGGCTCAGCTGCAGACTCAGGAGCTGGAACTTCAGAGACTGACACATCAGTGCCTCACTTTGAGAAACCAACAAGCAGAGCTAGAGACTGCTAAACATGAGGCAAATGAACAGGTTTGGAGATCATTGTCTACCTTCTCACTGATTAAGACTTCCTTATGAATGTTTTTGGTCTCACTTTTGTGTGTTTGATACTGTGGTTTAGGCACTAAGGGCAGAGAGCGCTCTGTCGCTGGTCCAGGCTCAGCATGTACGTGTGGTACAGGAACTAAGGGAACAGGTGGGGTCTGGCACCCGGGAGCACTTGGCTCATCTACAAACTCAACTGGCCGAGCAGCAGCACAGGACGCAGGATTTAGAGGGTCTGCTTCGCTCTCAGGCCAAGCAAGCCGGCATTCAGATGGGCCTTCAGCAGGTACAGCTACACTTTCAAATTCTTGATGGGTGAACATGTCAATTTTCCTAAGCCAGACATCACTTTTGGCCACAACTGTATTTATCATTGAATCGTTTACGTTTTTTCAACCTTCACCTCATATTCCAAGTCATTTTATTTACAAACTATTAAATCAAACAACAGGAGCAATACGAGAAATTGATGGTGAGTATGCAGGAGCGTATGGATGAAGTTGAAGCCAAGCTGAAAAACACCCGTGTGATGCTGCAGGAGAAAGTCAACCAGCTAAAAGAACAGGTAACCAGAAACAAGTGGCTTTAAAGTTCCCCAATTATGCTTTTTCAGATGTTACCTTTTCAGATATTACCTAAAGTGATTGTAAAAGGTCTGCAAAGTTTCAAAGAGCACTATAAATGGAGATATTTGTATCCCGAAAGAACAAACCGATTCTGAGTTACCTAAAACGAGTCGTCAGTAATTCCAGTCTTACTTCCTGCATAACCCTACGTATAGGTTTGTAACAAATTTGCCTAATGCCAGCCTATGGTCTTCATTGGCTGTCCACAAACGTCTACTTTGACCCTCAAACACTGTAGTTGTAGCTGAGGCCTGACAGAGTTTGGTTTGTGTTGTTTACATGTAAATCCATTTTAAATGAACTTTTCAAAGGGCTCGAAATGCAGTAAAACCGACGCCATGTTACTTTTCATATCACGGTGTAGCAAGTTCTGAGGAAGCCTCTGGAGCTGAAATTCAGATATCAGAGCAGAGTTGGCTCTCTAAAATGAGGGGTTTAGAGGGACTGAATCTCTTTGAACAAACAGTTTTTAGACTCTTTGAGAAATTAGGTGATGTGCAATGTATATTATGAATAGCATAATAGGGGCACTTTAAAACCATGTTACTGAATACTGCATAATACTTACTACTTTTCTGTAGTTTTTAGGATGTGAAATATTATCTGGAATTATGCAACAAGTAGTAATTTCACATGATAACCCCATATACTGCATGTTGTTTATAAATAAAGATGTGAATAAATTCTAAAAATGCATATAAAAGTCGGATATTTTATCCGATAAGAAGCCAGCGTGTAAATTACGATGGAAACACATTTACCGAATAAATCCCTCGATTCGCAACAAAAAGCTCAAGTGACTTTTCATCAACAGTGGATGTGATTGGATAATTAGACTAACCAGCGGACCAATCGCATCGCACAGCAGATCAATGTTGGTTTGATCATTCTGAAATGCCTGAGCCAAAGTCTGCCATCAAAATGATTTGGTTTAATTCCCTCCAAGAAGCGTCTCACATGATCACGTTCCCAAACACCAGCATCTGAGCGCAAGATATCATGACAGTGTTTATTGCGTTTCGTCTGCTTGCACTGAGACGCATGTCATTTATGATGGAGGTAAAAAGAGCCACATTTTCTTTCCCGATTGCAGCAACTTCCATTTTTATTAGATGTTTTGTGACAATTTCCCAAGAAGTGATGAATTTGTTCTTTTGAACACATGGAATGGAAACGGTGCTTTTATTCGAAAAAATGTATGCAATATTGCAATTTTGCACTTGTAAAATTGGCAACTTAGATGGAAACATAGCTGTGATAGTGTCTTTTGTGCACATTTTGGCAAATGTAGGTCAACTGGGCATTTCATCCATTCATAAGAATGTAGTATACATACTACAAACAGAAATAGTTTATTAGTATGCTTGATATTTTGTATAGTGACAATCCTCTCTCTAACTTCCCCTCCTATAGCTGGCCAAAAATGCCAAGTCAGATCTGCTGCTGAAGGACCTGTATGTGGAAAACTCTCAGCTCATGAAGGCTCTTCAGGTGACCGAGCAGAGGCAGAAGAGTGCAGAGAAGAAGTCTTTCCTGCTGGAGGAGAAAGTGATCGCCCTTAATAAACTACTACGTAAAATCGCCCCAGCATCGTTCACGGCTTAGACTTGTTTCACTCCATTACGAGCCTTTACCCGTTGTACTGGACTGTGAAGTCCCACCCGCTAGTGCACTTTTGTATTTTGGTGCGAATTGTTTTTGTAAAAGCAGTAAACAATCCTAGTGTTAAAGTGAAAGCACAAATAATGCAAAGTCTTACAATTACTCTAACAGCATTTTGTATTTAAATCATGCTGTTTTCAACAATATAAAGAGGACGAAGCGTAAAGTTAATTTAAGATCATATTTTAGTCTCTTCAGAGGCAAGCGAATTGATCATTTGTCAAGGACAAAGCTTTACACATTCCTTTATTTGTTCACTGTGATGTAGGGTACAAACCGCAAGCGTTCTTGCCAATCTGTTGGCTTTAAGTATTTGAATATGACGTATTCTTTTTACTGCAGTTTTAATGCCCATTTTATAACCAAAAGCACAGTATTCACTCAATGTACAGTTTTGATACAAATACTATATTGTAATTGCACAATTTTCAATCATGATGCACTAATGTCCACTTGGATATAAATTATTCTAAGTGTTACAATTGATGTACACCTCGTTTAAAAGAGCTGGCTGACTTTTGGGAGATAATTGTGACACCATTGTGTTGTAAATGCATCATGTACTATTTCCCACTGTAAGGAATGTGAGCAAGTAAAGTTTTACCTGTGTATATGTGTTGCTGTCTGATTAGATCAATCAAATGTAATTTTATAACATTTCAATTGTTAAAGTTAAGATGTGAGTATCCACTGCTTATTCTTAGGAGATGACATGCTCTAATACACCCTGCCGAATAAGCTGCTCACATTTCCATCTGGGTAAGAAGTGCTGTGAAGAGAGAAAGGGTGAAACACATTAAGCAATATAAACAAACAAGCAGTCCTTCTAGTGTGATTTAAACATGCTCTTAAGAATAGTTACCTGGCTATTTTTCTTCAACAGAATCACAGTGCCATCATCTATTTCAAACTCGCCATGGTCTTTAAGACACCGCACCTGAATATGAAGGAAAAGATACATCAGTGCTAATAAAGTTCCTGTGCGTTATTTCACACACACAAAAACCTTTCGGTTACTTTATTACATTAATTATTTTTCATAAAAGAAATAAAGCTTATGTTAGAATAAATCTATTTTAACATTTTAATGTATGAATACTTCAGAACTTATATAAAAAAATAGATCAATGAATTATTATTGTAACGAGGAAAAAAACAAATATATACACTATATGTTTTTTACCCATTACATTAATGAAAATTAAGCTGTAGATTTTTTTTTTTTTTTTTTTGAGAAAGAAACATTCACCCACACAGTGCCAAAGCACAACCAAAACAATGTTCTTCCTGAAAATGCATGCAATTTTGTTTAACCGCTAGAAGGCCAAAAGTTACAAAGTGTACTTTTAATTTAGTTTAACTTGATTGTACTAAAATAACTCAAACAAAAGAAATAATATCTTGAATACATAAAAATATCTTGAAATAAAATAAAAGCTATACATAATTAATATGAAAAAAATATTATAAACTATTGAAAATTACAAATACTCATTTACTAAAACTTTGAAATGTAAAAATATATTAATATAACATTATCCCTCAAGTTTCACATTACAGGCTTAAGCCTAGTCCTAGACAAAAATGCATGTTTGAGCTGTTTTAAATGAAAGTAACTTGGACTGACATATCTTAAAATATATCAGTGCCATTGTTTTGTCTCAAGGTGCACAACAGTAATGTTTTCTTCCAAGGCATGATTATAAAAGCTACTTAAATGTCCTAATTGAATTAAGGCCTAATCCTGGCTTAATTTAAGACTTGTCTGTGAAACCAGGCCTATGTAAGTGATACTAAAATAACACTGCACTCACCTCAATGTATAAACTCTTAGGGGGCTTCATATCCTGTGTTATGTCCAAACCTTCCTCTCCCCCAATTGATCTCATATAGGTCGCCAAGGATTTTTTATACTGATTGAACCACTCCATCTGATTTAGAAGCATTTGAATTAACATGTCAGTCACCAAGAAGAAACAGGTGGCATTTAATATGTTACACAGAAGAAATTCAGGCCCACCTCTTCAGCACACATATGAAACCTAATGGCTGTGGGCAGTACACTGCCGTACTCCCATCTGAGAGCACGGATTCGCAGGAGGCGATCATAACTGTGGGAAGAAAGAGAGAAATGTTTGATCACAGGCAGGCAAGGTCTGAAGAGTGAACCAGACAATGGATAACAGGAAAACAGTGAATCACTCACAGGTATGCGGAGATACAGCGCTGGTTCCTCAGTAGACAGCAGTGGCGGAACTTGATGCTTGGTATCAGCTCACTCTTGCCCTCTGTCTTTGCCTCATTCCTATAAAAAAGCAGGTTTATATGGAGTATATTGACTTTGTAGACTAAATCATACAGTATTTGTTTTAAATTGTAGTAATTTGATGTACTTTTTCATTTTTATTATTTACTATATATTTTTATTTCAGTATTAGTAAAAGCATTTTGTTTTGCCAAGGCAACCTTTATCATTTTCTAAAGGTTTCAGTTTTACTTATTTACATATAAGAAAATGAATTTTAATGGCTTTGACAGTCGTCGATATGAGAGTCAACATTATGACATACTAACTTACGAAGTTATCTTGAGAAAAGTCTTGACAAAAAATGTAATGACTGAGTATACTTGAGAAATACTTGAGTAATAAAGTCATAATTATCTGATAAAAATATGAAATTATGACATGTCAATTATGAGAGAAAAGTTGAACATTTTGATATTTCATGTCATTACTTTTTATGTCAATATGACATACCGTTTATGTCTAACAGCCGTTTATGTTAAAACATATTTGGCTGAATGTCACAAAAAACGGTTTTTAATGGTTTTAGTTTACAAAAAAACACATTACAGTCCCTGCCGTTTGCTAACTAATCAAACACAGACAGCATTAGTGTCGATGGTGAGAGCTGAGACTTACACATCACTCTGATTCTGTTCATACAGAGCCTTCATTTCTTCCAGGACTTGCCGAATACTGTCTTCCTGAGGAAAATCAAGGACAAATCGGTATGACTTCACTTTGACATGTTAATGACATCCGACTGTTACTAACTTAACTGTAACGTTACCTGCTATAACTATGGCAGCTAACGTTAAGTTACTGTGTTCTATTATAAAACTGTACGAAGCGCTTTAAGTTACTTACATTAAACGCGGGCAGCTGGCCATCTCCCATCCGATGTAGTTCTCTTATAAGTTCGACAGCTTTTTCGCAGAACATTATAAATGTGTTTGTAACAAAAAGAGGCCGATATTTCTGGAATAAAGCCTTAGCTACTAAATTTCCAATCTAGGCAAAGACAGTTTTCGCGGTAATTTTTGTTGTTATGATCACGTGAGCCTTAAAGTTACTACGGCGAGTCAAAAAGGACATTTTCAGATATGCGTAGTGGTAGTGACGGGACTCATGTCCAAGAATCGGTTCTTTCGAACAGTTCGTTTCAAAGAACCGGTTTAGTTATTATTTTCAAGAAGAGCATGACATGCGTCGTTGTGTGCATGAAGATACAACACAAGTATGAATGTTTTAAGGAACCTAAAAGCAAAAAAAACTGTTCAATGCCTAGGCCACTCTCTGATAACTAAAACTTTGTTACCTTATACCAGACAACATCATATTATTATATATGCTTACAAAGACATTGATTTAAAGAAACTTAGTGGCGTAGCACATTGTATTTTTTAGGGTTATTTTTTTAAAGCATTTGATTATTACAGATTCTTGTATTATTACTTCATATAACATGACTAAGTATAAGTACCGGTAACCAAGTACATGCTGCCATCTAGAGGTGAAAAGGTCACATACATACAAACAAACAGTTCACAGGTCATCCCTCTGAACACCTTAGGTTTGGTGACACCAATCTTTAGCAGTAGAAGGTTAATCACATCTTAGGTCTTATCATTTTTAGGGAGAACCATAATATTTTCTCTAAATATAATTCTGTACATGATGAACAAATAAAAAGCAGTAGATATTGTGGCGTTGTGCAATTTCCCAAAAGAAATAGACAGGAGATGAAGGTCCAGTTCACAAACACCCAAAGGGCTTCCATCTCCTTTTTCATAATTGTGACTTTTTTCTCATAATTATGACTTAGTATGACATAAATTTGACTGTTTGTGCCATAATTTAGGCAATTTTTGTCATAATTAGGACTTTTCATGTCATTTTGAATTTTTATGTCATGATTATGATTTACCTAGTATGTTATTATTATGATTTACCAAAGTATGATTTTATATGGCAGAAATGGGCTTCACTCATGTGCCTATATTGGCACTGTCTGTTCAAAGTGGAAGTGGTTATTTACCATGCTTTACAGTGTCAAAGGCCCTTATATGGCAAGTCATGTCATTCTGTGGCTATTTCAGTACAGATCATATCTCTATTCTAAAGGTGACATATTATGCCCATTTTCACAGGATGTAGCCTAATATAAATCAATGGTGTCCCCAGAATGTGTCTGTGAAATTTCAGCTCAAAATACCCCCCAGATCAGTGTAGCTTGTCAAATTTGCCGCTTTTTGGGAGTGAACAAAAACGCGCCGTTTTTGAGTGTGTTTCTTTAAATGCAAATGAGCTGCTGCTTCCCGCCTCCGTTCAGAAGACGTCCGGTCTGATCCTTTACACGAGCTTCAGATAACGTTACTCCAGCAATAACAAAACAGGTGAATAATCTCACTCATCCAGTGCAGCTTTACGGAGAGACTCAGGAAGAGGTTACAACTTTTAGACGCACCTGAATGTTTCTGAATGGTTAGTGGATACATACATGTAGTTGTTGTGGAGTTACATTGATTCATCTAATCGACTGCAACGACTTGCATGCACCGTCATCATGTTTAACTTTTACACAAGTTGACACAGTTCCCTACGGAGCCCCTAAACCTAAAGGGACGTGGGGGTGGGAAAAATTTAAGATGGGAGAATTTTTTTTTCTTCAAATCTTTTGCGTTCCCCCGATAAACTTTGCGTTCCCTCGCAAAGATATTTGCGTTCCCCTGACGTGAGCTGAGCTCGGACAGACACTTCCGGTTTAATGTCCAGTTGGCAGTGGTTCAGACAGCTCCGTACGCTCACATCCCAGATTTCAGACCAACACTGAATCAATGTTAATGAATTAACCAAAAGATCATTGAATCAATGTTGAAATTTTACATTGACTTTTCTTCAGGTTTGCACCCTGAAATAATGTTATTTCAACGATGAAAAATCAATCAAGATGGACATAAAATCTATATTTTTTCAACCTTAAATCACTTATTTAACATTGAATCAACATAGAAACAATATCAAATCAATCTTGCTTTATGTACAGCAGGATTCTATGCCAGTTAATTATCTGTTTTTACTCATTTCAATCAAAAACAATGTAGGGATGTAATTCATATGGTTTTGAATCAAAAAGTCTCTCAATGTAAACAAATTTAAACCTTCAGTTTACATGCAAATGTTTTTATTTATGACCTCACACTGTTTGAACGGGAATTAAAATCACATTCAGGAAAAACAAGTGGCTCTAAAAATGTGATTAATGGTGATTAATACAAATAAAATATTATGGCCTGGTTTCACAGACAGGACTTAGATTAAGCCAGGATTAGGCAATTAGGACATTTAGCTTTTATAAACGTGCCTTAGTAAAAAAAACATTACTGTTGTGCATCTTGAGACAAGACAATGGGACTGACATTTTAAGATATATCAGTGCAAGTTGCTTTCAGTTAAAACAGCGCAATCATGCATTTTAGTCTGGGATTTAGCTTAAGCCTTGGCTGTGAAACTGGGGGGAAAGAACTTAAAATACAACTTAAGTACAGAATATATCAAATGGATGACAAAGTGACTTAAAACAATAACATGGAATTGTTGATTCTGAATTCATAAAGTAAATACCAGGAGAAGAGCCTGGAAAACCATGACAACATAAATGCAACGTGCGTTTGTAAAATTTAAGTAAATCCTAATTGAAACTCACCAACAAAGACAGAAACAGTGCTACAGACTGAAACACTACCACAGTTCACTGTTTAGGGCTTGAAGCTTTTCAATGATTGAAGCTACTCTTCTGATGCAAAAAGGATGTCCTTATTAAATTGATACTCTGATGAACTCAGGGGTTTCCACCACGAGCAATGTCCCCAAGAAGTTCAGGGGCATTACGGAGCCATTTTTGCTGTAACAGCAAATATAAAATTTGAGGCCTCCTTTTTCTCAGCCATCACTTGTTGTTGTAAGGCATCTAATACCAACAGGAAGTTAGAACTGCACAATGTTCTAAAACCATTGATCGGTAGTAGTGTATGACTGGCAAAAGGTGGGTCATAAATATTCAGAAATGTGACTGTTGCAAATGTGCTACAAAATTAAGTGCTTGATTAATTCAATTAACTTGAAATATGAATAAACAAAATGTGTTTAAGTTAAAACACATTAAATTCAAATTTATGACTTTATTTTAACATAAACATTTTATATTAGGTCGATGATGTATATCATACACAGAAGCAGGGCACAAGCTGATGTAGCTGAAGTTGATTCAAAACTTTAACTCCCTCGATCACAAAGCCAATGTCATCAGGTGGTTCATGAAGTTCTCCCTCGCCTCCCGAATAATGAACACTGCCATGGTGAGCTGCTCAAGGTCACCCTCACAGTCATCCGTCTGGTTATCCTAAAGTAGTGTACATATAACAAACAAGTTTAATTGCCTTTTGCTATCATAACCACAAAATACACAAATTTAGACTTTTTCTGAAAAATAAATCAAAATAGAAAATGCGGACGTTCAACTCTTGGTACTTCTTGATGAGGTCTTTAGGATTTTCTCTCAGGAAAAAAATTATTAGGGCCTTCAGGACACTCTTCTCAGGTGAATGTTTCCAGTCTGTGATAAAGCAATGAATCTCAGTGAAGTTTCAGAACACAGAGCTTCTAAAGTTATCGACCAATTGGTGATTGGCTCTTTTATATAGAAGGCGGGACTTATTCCTCCATATTGCGTGTTGTACTTTCTCGCATTCATAGTAAAATGAGTGCGCTGTCTTTGTATATCTATAGTCTTTGACAGTGTGGGAACAGCAGAGTTTATAGGTGTGAGCTAGATTAAGCAATAACACCCAAAGGCGTTTATGAGGGGTGCAAAAGGGGAGATATCATTCCCTTGGGACGTGGAGTCAATGAAGTCATGCTCAGTATCTACTCCACAGTTTGATTGGGACGCCTCCCAAACCGGGGATAACAGTATAATTAACAGGGACAGCTGCAGATACGGTCCCTCTGTCAGCGGCCACAGCAGACACCGTCCACTCGGCCTGGGCCCAAATCATCTTCTAAAACCATAGAAACCGTTCACAGCCATATCAGTGTCTTGTGCTACAACAGGTGGTCCCTGAAGTTCACAATTCAACCTCCCCCCTTGTCTCAAGTTTGCTGCCTACCGCTCAACTTTAGACCCGTGGACACTCGCATTTGTCATCGAACAACTCACAAACATCCTCTGCTTGGTTTGTATTTTTCAGGCCAAGATAAAATCCCACTTACGGACCCAAACATGTCTCTGTCAGAGCAGCGGTATCACATAAAACCTTTGGGGCTTTGGAAGCTGTCGCTGTAAGTGCTTATAGGCTCTCGGATGGTTGTCTCGGGTACCTGGGAAAGATGTGGAGTGAAAATAACAGGGAGAGGGAGATAAACAGAATGAAGGGATGAATGGAAAAGAGGAAGAAGGATCAGAGAATGGGTCAGTGGGATTTGTCTTGTTTTCTCACACCATGAGTTAACCAGCATGCGTCTAAAGATCTTCAGCTATGTAGCTTTGGCTCCTTCAATCTTTCTCATCGACCGGATCAAACAGAACAGATTCAGCTGTGGCCTCCGATCCCGTCCCGCTGGAACTGCACAAATGTTGCCACTTGAGCCGCGATGTCACTAACACCCCATCCGCTAACCCCCTCCAGCTGATTTCAAAAGAAACCTGCTGTCTGTTTGAACCAGTGGTAGAGAACTCTCCTGGTATCTTGCCAAAAATGATTCAGCCAGTTGCGTGCACATATGCATGACAGTGCTTGATGGCATAGTGTAATGCATAATGTTTGGGATAGAGTACAGTAGTCTATATAAAAGTACAGGGAACTTTCCTGAAGAGCCAATAAAGCTTATGGCATTTAATAGGAGTAAAATTCCACTGTGTTGTTGAGAATTGAATGGATCTCTAATTGTTCTGTTTTATATCCCTGTATCATAAATTATATTGCAGAATTCCCTCAAATAATATTTTGCCAATGCTACTTTTTTTAAAGCATGCCAGGATGCACTACATGGAGTTGGTTGAGAGAACGAACAGAGCGAACAGTGCTGGAATACATATACACTACCGTTCAAAAGTTTGGGGTCAGTGAGAATTTTATTTTTATTTTTTGGAGGAAAGAAATCAATACTTTTATTTATCAAGGAATAATTAATTTGATCGAAAGTGACAGTAAAGACATTTATAATGTTACAAAAGTCTTTTGAACTTCCTATTCATCAAAGAATCCAAAAAAAAAAAAAAAAAAACTGTACAACTGACAGACCAACAACTGTTTCAACATTGATAATAATAATAAATGTTTCTTGAGCATCAAATCCTCATAATTATACTGATTTGTGAAGGATCATTTGACACTGAAGACACTGACACTGGTGATGCTGAAAATTCAGCTTTGATCACAGGAATAAATTACACTTTACTATATATTCACACAGAAAACAGCTGATTTACACTGGAATAATATTTAATACTATAACGGATTTTTGTTGTATTTTTAATCAAATAAGCGCAGCCATGGTTAGCAGAAGAGAATTCTTTTAAAAGTATTTAAAATCGTACCGACCCCAAACTTTTGAACGGCAGTGTATGTAAATATAAAATGATGTAAATATATAAATAATAATAATAAAGAATGAGTAGGTGAAAAAATAGAACAGAATGGACTGGATTAAATATGGCTTTATTTAATCAAGTGAAAGCTGCGTGTGAAGCCATTGAAAGGTATTGCGACCTTGTGTGATGTGCTGTTTACTGTCTGTGAATTTCCACTCTGATGACAGATGATTCGATCTGAATGGTGTCTGCTGTGGAAGGCCATTAACTCCAAATAAATACTTCACACGACTATATGATGTACGTCTACTGCCAAAACATTTGGAGGTATGATTTAATCATTCAACATGCAGCCATACATTCATAGGGTAATTGTGAGGATGTCTAGTTTCAGCTTGTCATGTGAGTTTCGTCTGCTCTTATGTTATAGGCTGTCTGAGTGTAGTGTCCGCCCCAAATGTAGTTCACACATCTTCAGCTGTCAACATGAGCTGGGTGTCAGACCAGTGCATTTAAATACGAAACCTGTCCAACATAAGTCCATATACCTTACGAGTCATCAGGCCAGTTCCATGGATTAGAAATCGGGTTCATCTGGTTGGCCTGTAATTGAATGGATAAGTTGTTTGTCTGCTGAAATGTCCTAGAAATCACCTAGAGTTCCTAGAACTCATAAAAATGTTGTTGGATTGAAACAATGATTCCAACATAGGTTTTCTACTCCGACAAACCAGCCGCCACTTCTGAAACAAAAGAACAATTTAGTTTCTTCAAGCAAAATCAACTAAAACTCAAATATTCTCAAAATGTTACCCAAACGAGCACTTTCCTTGTTGTTTGTTAACATGAACCAACTATGAACAACACTTCTATAGCATTTATTAATCTTAGTTAATGTTCATTTCAACATTTACTAATACATTTTTAAAATCAAAAGTTGTATTTGTTAACATTAATTAGTGCACTGTGAGCTAACATGAACAAACAATGAACAGCTAGATTTTTATTAACTAACATTAACAAAGATTAATAAATGCTGTAAGACATTGTTAGTTCATGTTAGTTAATACATTAACTAATGTTAACAAATGAGACCTTATTGTAGGGTTACCAATTTTTTAAACTGAACATAATTTCATAATTACTTCTATTGTCTTTGAAATATGGTTAAATTATTTTTGACAGTATTAGCCTACTTGAAAATGTATATTGCATGAGAATGCATTTTGTTGAAGAGTGTTATTTCCAAAAAAATCGATCAATGACAAACTTCTGGATAATTCATATAATTACAGTATTACGAACTTGCAGCTATTTGAAAAATACTCACAACATGCTTAACTCTATATAGGAGACTGGAGGAATGACAAGCACACACAGTGTCATTAACTCTCATTACCAGTAGATAGCAGCAGAGTGCATTAAGCACACATGCTCTCTGGACTTCCTGTATTTAAAAAAAAAATCCTAAATTAATAAAATAAAACAAAACAAACATACACAACAGATGCTTGTGATTCATAAACAAATTATGGTTTATCACTCATAGTTTATAGTAAGTTTTAATTCTTGCACATGGGATTCATTCTTATTAGACGTCAGCAGGCTTAAATCATGTTGGCCAAATTAATGAAGATGTATGGCTTAATTATGTCTTTGTTATTGTAAGTGCCATAATGAAGGTGTACACGCATATAACACTTATTATTAGCAAACCGACAATATTAAACAAAAGTAAAACAATTGAGGCGTAGGCTGTAATTTCTACTAGATGAGATGCCTAAATGGCTTTCTGGTAATTGGTTCTCAAGCCCAAGATAATCCTATTTGAAAAGGCCCTCAAGGTATTCTTGTCTCTGTGAGATGCCTGTGCAAGTACTGGTTTATGAAAGGTGTCTGCTGCATTGTAGGACAACTGGGTGAGGCCAACAACTCTGAAGAGAACCACTGCTTTACCGGATGGATAGCCACAATAGATCTTGATGTTGGGATATTTTACTAGTTAGGAAGATGACAATATGCCGGTATTTAGTATTCACTCATATGTGTGTGTGTGTGTGTGTATATATATATATATATATATATGTACACTTTAGAGGGCTTTTTATACCCACATAGTAACTACTGTCTTTGTACTGTACTGACAAGCAGTTATTATAAACTAAAATATACTTTAATGCCATTTATTTTGACGCTTATGTATTTAAATATATTTGTAATTATGCATTTGAAACAATGAAGTATATTAACTTAAAATATAATAACTTTAAATGGAATTTCGAATAACACAGTTAAAATTATGATCAAGTACACATGTGCTTTATATGTTAATCAAGACATGAAAATAAGTGTACTTTAAAACATGACAAAAGATTATTATAAATGATTTTAAATGTATTTTATTTTGACATTATTACAAAGTGCATTTTGACATTAGGCCTATTACAAAGTGCATTTTTAAAAGTGTATAAATAGTTCACCCAAAAAATCTGTCATCATTTACTCACCCTCAAGTTGTACTAAAACTGTATGAGTTTCTTTCTTCTGCTGAACACAAAAGATGATATTTTGAAGAATGTCGAACCAAACAGTTGATGGACCCCATTGACGTCCATAGAATGGAAAACAAATCGATTTGGTTACCGACGGCAGAGGAAAGAAACTCATACAGGTTTGGATTGGAACAACTTGAGGGTGAGTAAATTATTTTTTGTTTTATTTTTTACAAATTACAAGTGTGTTAAGAATCATAGTCCTGAAAGTGTACTCTCTTAAGTACACTCAAGTGGCCTTTTATTTGATTAATATTATTATCTGCGACGACAACGCAGTCCTGAAGTGTCAACTAGTCCCTCCCTGTGAAGGCCTGCCTCCCTTTACCTCTGTACAGATAATCGTTGTCGAGATAATTCCGGTTCGCGTGGCTATACGCCGAAGCCATTAAATTCTGTATTATAAATTTTAAGGCCAGACAAGTTTGTTGAGGGTTGGTTGTTTTTTAGTGAAGGACTACATGCCTGCGCACATATATTCAAACGCGCATACCTATAGACTGAACTCTTAATACGCGTGTGCACGCCATCTGCGTTCTCACAGGTTCGCGTTTTTGAAGTTTGCATACTTAAGAGAACTTAAGAGTTTCCTGTTAAAACGGTGTCGTGTTAGCGGCCCCTAAGTTAATAACTAATGATCTTTGCAACGGAAGTGAATCAATCAGAACTAACTTTAGCTGGAAAATAACTTTATTCTAGAGCTGCCATAAAGCCAAAACAATCTCTGTTAGTTTAATTTCCTATTATTACTGTAAAGCTGCTTTTGAAACAATCTATATTGTTAAAAGCACTTTATAAATGAAGATGACTTGACAACTGCAAGTAGGCCTACTGTTTTTTTGTGTTTTTTTGAAGATTTGAAGTACACCAAGCAAGCGCACATTCAGTACAATTAAGCACACTTCTTTTTCACAGGGGGGCTTTTATGCTAAAGGGAAGAGTGCAAGATAATAGCAGCTTCTTCAGGATTTACCTCTGGAATTTTAATCCTGCTAATGTATTACAGTGGGGGGTTTGGACTTCAGCACAGACACGGTCTTGAGGGCAGAAAGGTTTTCTTATCTAGAGGAGTGATTCGATCAGTAATGATGCTTGTGTAATCCACACAAGATAACTCGCTGAATCAGGACAACTTTCAGTTCTTTTGTTGCATGCTTGAGTTTTGAAATATTAGGTGTTTTTCGTCGTCGTCGTCATGGAAACGTCAGTAATGTTCCCTATTCAGATGGGACAGGAGGGAGCGTGAAACTAGTAATTGCGAGGGAACAGATCTTTGCTGGTATCCTCCCAGGGTGTGAGACATTGTGTGGTCTGTGTGTTTACTCCTGCCTCAGGCATCGGTGTGTGGGGTTGCTCAGACTATTTCTTTTTTGTAACCAATTTCTAAGCTGTGTCTGATAAGCTACAAAAAGCAATTGCGACTAATCATGTAATGGCAGATTAGCACCTGCTAACACCGCCGTTTCTTGGGATAAAATATCTTGGATGTGCTTTAGACTAAATGAATTTAGGCTGGAAGCAAGATCAGTCTCGAGGTGTTTTTGAGATACGGTTTGAGCATCAGTATCCATTTATGATATACAGTGGTAAGAGAGAATTGTGTAAGGGATAAAGAGTTCACAATAAAAAAGAAAATTCTGTCATCATTTAATCCTCATGTCGTTTCAAACTGTGATGAATCACCGGAGGCAGTCAGGTCCATTTGCAACGTTTTATTAAGAAGGGTAGTAAGCAGGAAAAAGGTCAGACACGGGCAAGATAAACATCGAAGATCAGGCTCACACTTATCGAGTCCAGGCAAGGGGTCAGGGCTGGCAGCGAGCAGAAGAGAATCCAGGGACGAAGCAGAGGGTCGAGAGGCAGGCAGCAGACAACGGGATAAACAGATCAGCGGCGGTCAAACACAGGCAGGCAGAGATACAGGGATAAACGCTCAGAATGTTCACAGAGGAAACGAGACTTCGCACTGTTTGAGAAGTGAATGGGGCTTATATGCAGGTAGATAACAGGGTGCAGGTGCGTGAGTGATCAGTGGTGGCAGGTGTGTGAGAATCAATACTCGGGTGATGGTGCCCTCTGGAGGCCAGCGAGGGATGGTGTGGTCTCTGAGAGTGTGACAGAGCCCCCCCCCTGCGAGCGACTCCTGGCGCGAGGATGTTGACGGCGTCGAGGTCTACCACGGGGTCGAGGAGCAGGTTTGCTTGGATGATTGTGATGAAACTCAGTGGTGAGAGTGGGGTCCAGAATGTCCGTGGCATTGACCCAGGAACGTTCCTCTGGGCCGAATCCCTCCCAGTCGACTAGGTATTGGAGCAACCTGCCCCGGCGCCTCGAGTCCAGAAGTTGGTGTACTCGATAAGCCTCCTCGCCCTCTACCAAGATGGGTGGAGGATTCGGTTCCTGGGGTCGATTCCCTCCCTCCTCAGTGGGGTCGGCAGCGGGTTTGAGGAGTGAAACATGGAAAGTGGGAGCAATACGGAAATGATTAGGCAGAGCCAGGCGGTAGGATACTGGAGTGATTTGTCGAAGAATTTTGAAAGGACCAACGTACCTTGGACTGAGTTTTTTGCAGGGGAGTCGAAGACGAAGGTCTCGAGCGGACAGCCACACCCATTGTCCTGGTTGGTACTCTGGACCGGCTCGACGGCGGCGGTCAGCCTGTCTCTTGAAGCGGCGGACTGCTCGCTGGAGGTGTGTGTGCGCTTGGTCCCATGTCTCCTCACTACGTCGTAACCAGTCGTCTACGGCGGGAACGTTTGTGGGTTCCCCAGACCAAGGATATAGAGGTGGTTGGAAACCCAGGATGCACTGGAAAGGAGTCAAGCCCGTGGAGTGCTTTTGTAAGGAGTTCTGGGCGTATTCCGCCCAGATTAAGTATCGACACCAATCCTCTTGGTGATGATGACAGTAGGTTCGGAGGAACCTGATGATATCTTGATTAAGACGTTCTACCTGGCCGTTGGCTTGGGGGTGGTATCCGGACGTGAGGCTCACGTTGACTTGAAGAGCCTTGAAGAAGGCAGACCAGACTCGGGAGGTGAACTGCGGTCCTCTGTCGGAGATAATATCCTCAGGTAGACCGTACAACCTGAATACCCAGTTGCAGAGATGTTCTGCCGTCTGTAGTGCAGTGGGAAGCTTGGTTAAGGGAATGAGGCGGCAGGCTTTGGAGAATCTGTCCACCACGGTGAGGATGGTAGTATGGCCGTTGGAGGCGGGTAAGTCCGTAATGAAGTCAACTGCTATGTGGGACCAGGGACGTTGAGGTATGGGCAGAGGATTGAGTAAACCAGCGGGTAACAGACGAGATGATTTCTGGGTGTTGCAGACCTGGCATCGTTGGATAAATCTGGTGGTGTCTTGGGCTAAGGTTTGCCACCAGTAGCGGTTCTGGAGGAGTTGAATGGTGGCTGTAACCCCTGGATGACCGGAACTGGGGAGAGCGTGAACGTGCTCCAGGACCTGGTTACGAAGTGTTTCGGGGACAAAGATTCTGTGAGGCGGACAGGCTATGGGAACCTCTGATTGAGCGTTGGCCTGCTCCAGCTCGGTCTCAAGATCCCACTGGATGGGACCAACGACGAGGTCGGGGCCCAGGATGGTTTCAGGAGCTTGGGTGGCTGGTTCTGGGTCGTACAGTCGGGACAGGGCATCGGCCTTAGTGTTCCTAGACCCTGGACGGTAGGTGACCGTGAATTGAAAACGGGTGAAGAAGAGGGACCAGCGGGCTTGTCGGGGGTTTAACCTTTTGGCGGTGCGGAGGTATTCTAGGTTCTTGTGATCGGTGAGTACGATGAAGGGAGTAGTGGCTCCTTCTAGCCAGTGTCGCCATTCCTTGAAGGCGGCCCTCATGGCCAGAAGTTCGCGATCTCCCACGTCATAATTTCTCTCAGCGGCGTTGAGTTTTCTTGAGTAGAAGGCACAGGGGTATAGTTTGGGTGGAGATCCCTGCCGTTGGGATAATACTGCGCCCAGGCCAGTGCTCGACGCATCCACTTCCACCACGAAGGGTAGGTTGGGGTTGGGATGGTGCAAGATGGGAGCAGACGTGAAGAGTTGTTTCAACTGATTTAAGGCACGAGTGGCTGACTCATTCCAGGGAAGACGTGATGTGTTTTTCTTGATCAGAGATGTCAAAGGGTTTGCCACAATGCTGAAGTTACGGATGAAGCGGCGGTAGAAGTTGGCAAACCCGAGGAAGCGTTGTAGCTCCTTAAGAGTGCTGGGTCGTGGCCACTCAAGAACAGCTCGAACTTTGCCCTCATCCATGGCGACGCCCTCAGGGCTGATGATGTATCCCAAGAACGCGGTGGAGGTCTGATGGAACTCACATTTCTCGATCTTGGCATAAAGCTGATGTTGAATGAGGCGTTCTAGGACCGTTCGGACGTGTTGAATATGTTCCTTCAGGGTGTTGGAATAAATCAAGATGTCGTCAATGTAGACGATGACTGTTCGATGGAGCATGTCTCGAAAGACGTCGTTGATGAATGATTGGAACACGGCAGGACTGTTAGACAGCCCGAACGGCATGACCTGATATTCGTAGTGCCCTGTGCACGTGGAAAAGGCTGTTTTCCACTCGTCCCCCTCGCGAATGCGGATGAGATTGTAGGCACAGCGTAAGTCGAGCTTGGTGTAGAACTTGGCCGTGCGGAGTAGTTCCAGGGCTGCTGGTACCAGAGGGAGCGGGTAGTGGAATTTGATGGTTTGGTCATTGAGAGCCCGATAATCAATACAAGGTCGGAGACCGCCGTCTTTTTTTTTGACAAAGAAAAAGCCAGCTGATGCTGGAGATGTTGAGGGTCGGATGAAGCCCTTTGCGAGCTCTTCCTCGATATATTTTCTCATGGCCTCACTCTCAGGTTGGGAGAGAGGGAAGATACGGCCTTTGGGAGGTGTGGAGCCTGGAACCAGATCGATGGCACAGTCGCTGTTGCGGTGCGGTGGAAGTTTGGAGGCCTTCACCTTACTGAAGGCTACGGCTAGGTCGTGGTACTCGGTTGGAAGGTGAACTGAGACAGGCCCCTCCTGGGGAACAGTGATGTTTCGAACGGGTAGAGGAGTCACAGAGGTGAGACAGGTGGAGCAGCAGGATTTACTCCAGTGGATTATTTGACCGGTTCCCCACTGAATGTGTGGATTGTGCTTGCGGAGCCAGGGTAGACCCAGAATGACTGGTGTGTAAGAAGTTTGAAGAACGAAGAACTGAATGGTTTCAGTGTGAAGAGCTCCCGTCCGCATGTGGATGTGTTGGGTGATATGGGTTACTCGACCTGAGCCTAGTGGTCTTCCATCGATGGCCTCGACTGTGAGACAAGAGTAACAACGGGTTAGAGCAATGTTGTGTCGTTGAACAAAGTCTTGTGACATAAAGTTCCCGGCAGCGCCGGAGTCAATCAAGGCATGGGTGTTAATTTGACGCTCATTCACTGTGAGTATAAGAGACACAGATATGCAAGAGTCAGGGTTAGGGGTTTCAGCAGGGGGACTCACCGGTCGTAGATCTCTCAGTGGAGGACGTATGGGACAGTTGATGCGGAAATGACCCGCCTCGCCACAATATAAACAAAGGTTTTGACCCCTCCGCCGTTCCTTTTCTTCCCGAGTTAAGCGAGAGGTGTTTATCTGCATGGGCTCGACGTGGTCAGAGGATGCGTGGGTAGCGAGTCTGGGAGGAACCACAGGGCGTGAGGTAAATACAGGACGATGACTCATACGGCGAGATCGGATGAGGTTGTCGATCTGGATAGCCAGATGAATAAACTGATCCAGTTCTCTCCCCTCATCACGGCAGGCTAATTCAGCTTGTAATTCATGACTCAATCCTCTTCGGAACATCACCTTTAATGAATCATTGGTCCAATCCGTCTGCGCGGCGAGGGTTCTGAAAGTGAGCGCATATTCAGCGGCCGTGGAACGACCCTGGGTGAGTTCAAGAAGTCGGTCGCCTGCTCCTTTGCCCTCCTTAGAATGTTCAAAAACCTCTCGAAACTGCTGAAGGAATGTCTCGAAGGTGGGAAAAGCTGTACCATCCGCTCGCCATACTGCCGTAATCCAGTCCAGTGCTCTTCCGGTTAATAGAGAACAAACGAAGGCGATCTTACTGGTTTCAGTGGAATAGAGCATGGGTTGCTGGGCAATAATGAGTGTGCATTGCAGGATAAAGCCCTTGCATTTCCCTGGGTCCCCATCAAACTTCTCGGGAAGTGCGAGGCGAGGGTGCGCGCTCGCGGAGGGTTGGGCTTCGGCGGCACGGGGAGCTGGTTGTGGTATTGGTTGTGGAGAGGGGTTTTGCATGGTTTGAATGGCTTTCACCAATTCCTCAGTTACCGATGTGAGACGATTAAGTTGGTGGTGATGAGTGGCGAGTTGATCCGCTTGGGCAGCGAAAGCTGCGGTGAGTGCAGACATCGTTGCTGAACCTTGTTGTGGCGAAGTCTTCTGTGATGAATCACCGGAGGCAGTCAGGTCCATTTGCAACGTTTTATTAAGAAGGGTAGTAAGCAGGAAAAAGGTCAGACACGGGCAAGATAAACATCGAAGATCAGGCTCACACTTATCGAGTCCAGGCAAGGGGTCAGGGCTGGCAGCGAGCAGAAGAGAATCCAGGGACGAAGCAGAGGGTCGAGAGGCAGGCAGCAGACAACGGGATAAACAGATCAGCGGCGGTCAAACACAGGCAGGCAGAGATACAGGGATAAACGCTCAGAATGTTCACAGAGGAAACGAGACTTCGCACTGTTTGAGAAGTGAATGGGGCTTATATGCAGGTAGATAACAGGGTGCAGGTGCGTGAGTGATCAGTGGTGGCAGGTGTGTGAGAATCAATACTCGGGTGATGGTGCCCTCTGGAGGCCAGCGAGGGATGGTGTGGTCTCTGAGAGTGTGACACAAACATGTATGACTGTGGATTGTGGAACACAATTTTTGGTCGAACTATCCTAACTATACTAGCACAATACTTTAAATATCAGTATATATTAGTGTTAACTGAATGTAATGCTATTGTAATTAAATGAAAATGAATTATTGATTAAATTGATACTAAATGTAATTAACTTTAGGATTTTTTGGGCCGTAAAAAAAGTTACTGCCTTTAAGTATAATCAACTTGGATGTTTAAGTCATTTCAACTTAAATTACTTTAAACTCACATTAAATAAGTTGAATCTAGTATAACTTATAAAAAGTTTGAAAATTGCTTAACGTATTTTGATGAGTTAAAGCAAATTGTAAAAACATGTTGTCATAACTATACACTGTTTTTACAGTATATGCAATTTCACAATTTTCCTTGAAGTATGGCTGAAGTGTCGCCCAATGTACTGACAAGAATTTATGGTAAACTAAAATATACTTTAATGTAATTCTCTGTATTTAAACACATTTGTAATAGGTTGCAAATTAGTACATTTAAAAATATTAACTTTAAAAGTAATATCAAATAATGTTCAAGTACTTGACGTGCTTTAGTACGTTAATAAACACATCAAAATAAGTTAAAGCACAAAAAAGATTAAAACAAATGTACTTTAAAGTAAAACTTTTAATTTGACATTATTATAAAGTGCATTTTTGTGATTTATTTAATTAACATTATATTATTTTCAAGTATAAGTTTTTAAAAATCTACTTTTAAGATATGAAGTGCACATTCAGTGCAATGAAGCACACTTCCAAATAGGTTTCCCTTTAAGTGTGAATGTAAAATAATCTCTGTTCCAAATGATAATACTTAGTTTATAGTTTCATTTTACTTCTCAAAAGAAATGCAAAGATATCATTAGAATGCACCCGATCATTTTTAGAAAGATTCCATTGAGTAGAAGAGTGTTGTCTCATTTTCAAAGTCAAATTTTATTGATGAACTTTCACAATTACAGGCAGATTTCAAACGTTCATTAAATATACTTATAATTTGCCAAGTCGTGCAAACAGGTCATGAAACAAGTATTATTGAGACAAGAGCGGCTCCGTCTGTCTTTGATCAATTTGTCTTGTTAATAAGTCTGGAGAGTGAGCCTGGCAGACTTTAATTTTTTTAATCCTCAGTTGGAACATAGTATAAAAAGACATGACATTTCTTCAGTCTATCTGTCTGTCTGTTTTTATTTTCAATACTAATTATTATAACAAAGCCAACCTGTTTCAGGCTTCAATTACGTTTATCCAATTTTCAGTTTTAATTTCGTCTTAGTGCCCCGTGACATGAATTCACTGCACCGCAGACTGAAAAAAATGATCAAAACCTAATTAAACCAGCGACCTCCAACAGTATATGCAATTATCCAATTGGGGCCGCTGTTCTTGATATAAAATGCCATACCATCCTGACTGTCTTTATGTAAGTGTTAATAATAAGCTTTTCATTATTTCAAAATTAGTCAGCCTTTGTGTTACAAGTTTGATGATTTTCTGTTCCTGTAGTTCTTTAATGGTAGTTCACAGTAACAAAAGTATTCGATTTTATGTAGATGGACAACAGTTGTGTTAAATCTGTAAACCCCCAGCTCTATTTTCACAAGCTTCATTTATGCACCTTTATCCACTTTCATGAAAATGATATAACGTCAGAAAACTGAATAGAAGTGTGATCTGTTACGTAATCATTTCATTTAGTGAACTGTGGGAAAAAACTGTGAATGAGTCTTAAGAGACAAATACAGAATAACAATGCCTATCCGAATGGATCTGAAAGTATCCAAATGTGGTGTTGTTGTTGTTGTTTTTTTTGTCTCACTTCAAGGTAATTGAGCCTCTCATGCTTAAATAAAAGCCACATGCTCTTTGAGTCATTGTTTGGGTGCAGTGCTTGGTTGGATTAAGATGGAGACTTTCTGACAGAGATAAATACAGTAGTCAACATTTGAAGTGGATCAAAAAAGTTCATCAAATGTCCTAAGACAAGAACGGGTAGGCCTACTGTTTTCAAAATTCATGTATAAATTCATGTTTTTTGATCCACTTCAAATTTTGACTACTGTAAATATCTCAAACGTAAGATACTGTAATAATATCATAGCCTACTGACGAAACAGATTTGGCAAAAGCTCTTTGTGTTTACACTCTAGAGGACGTCAAATGTTTCTATTTTACAATGGGTTTTTGCAGCGGTGAGCAATGTAGCCAATCACAGACATGTTTGTTGATCTCTGGAACCAATCAGGGGCGTTTAATTTAGCCAGAATCCTCTCACTGGTCAAAACGCGAGTTTTTTAGTATCGAGACAAGTGACGGCTTTTTACGGATTATAAAGGGAGCGGGATTTCTAGGCTATATAATTCATTTAGAATTTGAATGAAAGTTTTGTTTTTCATGCTGCTTAGAGGACCGACTCTGCAAATTTTCGGAAGTGACATCAATGATCTTGCAATAAGTAAGTGATAAGCACATCACGGGACAAAAATACCCTATGTCAAAATTGATACGCATTATGCAATGTAAATGCCGACAGGTTCATAAATATATGTTCATATTGATATTTTAAAAATTCTATTCTAACATTCCTATGTTTGAACTTGCATTGGATTCTCAGATTTTGATAGCATATGGTTTCAGGATTATTGCAGGTCAAGTCCATTGTAAATGTGTTTTCTTTTCAGTCCATATCTGTTTTGAGAGGTAAACATAAGGGACCAGAGGATATTTACCCTCCAGTGAGATATTGATTTGGAGTGCTGAGCGTGGATCATCAGTGTGAGCGCACACCATTACCTCACATGGACAGACTCCACTGCTTTTACTTTGTGAGAAGATTTATTTTAATAGGATGCCTCACCCAAAAGCTGATCCACCATGACAGAAAGCTGTAATTATATATCATTGTCTCACTATTGTTTAATTTCACTACATTGAATGTTTTTATTACACTAAACATCATATTTGCATGTATCCAAACTGGTTTTACTCGCACTGTAGGCTACATAATGCATGGTAAAAAAAGAAAGAAAGAATAAGGCAGTTGACAGGAATAAAATCTGACAAATAAAAGTTGTTGTCCCATATATTAAATTCTGTATTTTTTAACATAAGTGAAGTGTGTGTGTGTGTGTTTCAGGTGGTATTCCCTATGTTGTGGCAATACCAGAGATCACTTACATTTTTTTCATTATAAATCATACAGAGCTTTCTGTGATGGGTAGGTTTAGGGGTAGGGTATAGAGTTTGTACAGTATAAAAATAATTATGACTATGGAAAGTCCACATAAAACATGGAAACCCAGTGTGTGTGTGTGTGACTGTGCGCTATCTAATGTAGTGTAATGTCATTTTGTTAAAGAAAAGTTTTTGTCCTGTATTTCATATGATGAGGGAGAATATTTATTCATTATTGTATATATAGACAGAGCTGTAAACCCGAGCAATATACCCCATTGCGACTCTCTGGAGGGATTCCTCTCATACACTTAAGTAATCTTGGCAGTATTCCCTCGGAAGTACAAGGCACTGCACCAAGAATTCCCCCCGTTACGGGATAGTGAGTGGTGCTTGATGGAAGCCCCTCCAAGACTGTAGGTCAAACAGATCAGTGACAGGCCAATAGGAACATCTATATCTCTCTGTCTCCCGCGCTGTCACTTCTGTTGTATAATGTTGCCATGGATCTGAGGTTGCGTTGCTATGGTGTCACGAAAACACTGTTTTCCCCCCAGGCCAATGTCACGATCGAATCATTCAGATAGCGAGTGGTATTTTCTTTCAAAGCATGGGTTATTCATAAAAACAAATAATCATTTATTTTATTTTTAATGAGACAAAGCAGGCTACACCAGAAAAAGCTTGTTTTATAACAACTGCACTCTTACATACATTATATTACAGTCATAGACTCCATTTTTTTTAGAACACCACACAAATCTATTTACTCAATGGCTTTTTAGTTAATTCTTAAAAAAAGGTCCTAATTTTCAGAGTTTTTTTTCTTCTGTACCTCTTTTTCTTTTCATCTGAAACTACTCACTGCTAGGTTTCGTCTTGTCATCTTACAACAACCTTTGACCTCTGACCTTAGGCGAATGGAATTCACAACAAAGATTAAAATTCCGCGAGGAGGTACATCCGCTCGTGAGGAACATGCTCCTCTCATTAAAATACTACATTTCCAAGATATGTTTCTCACATACAATACAGAGTCCGTTATGTACACCGCCTCGCCTGTACCAATGGTGAGAGCAGGTATTCTGTTCGCTTTTGCAAGGTCTTCCCGTGAGTGCAGTGGAAGTGTTTAGGTCCTCTTTTGTCTCTAATCATGCAGCGGACAAAAGCTTTTAAACAGTTGGTCGGTTCAGCGACAAAGTCTCGACATGTTTTCGCACGAGTTCTTTGAGGCCTGGTCCATTGTGAGGCTCCGTTCCTCTTGAAGCTTATTCCTATTCTGTCCTTTCAGCAACCATAACAAGTTCATTGCGGGGTGATAATGCCTTGGAGTCAGATGTGGGGTTGGCTAGACAAGGGCTTGAAGTTCGGGTCAGGGTTTTTTCGAGCGCTGGACGCCGGGACTTCATACTGGCCGGTCCACAGCATACTGGCAGGGGCTTAAGTTGGACACAGGGTTCTGCACGGTCGGGTAAGCGAAGTTGGCGTGCTGTTTGGCCTTGAGCCTGAGGCTGGCCAGACTGGAGTTGCAGGTGTCTCTGTACATGTACGGGCTGGCCGTGGTGGCATAAGGGCAGGCGGCTGCTGACACCGCCGCAGAATTGAGGGTGGGGCTGTTCAGGTTGTTCAGGTTTCCCAGGTTATTGAGGCCTGAGCCCGGCACCCCTGCCACCGCCGAGGGCACCATTGAGGAGGCCATGTTCATGGAAGGGATGGAGCTGGGCGGGGAGAACATTGGCTGGGAGGACAGCGGGCTTACATTCATGGAGTTAAAGAAAGGAAAGCTTTTGGCTGATAAGGGGCTGCTGGCCAGGCTCTTAGTTGCCCAGTTGTTGTATGAATAGCCCGAGTACATGTCTTCGTACGGCTGCATGAGTCCGTTGAACTGGGCACCGAAGCCATTCTTACACAGCTCGGCTTGCTGGTTCCTCTCTCGCTTTCTCCATTTGGCGCGGCGGTTTTTAAACCACACCTGTTTAAAAGACAACGAGGAAGAGTTAGCACTGTCCACAGTCGGGACATCATTTGTCAGTGTAATTCAGGGCAATGGATTGCACTTTATTTTAAGGTGTCATTGTTACAGTGTAATTATATTAAGTAGAACTGAGTAATACTACATGCACTTACTATAGGATTAGGATTTGGTTGAGGGTTAGTTGCATGTAATTATGCATAATTTACTGTTAATACTATGGTAAGTACATGTAACATTTCTTGTAACAAGTGTTACCCTTTATTTTACAGTGTCCTTGTTACACGTTACATGTGGCTACTGTGGTAATAAGTAAATCATGCATAATTACATGCAACTAACCCTAAGTCAAAACCTAATCCTACTAACCCTTTAGTAAGTACATGTAGTTAATTATTATTACTCAGTGCTTAAATGTATACTTGCACTGTAACAATGACACCTTAAAATAAAGTGTAACCCAAAAATGTAACTTTGAATGCCATCACTCTAACAGAATATGTAGGAAAGAGCTCAACAGAACTTTAATATTCAGATTTTCTTAAACAGCCCTTCTCGTGAGATTTAAAGAATAAAAAAGTTCCGCCAGGCAGAATTTAAGTGCTTCATTTATTAAACTAATTTATTTAACTAATTTAGTTTCCCCAGTGAGAAATGTCATTAAAGAGCTTCCCTCACATTTAGTCAATTTTATATCCTATTTTTAGGGGATATTGGATGGATTAAAGTTTTAATGTGAAAAATTTAAATGAATATATTTCATTTAACTCTCTGAGAAATTATAAAGCTGTTTTCTTGTCGATCTTTTCCCTGTGAAAGTGCTCACCGACTGTAATTAGTAAAGCAAAATAAGAAAACAAGAGCTCCTTTTAAATATTAGGTTTTATTAATGTAAATAACGTCCTTTATATACAATATGTAAATCATTTCTTTTAAAAGTAACATCCATAAGAAGTAGAGACAAATTATTTCGCCTTCCTCATAACATATTTTTGAAGTTAGTAACTTAAAGAAATATGATAAATACAAGCAATCATGGGTTTTATGACTCAAGTTAATACTTGATCACTTCTGAGAAGGATTGTCTCCACATATTTCAAAAATAATCTCACTGTGATCGTACATTGCCGGATTTGTGCTTGTGTTGTAGTTGTGTTTTTTGAGAATATTTAATGACATATTTTATCCAGCATACTGTAAATGATACCAGTTTATATTGGGAGAGAGGGAATACCCTTCTCTGTGAATGTTCCACTGACACTTTGGCAATGGTGTTAAAGCCCTTCCAAAATAACTGAATGTCAAATATAGTTCAATGATCGGTGTGTTCCTTCTCTATATTTTTGGCATACATGCATATAATGGTACGAAACTTGGTAAAGGTTTTGGCACATGAAGCAAAAATCATGGACATGATTCGAAAAGATTAAACGGCCCTGAGAAAAATAGTCACACTTTTACTCCTTGCGGTCAAAAATGACCACACTGGAAATAAATGGGAAACAAATATTTATAGTAAAACATATTTTGGAGAATATACATTTCATATAAAAATGTAAAATAGTTTTTAAGTTTACATCTGTGCTCCAAAGCATTCAAGATTTATGACAGTTTAAGTTGGAAATTTCATTTTCAGGTCTATGCTCAAAAAAAGTGGCTAACGGGTAATAAATGGACTGCATAAATATAATTTAGTACCATAAAATCCCCTAAAAATACAAAATATGAAATAAAACATTTTCAAACTAAAATATAGTACATTCATTTTATTGAAAAAAAACTGAGCGCTATGTATGGATCATATATATGTAAGAGGTTATTTTGTATTGTTATTGTGTATTGTTGCATTTATTGTTTATGGATCCAATGTACTGTATTGTCAATGTAAATGCACCTCGAGTCCAAGACACATTTCCCCTTGCGGATAATAAAATGTATTTCAATTTCAAAACCAGCAGTGGCCGCATCAAATGGAGAAGAAACCTTCACAGTCATGGTGGTCCATTTTTAAAGTATCCTGGGTCAAGCTGGCATTAGGTCAGGGCCATGATTTAGGGTTTGTGTGTTTATTAGGAGCACATACTCTATCAATTGCGTAAATCAAAATGACAGCAGAAGCATGCGGAATATGTGACATAAGGTTCCAGCTGGGATTACTGACATACAAGCACAGTTCAGGAGGCCACTGATAGACATTAGGAAAGGAGTATCTCTACCTCTGTTGTTCTTTCAAAATAACAACCAAGACTGTATGCTATGTGACCTTTCCTCTGGCCAACGTGAATTTGATCCATTAGATGTGCGCCAGACAAGGAGGTAGCGATTGTATTGTCATCCATCAGAATGGAAGCCCACCTGCTCTCTTTGTGTGCTTCACCGATCAAACTTCTGCTTTTTGTTGGGACAGAAGGTCACAAACCTTTTCTAGGTTCTTCTAAACAAACTATTGTTCATGTTACATCACCGATCTCAATATAGCAGTTTTCTGGCAACAGAAGAAATGCCACAGCCAATACCAAAGCCGACGTCTTGTGTTTAAGTGTTCCTGAAAATACTGGAATAACCCAGGCCATAATAACTATAATTTATGTCCCGTGATTCAAAAGGAAGCCCTTCCATTACACACAGTATCCAAATGCACCATAGTGACAGAATAGTGAGCACTCAGAAAAAATGTTCAAAGTGTTTCCTGACTCAATTTTTAAAGAGCCATTTATGCCAAAAAGGTTTTATATAAGAAGAAATGTCTTAACCTACTGATGCTCTTCAGACATTTTTGACAAAAATTTTTTTACATTTTTTTTTTTTTTTAATTCATCTGAATGGTACGACATATGGTACAGTTTTGGCATTTAAAAAAATTCATGAACATTATTCAAAAAGGCGGTCCTGAAAAAAAAACCAGTCACACTTTTACTCCTCACGGTCAAAAATGACACATTTGGAAATGAATGGGAAACTAATTTCATCTAGTGAGAACTGCACCCAAACGAAATCTTACTGAAAGCTGAAAGTTATTAACCTAAAATTTGCAACACAAGTTGTTTGGATTTATGGCTGTGATTTTCTCACAGTTTTAGAGTAAAACCTTTTTTGGAAAATATATATTTCATATAAAAATTAAAAATAGTATTTTGTGCATTGTTCAATAAACAACAATAAACTTTATTAACAATAAAACCTTTCAACTTAGGGGGTTGAATGATTGCATTATACTAATGTATTGTGAGTTATTTAAAATTTTCTACTGATAAAGTATGTTTACGAGCTGTTTAATGCAAGTCAAATTTAAAATGAAAAATCTATTAAAACTAAATGAATTAAAATCTGTATGACCCCATGATGGAAACCTCTAAGAGGTTCTATATATGAAGCACCTGACAGTCACAGAACCTTATAACCTTTTCTTCTCAGAGTGTAACTTCTTATCTTTGTCAGTCAGCGTGTCCACTCACAGTCATTTTGATTATTACATCAACAATTGTTTTTGAACCCCATAGAGCCATATACGGATTAACCATATGGGCAACTGGGCAAGTGCTTATTTTCATTATTTTATACGTTTTTTTTTTTACAATAATTACTCTAGGTGTCAGTGTCGAAAGTTGGGTTGACGTCAAAATCCGACTTCAGACTGACCTCAACATCCGACATCGGACAGACGTTGGATTTTGGTTGGAAATGAAAGTTGACGTCAGAACCCAACGTCAGACTGACGTCAACATCCGACATCGGACAGACGTTGGATTTTAGTTGAAAATTAAAGTTGGGTTGATGTCAGAACCCAACGTCAGACTGATGTCAACATCCGACATCGGACAGACGTTGGATTTTGGTTGGAAATGAAAGTTGACGTCAGAACCCAACGTCAGACTGATGTCAACATCCGACATCGGACAGACGTTGCTGGATTTTGGTTGGAAAGTTGGGTTGACGTCAGAATGGGGGATGGGGGATCACTCTTGGTGTCAGTGCCCAGGGGCACCAAAGAGTCTTAATCCACCACTGCATAGAGCCCTACCTATCCGCAGTGGTTTAGTTTGTCAGGGACACGTACCCGTACTCTTGCTTCTGTGAGGTTGGTCCACACAGCGATCTCCTCTCGTGTGCTCATGTCAGGATAACGGTTTCTCTGAAAGGTGGCTTCGAGTTCCTGGAGCTGCTGGCTGGTAAAGTGTGTCCTTTGCCGGCGCTGTTTTTTCTTTAGAGAGCCGTCCTCTGGGTTCGACTCATCTGTGTGGTTCTGATGGGACTTCTCTGTATCTGTATGGGTCAGAGGCAAAAGCATTAATTAAACCGATACATATACGGTTAAGTCCCACAATTATCACGCTTACTTAATCTTAAAAAATTTAATGTAACTGATTATCAACTTATTTGGGTTTACAGTGCTAAACACAAAGGTCCTTAGTTTCTGTTTGCCTTGAAAGCAAGATCAAGATAAACTGCAGGGCCCAAAGTGTTTTTTGTATGTGTGATGAAAATCCTCCCTCTGTGGTGTAGAGTTCTGCAAATTGAAGACCCCACAGAAAGGGCTAAATTAGCCGGACACATAATCCTGGGATCAGCTATTAGTGACAGGGCAGGTTTGGGGCTGTTTGGCAAGAGCTTAACTCTCTAGGAGCAGTTCTAACTAATCAGCAAGCTTTCCATGGCCTCTAGGAAAACCAATAAGACATCATGCTGCCATCTGTCAGTGCACAGATACCCTTTAACTCTTACAACAGCACCTTAAACACAAGTCCCACCAAAATAAAATAGTAACAACAGTATAATAATTTTAAGAAGATAATAAGATTAATTGAATAAGTGTTCAATTAAATTAATGTATTGTAATCAACGAAATTTGGGTTTGGATTGTGTCCTATGCTAATGAGAGTATCCCGATACCCCTCATTTTCATCAGTCGCTTTGTTGTATTTCTGTCAACGCTTTAAATGCATAGATTTATCGTCAGTTGTAATTAGGTTGGTGTTTAGTCTGAATATAATATCGCGGAAATATTTTTGTCCATCAACGAGATGGATTTATGAGTAGCCTACCGTCAGAAGCTGTTGACTGAAATTAAACGTTTACCATTCGTTCAACATTATTTTGTGTGATTGTGAACATATAGCCACCCCCCAAAAAATCGTGAAATTAAATATAGTAGGCTAAAATTCATATCTTGTTTAGTATTATTTTTTTAATCCCCAATGTTGTTCAGAGTGACTTTAATTTCATGTTTGTTGCAATGTTTTTAAATGAACACATTTTGCTTAAAAACAATAGCCAATGGTGATAATAATAATACAAATAATACATTTTCAAACTATTCAATTAAATACAGTGTAGCCTAATGAATATTTAACATCTTTTTATTACAAAGCATGCACTTTTCAGAAATGCTACCCTATCGCCCCTGCCAAAAATAATGCTTCTGTTCTGAAAGAGTAAAAAATAGGCCTAAATAAAACCGTAACATCTATAAATAATTTAACAGCTTAATATAATGTGTGTGTGTTTATTTTTATTGAATTGATCCTATAAGTGGAAAAATATATTTTGGCGGAAGAATATATCTTCTTCGTTATTTAGGCTCTATTATAGAACGTTGGCTATCCGTTTGAATTTGATTTGAATTTCTAAAAAAAAAATATCAACTTTCCATAACCAAGCAACCTGGGCCGATTTTTCCGGTTAGGGATATTTAGACTTATTATCTGCTGATGGAAATTGGAATACAACTTAAAATGCTGTGCGAATACAGACACACGTTTGGCAGTTTTCAGTGTAATCGCTACACCTCCCCTATGGATATAGCAATTCAACATTGTAAACAAACCAACAACAACAACAAAAACCACGTAAACAATCAAATCGCTTTGCATTTTTAGGTTACATTTAACCTAATTTTTGCAACTGCCTGCGCGCGGACACTGTAAAACTGTAACGCGTCAGGCTTGATAAGTGTAATGTAGCTAATTTAAGCAACAATAGCTACATAGACGCTTTTATTAGTTTGTTTAGGATTAGGCCTACATAATCTTCTGTCGTGCAATGGTGTGCATATCGTCTTCAGACCTTTTGCTCTTTTCGCAGGTGTTTAGGTTTATTCGCATTGGCCTACTGACTGTCATTTGGATACCAAATTTGAGGCACAGGAATGAATAATTTATGCACCGTTCCTTCAGCACGTGACTGGCTAGCCGGGATGTTCTCCTTCAAATGGCGACTGTCATCAGTAGCCTAGCCTATAGCTACGCAGTGCTATAGAAAGACTGTCTGTAAAAGGTGGATTCAAATGACCCAAGATTATTCAAAACTACAACCAAAAGATGCGGAGCTGCATTAGCCCAATTCAACCTGCAAGCAGTGTGTCATAAATACCCAACAGAACGTGCTCAGGTACACATTAAATCATGCACTGAATTTTGAACACTGAAATATGAGGGTTTGCGTTCCGATTAATAGAAAACAAGATAGCAAATTCTGTACATATTAGGCCTATATAGTATAAAATAAACAGATTTTACATTAAAATTAAGTAGCCTACGCGTGAATGGATTTTTGTGTATTGATGATTAAACATTCTACTGACCACTGTTGTCCTGGCCTTTGCATCCCGGCTCGTGCTGAGGAGTCCCGGAGTCAGACAGAGACAGTGCCGGGCTACGGGCCTCACTGTCCGCCAGAAGGTTAAAATCCATCACCTCGACTGCCAGGCTCTGTGAACAGCACAGGGTCATATTTACATGAATGCTGATACCATATACACAAGCTCAAGCTAATACACACGAGACTGCATTGTTTGCTCAGATTCACTGCATGGGACGCAGCTCATTCTGACTTATACAATGAAATAAAAGACACAAATTATGTCTTACATTTGTTATGTGCTTGTTAGATTTCCTTAAACAGACCTATGCTATTTTCACGACTGATCAGTGTCGCTTAGGGATAGTCTATCAAAAAAGTGGGTTACACCGTAATTATACATTTAAGTGGAGTGATAATTAACAACATAGGCTACTTACTGTAGGGCTAGGATCAGGGTTTGGTTTAGGGTTAGTTGCATGTAATTATGCCTAATTTTATTACAATAGTAAATACATGTAACATAATTAAACGCATTAAAATAAAGTGTTACCACAAAATACAGGATGAACGTGATGAAATTCATAATTTTAATAATGTAGCAATTCAAAAAGTTGAATTGCTGCATTAAAAGTTGGTGGCAAAGTCACAACCTGCAGCGACAAGTTCATTACAATGTTTCAACAACCTTGGATATTATTTATGATGAAGAAAATTGAGTAATTTAACAGAATAGAAATGATTGCAATGTTGGGTTAAAAGGATGGAAACAAAGATGTTTTTAAAGCTGTACGGCATAATGATGAAAAATGTTTTTACACTCAGATACACAGATTTTAAACAAACGTTATAGTATTTTAATTAAGTTAAATGAGGTATATAAACTAAACAATGATTTTGTCAATGCTTTCGCTAAATAGCCAGGCCTTTTTAGGCCTATTTTTATTGTTAATTGCTTTTGATAATATTTTCCTGCGCAAAAAGTAGTAGGCTACAAGCGAAACAGAGATGAAAAAAAAAAAAATCGAACCCCCCAAAATAAGACATAAACCTAAATAAATAAACCCCTGCGAAAAAAATCTGAAAAGCTATTAAACCGAATGTGCAATAAGAAGTGAAAATGAACACTTATTTGCATGTTTCATCATATCAAATGAGATGTAGTAATAAAAGCCAGCTCATTTGCTTTGTGTTGCAAATCTCCAAGTTGCCAGGTAGGGTTCATCCGTTTACTAGGCCGGCTACTGTATAGCACTCTTTACGTCTGAAAACGTTTTGGACTAGACACCGATCAATCAAAGTTCAAAATTACGTGAACCAAAAGCTTTAAATAGCAGCCTCGTAATAGAGCTTAAAATAACATCTCGTTTATTTATGTGACAGCAGCTACACCCCAGAGATATAGAAACATAATCACTCTCTTTGGAATCTGTTATGTGACTGGATGAAGCCAACGGCGCAGAAACTCGCGCGCCGACGAGAGTTTACGGAACTAAACGACAAAACATGTGATTTCCTCTCTTTTTATTTCCTGCTGGGTTTCACCTCTCTTGAAGGATTCGTAGACTGTTAGAGGTGTGAAGGTTTGACTGATAGCCTAACCTCGTAAATGAAACGAGATTCACACTTAAAATAAAAATAAAATAATAATTAGGCCTACATTCTCATTTTTCTTCACATCTTAGAACTCCAAAATAGCCTATTCTCTTGATTGAATTCTTTTCTATTGCCGTCTTAAATTAATATATGTAATGATGAACACACACAAAACACATAGCCTATGGTTTCTCATTTTCCAACATCAATCAAATAGCCTATATGGAAAACATTTTTACCAGTTAAAGATTACGCAAATATATTTCATATTAACATATAGTTTAGCCAATGGGTCTCATACATTTTTCCAAAGAGCGCGTACTTCGTAAATTTCGACGTTTCCAAAATCATCGTTATCAAAACATTTGTAATAAACGAACGAATCGGACAACTATGACTTGTGCAACTTCAGCAGATCTTTCTCCTTGCTTTCACGGAGATGAAAGGGCAATAAATATACTTGCATTCAATTAGAATCTACTATATAGGCTACGAAAAAATATAAGTAGGGTTAAACAATTAATTTAGAACGATATCTGCGCATGCCACATGACAAGACTGCATTTATGACAGATCACAATGCATAATATGGGCCTACTTTGATTAACACAACTAATTGCTATAAAAAGATAATATATTTTTTTTAAATTAGAGGTTTATTGATTTCACATATATTATTCTGACTCTGCGATAAGTTTTAATAAACATTTTTTTTATCAAAAGAACAAGCTAAATGAGCGCCCTTGTTTTCTATCGCCACATTCTTCATTCAGTGACATTGTAATGTGTGTAGGCTACCATGGTTTAAGTGATGCTTTTAAAATAATAAATAGCCTATGCTTAATAACTTTTCAGATCCATATCCATAAACTTGCTGAGGGGTTTAGGGAAAGTTTTGACCTTAGCTCAGCACCATATCCGACAGCTCCATACGGACAAGTTTGCAAATCAGCCATTTCTCAATGTTATATAACATTGGTGGTGATGACCGACTTTTCCATCATTAGAACTTATGAGTAATTAACAATAGCGTCTCATTACGGTCCAGTAATCTAATTTAATCAGTTAGTGGAATGTTTTAACTTTTTGCTAAATATATTCATGATTATGATAAATGGAAGAGCATAATTCATCTTTCTTTCTTATAGTCATGCGCAATCAATAATGGCTTGGAATCCTCCATCCATTAGAAGAAACAAACAAGTGCATAGTGAAAATTCAGGAAGTGATCAGTATTCATGAGGTGACAGAGCCTGCTCTGGGGAGATTATCAGTGGTGATAAATAACAAACCAACATGTTAGTATCACTGATTATGAACTTTTTCTACCAAAGCACTGTTTAGCCTACTTATGATGCCTTTTTCAGAGTCCCTAATTAGGTTTTGTAACCAGATAACAAGGCTTAGAGGCCTAGATATAATACAACAAATCCTTAAGAACAAACATTTGGATAACAAAGCAGGGTGTCCTGTTAAAACATAATGATTTGTTGTAGTGTGCACAGGACAGCATGCCATTTGATTTGACATATTTTTGTCTTGCGCTGTCTGTGGTGTAATTTGGCCTATAAATGAAATAAACCAATTAGCATTCATTCATTAATCAAGATTCTCTTTTACTTTCTAACTCCACTTTATTTATTAAACAAATTTATCAATTTTTAAGATACAATATCCTCATAGTCACTTTTATCTTTAATCTAATAAACAATTGAGGTAACTTGCCTTGTAAATGCAGCTGGTTTAGGAGGCTATCACGAGAAAGCAGAATTACAACTTCAGATGCTGTTTCTTTTGCTATAGCTTTGTTCCCAATGACATAAGCTGGTTATTTCATCCAGAGAAAGGTGTCAATGAAACCCCCCACCCCAGCCAGGACTTGTGACATTATTACATTTCAAACTCTATCAAGGGTCCTCTAAGGATTGTGGGCCAACAAGGCTGATAGATTTCTTAAATGTAAAAAAAAATTGGAGAGACCAAATGGGAAAGTGACCTGGCTTTTCTGACCTTGTCTATCTTAGGCTATATAATCAATTGTTCAAATTAATGTTCAAAAGTTTTGTTTTATTTTCAAATTGTTAAAAGGCTAAAATGCACTAATAATTTTATAGGCTACATTTTCTGTGAAATAAAGTTTGGCTCAAACTTTATGTATCTCTTCGGTGGCACACACCATTTGTTGGGAAATTTATGCTGCCTTTGAGATATCGGTACTGACATGGCTCAGGGAATTCTTCCCAGTGAGGAGGCAGTTTATTTATATACACGACATCGATCTCATTAAAATATATATATCTAATAAGAGAAGAGATAATAGAGGTAAATCCTCTCGTTTTTCAGAAGATTGCTGGGTCCATCTGTTGGTTCGACAGAGGCAGACAGCATACATTTCCACGGGCTGCCGCATTATCTCAGGAATTATTCATAAACGCGTTTAGAATTAATTCCTTGGATTAAGAGTTGATTAAGATGTGTGTCACTTTGCTGTCTGAGAACTTATTAAGGGCCCACTCGAGCCGGCGGCAGATGGAATTTCTACCCAATGTTTGTAGATGTTAATTTCTCCCCTCCTAACATCCATTTGCATTTGGCTGTGTATGTCAAAGCGCGGCTTTTCCTGCACGCACAGCTCCGAATATCCGTGTAGGAGATGCTCATCTCACTCACTATATAAGATCGGGCGTGTTTTTATTAGGCTACATTACGCGGTACGCACGCGCCATTCGACTGAGATACTAATGTTTTTGGTATTGAAATTATAACATTAACAAATATTCTTGATATTTGTTTGTTAGCAAAATGTGAAGAAAGTAAAGGCTTAGGCTATAATAAACTTGGATTTTCAATTTAAAGTAGGCTAAACTGACTTAAAAAATAGTTTAATGTTATAACATAAAAAAAAGTTGCAAATTGCGTAACTTATTTTGATGAGTTAAAGCAATGTAAAAACATAGGCTATGTTGTCATAACTTATTGATCATATAGTTGTTGTTTTTTTACAGTGATATGGCCTCAGCTGAAGCCGAAGTACACAGGCTTGTTTGTGTTTGTGTATAGGCTATTATATCCCCACTGAAAGCAACATGAGAAGACATGACCAAACACAAGCGTCACGCATTGTTCTGCCTGTGTGGTTTAACCACACACATATGAACTGTTTTGATTGTTGTTGTTTTTAGCTATTTTGTTTTAAACGATATTTAGCGGTTATGATTGGCTTTTGAACGCTTGTTGTAGCTATATTAAAAAAATCGTTGAAATAAAAACAAGCATTCGTCATAAACAAGAGAACTAGGCCTATATAGGCTATAGCCTACTGAAATAAAATACAACTTAGACTAAATAAACAGTATACACGAAATGGAGCCTATATTCCGATTATTTTTTGTATTTTGATACACCGGCAAAAATGTTTCGGTCAATCTTGTTTGACTATTTGGCCGCATGTAAATTTAGATAAACAGGTGCGTTTGCTTGAGTATTTTTATAGGCTATTTTACATTTTCAGAAATGCCCCCAAACCCTGGCTGAAGCTAGGCTAATGTAGCCTATATGTAGAAATTGCTGCATGCCATTGTTCCTTTATTCCAATTTTATAAACCGAGCTGTTTTAAAATATTATCTGAATATTTGTTTTATTCGTTTTTATAAGAAATAACTGAGCTCAGTGCGCGCGGGTATCTTGGGTTTGGAGCACAATCAGTTTGTATAGGCTAAATGCATTAATATTTTGACTATAGATAGGCTATAGCCTAGCAATCCCGGAAAAACGTTAAATGATATGCAGCAATATAAAAAGAGAAATTCAAAGATATTGAGGTTTTATTAGGCTACAAATGTAGTTTTTGTAATACAATGCGAGTTAAACACAATTGTCAAAAAAGATGTAGGCTAACAAAAGTTTTACAAACCGCCGCCAATTCAATTAAATTTATCTGAAGGCACAAATCGGCTAACTTAACTCACAATCAATGTAAGCTTTTAGTTTAACATACAACTACTTTAAAACATTATCTAAAGCATCCCACAAGCCAGCATATTAACTGAAAACAATTAATAATAAAAATAAAAAAACAGGGTTTAAATCAAAATTATCCCAAATGCAGATATCATAGAAACTTTTGATTTTTTTCTTAATGAAAGGGATTGTGATATCAAGTTAAAAAATTGCTTCTGATCATCTAGGGTTATTATTTAAAATATTGTCTAATAAATCAATATATAGGCTAACCGTATAATATTAAGAAAGCATGACCCGACACGATATTGCATATTTTAAAGTTAAAGATTAGCCTAGCCTACATGTTGTACTGAGGTTTGTACATTTCGGCACATCCGGACATCATCACATCAACTTCAGCCCGATGATAAACGCTCGGTCGTCCTGTGTTTCTCCTCAGTCGCCGATCAAAACGGATCTTCATCTCTACGGCTTTGGAGCACCATGCCATATCAGCTAAATGTGCTGGGATCTATTTAGTCTGACACGACAGGTATATTTTTGAGAGACTGGAAGGAGACAACATCCCCACAGCTCCTCCATCGCACGAGAGCATCAGCACCACAGTGATTTTTGTCATGCATCTACTCACATGAATCCCGGTCTAGTGGAGGTAATCCTCGGAAAATGTACAACTCTTGCGTACAACGCGTGTTAGCTGCTTTTCTGAAACGATGCAGTCGTCATGTAGAAAGTTCCTTAGGATGGGCAAATGAAAAGAGACAGTTTCCCCTTTCTCTCTCTCGGTGTTGCCTGTCATAAGTTTGCAGAGGAGAGTGAAGGCTCGATCCCCATGCAGAGGGGAACTGACTTTATGCTAAATATCTCGTGCGACAGGTCCGCGGCAGCAATGAATGCCCACCCCTTGACTCTCTCTCTCTCTCTCTCTCTCTCTCTCTCTCTCTCTCTCTCTCTCTCTCTCTCTCTCTCTCTCTCTCTCTCTCTCTCTCTCTCTCTCTCTCTCTCTCTCTCTCTCTCTCTCTCTCTCTCTCTCTCTCTCTCTCTCTCACGCTCTTTTTCAGTCTCTCACACATGCGCTCGCTAAACATACGCACAGTAAATCAAGGTTTCAGTCAGTCACCCTGAGCTACCTTCCACAGTTTCTCCAAAACCTTTGATTTAAACATGAACATTCATAGATGAGTTAGTTCTGTTGTCTGAATAGAATATTTTTCTCAACCCCACATAGGACGTTTCCTCAAACACTCTTAAAATAAAGGGTTTTAGCTGGCATTCATGGTTCCATAAAGAACCTTTAACAATCATGGAACCTTTCAAATGGACAAAAGGATATTTTGGAAAATCCTCTTCAGATTATTACAAAACAAAACCTACTAAGAAATTTGGTTCTCTGAAAGGTTCTTCATGGCATCTTTTGGAACCTTATTTTTAATCTAGCCTATTTAAATAAAGAATAGCCTATAGCCTAAAAAAAACAAAACAAATAAAACCATGCCTAAGTCAGTTGTAGTCTAAAGCAGATGTGTGCAGATTTGATTCTCTTTAAAGGACATTCAGGGGGTTTAATACTAATCGACCCATAATTTTCGTCCGTTTTGCGTGAAACTCCACGACTACGGTAAGCTGCTATCTCAAGTTACTTCGCATTTTCGTAATGTTTCTTTATCACGCAAATGTACGCAGCCTAATGCACGTCTCATTCAAAGAGAAAACAGACACATCATAATAAAAACTAAATAAAAACGAAATAACTGTTTCATGGTTCCGGCTATATGACATATTGTAGAAATGCTGATATTCTTTGACTCTGAAGATGTAGCTTTGTTGCATAGCCTATTTCTGCTGATGTTTCTTTGATACACAACACGACGTTATAGATTATGGATAGATTTCATACCCCACCTGCAGTCAAGCAATAGCTACTGCCCTGCTTGAGCAAAGTTCTTGAATGTGGATATAAACTTTTGTGCATCATTCCAATTATTTTAATCACTAGGTGTATGCTATTCCTGTTAGCAGAAACCTTCATATACCTTCTCAACTGGTTTGCAGCATTGACATAAGTTTCTGTATTGACGTGTATTGTTCATTTCTGTCCCGTGTTTATGAAGTGAACGCCTCCGTCATGCTGTTTCGTCATCAGTGTAGTTCAACCAACCCTGTTCGGATGTGATTTCACCAAAGAGCCGCCCCATTTTAAACACGAACCCGAGAATATTAATGTTACAACAATGATACACAGTTTTATTGGCTTTGAAATATATAAACACGTAAAACTAGCCGTTTAAAAGTAAGCGAATTATTTGTGATTGCTTCGAAATAGCGATAATAATCTACTTTAAATACACGGGAAGTAAGACCTAGAGTCAGAAGACCATTGGCTGAAACAGCTGTCAGTTGACAGGAAGTATCATGTTAGTGTGCGCCTACACCATTTCCACGTCAGTAAGTTTGCCTGTGGTGGAGATTACCTACCGGTGACAGAATATCTGTCTAGTGATATAACAGAAAAACATCAGGGCATGACAACTCTACGTGGAACTGTCTAAAATGTAAGCCTTTATTCAACGCAGTCATTGCTGCATTATTACTTGTCTGTACGCTTTTGGCAGCCCGCTAAACTAGTTAGCCAAACGAGTGGAAATGAATCTGAACGCCATTTTGGATTCGCTGCCACAGAGTCAACAGGAGTGTTTTCATGTTTTTCTGTTTTCTGGCAGACGCGTGCACGCAGAAAGAGACACAAGCTCTTATAAAACAAAACGAGGTCTCATTTCACACGTTTATATGTGCAGTTTAGCAGCAGTAGTCAGCATGACAAACCAATTGCTAGCTTGTTGACAGGTTGGTTGGATGCATCATCAGCTCTGTTGATTATTCATAAGTCTTTTGTTTTTCTCATTCATAGTCGCACATCAACGTAGAAGATATGTGGAAGATATATGCTCATTTTGTGATCATTTGCAGGTCGCTTATCACGGTGTACTTTGCCCTTGACAAGCTTTGCTAGCAAGCTCGCTAAGCTTATTGGCCTACTGATCAATTCAGCTATAATCTATTCCCACTCCTCGTCAACCTTTGTACATCGTACAGCGCAGTGAGACAGACTGTTTGTTATCTAGATGCTGTACTAATACTGTTCAAGATAACGGATCTATTGCTGTGTACCTGATGGCTGTCAGTCATGAAGATGTGCTATAGCATCATGATGCTGGTTGTTAGTAACTTACGTGGCCATCATCACTGAATGACCCGGGCCCTCTTGTAAGAGAGCATTCAAGTTGTGCTTCATTAGATGGGTTGATGTTTATGCTCCGATATTTGACTTTAGAGTTACATAACTTCTCTTCATTATGCGTAGGTTCAGACGAGGATGCTGTATGTACTAACTTACACTGTAGATGCAGTGTATACACTGATGTAAGAGAATGTGAAACTCAGTGTGGAACCCTTTTTTTATTTAAAGAAACATACTGAGCTAAAATATGCAATTTTGTGCAGTTGCTGATATTTATGACTAAATTCTGATAGCTTGTAATGTACAACCAATGAGATTTTTACAACCATACAGAAGACTTCTTTCATAAAATGCAAATATCAGTTGACAGATTTGACACTAGATAATATTTAAATGCTTAGTTTTATCATCAAAGCTCTGTAGTTTTATTGTGGGGGTCAAAACATGTAATGCAATGCAATCCAATGATGATTGAGAGATGTACAAATAAATGTTCCTCAAAAGCCTAGTATTTGATACTCACATTTTAACATGACTTTTCTAAAAGAAAAATGTATGGATAATTTGATATTAATTCTGAAATTTATGATTTCAAATACCCCGGCCCGCATATAGATAACGGCTTTCTGATTCCCGCAAATTATAGGCCTATAGATAGAGTATGCGGGCTTGCTAATTCAAAAGTGAATGTGAAATGTTATAAACTGTTATGTTATATCTAGTCATTATAGAGTGATTCAGGGATGATGTCAAAACTCATAGAGTAATTCACCGGTGGTTCCCTCGAGAATTTCCTATGGGATTCTAAAATGGGGTTTTTCAATTTATTAGTAAAATAAGGTCTGCGGTAAACATTAACTTGACGATACTTGAACATTTTGCTCTGCAACATCAACTGCACTTGTTCACATCCCAAACATTCTTATACTTATATCAAGGTGACCACTGGTGAATTAGTACTTCTGGGTTTTGACGTCATCCCTGCACCACTCTGTTGTGAATCCCATAATACCATGGGTTTGATGGGTTTAAGTTTAAACTTACAAGTACATGAGCCAAACATTTGCAAGTCTTTTTTATAAGATATAGGCTATTGGAAATACTTTCTGAAGTTTCTATAAGTACGTTTGCTTGGTCATACAGAGCCTCTTTGATCCTCAAAGTTGCATGTATGGTCTGATTTCCAATATTATTGGGGGTTTTTTTTGGAGACATATTAAAAAAAATTTGGATTTCTGTGCTGCCTTTCTTGCCCCCACAAGACACTATATGGCATAATGAAGTCTGAGCTGATTCTACCTGTCTGCTGCATTGTCTGATGCTTTACACAGAGATTACCTCTAGCTTAAGCTCTGGTCTAGAATCGCTGGTCTAGTTGAGCTGTCCGACTAGGATGATCATATATAACAGTGTTTCCCCTACCCCCGAAAGAATGACAAAAATATATCCCCCCCCCCCCAAAAAAAAAACAGACGCGCGAGCTCCATCTAGTAACTTTAACGCCTATGATTTTTGCGACGCATAATACGCGGACGATTGTTTTAAAATGAATAAATACACTTAAAATCAAATCGCGATATTACGGAAGCCCTGAAACACAACGTAAAAAAAAAAAGGTAAAAAAAATAATAATAATTCTAGCATTTCGAGATTAAAGTCGAAGCATTTCGAGATTAAAGTCGAAGCATTTCGAGATTAAAGTCGAAGCATTTCGAGATTAAAGTCGAAGCATTTCGAGATTAAAGTCGAAGCATTTCGAGATTAAAGTCGAAGCATTTCGAGATTAAAGTCGAAGCATTTCGAGATTAAAGTCGAAGCATTTCGAGATTAAAGTCGAAGCATTTCGAGATTAAAGTCGAAGCATTTCGAGATTAAAGTCGAAGCATTTCGAGATTAAAGTCGAAGCATTTCGAGATTAAAGTCGAAGCATTTCGAGATTAAAGTCGAAGCATTTCGAGATTAAAGTCGAAGCATTTCGAGATTAAAGTCGAAGCATTTCGAGATTAAAGTCGAAGCATTTCGAGATTAAAGTCGAAGCATTTCGAGATTAAAGTCGAAGCATTTCGAGATTAAAGTCGAAGCATTTCGAGATTAAAGTCGAAGCATTTCGAGATTAAAGTCGAAGCATTTCGAGATTAAAGTCGAAGCATTTCGAGATTAAAGTCGAAGCATTTCGAGATTAAAGTCGAAGCATTTCGAGATTAAAGTCGAAGCATTTCGAGATTAAAGTCGAAGCATTTCGAGATTAAAGTCGAAGCATTTCGAGATGTCTTCGTAGAAGTTTGTAGACTGTACAGATGAAAACACTTTTCAGACTGGATGGAGTTATCCAGCTTGATATCTGAGGAAATCGCGGGTCCGGCCAAATGATTGGATACAGAATGATGCACTTAAAATGTATGCAGAAAGGATTTACGGTGAAGAGCGAGACAGATCTGTTAAGCGTTCTCGACCCAGATGCCGTTGCCTATAGACGAGCACGAAGACACGTAGGCTTCGAGTCAACGCGCCACATAAAGTTTGGACCAGGATTGTGGTACCTACCTACTCCGGCGGAGTCTTTGTGCTTGTCTAATAGGTGTCCTAAAACAAATGGCAATGCCATGTTGTTAGATTAGCACCTGTAGAATTTCCTTTTGTTGAAACCCCAGATAAAAGTAAAAAGCTATTATTATATTTAGATCCATCAGAAGCAGTTCGACTTCACTTTTTTTTTTTAAATAAATAAATAAATAAGAACTTCTACGGAAGACTGTATTCTCGTAACTCCATTCTCGAAATATTTCGACTATTCTCTAAATATTCAGACTTTATTCTCAAAATATTTAGACTTTATTCTCGAAATGCTAGATTTTTTTTTTTTACAGATTTTTTTTATGTTGCGGTTCAGGGCTTCAGTACGATATAGACTAGTGTGTGTGTGAATATTAAACTGCAAGAAGACTATTTAAATACAAATCCTGAATGGATTGGTGAATGAATGGTGCAGACGACTTGCAGTTTCATTTACACACACACACTGAAGCACGAATGATGCTCGCGCTGTTCTTTGCCTATATGAGGACACGAATGCATGAACTTCAGTCTCTAGATCCGCTCTGAAAGTCACTTCGTGAGCATTTAACCGCTTCATTTGAGAACAAAAGTTTGTTTAATTTCATATGATTAAAAGAAATTAATATTTTATGACTTATTTTGATTACCAGACAAAACACAACACTGAATTTGTGTGAAAAAAAAAACATGTCATAGAATTTTTAATGTTGTATAAGTTTAATAATTGTATAAGTTTCATGATTTCAATTAATTAGACATGCTTTTTGATTACTAAACATTTTACACTACGTATCCGCAACGCCCGCTCCGCGACGCTAGTAGTTTCGGGGGGTCTACCACCCCCCCGAAAAAAAAACTCCAGGAAACACTGTATAATGTGTATGTCTCTCTCTGGACATCAGTAAAAGATGTATTTTTGAGATTATTACTTGTGTGTAATTGCATATCTCTAATTGCACTCTAGATTCACTATGGTGGACAAGAATATATACATCGTTCAAGGGGAGATTTCTGTTGTTGTTTCTGCTATCAAGAGGAACTCTAGATGGAGTACCCATACTCCATTGGTAAGTGATCCAGTTTCGATTTATTTTAAGAACATTGTAATTATCTGAAATGTAGGGTCTGATGTCCCATTATAGATATTTGAAGTGATATTTAGCCTGACCATATACTGATCTTAGTCACTCCGTCTATGGTGATTTGTAATATATAAAATCTGTTGTTATGAGGACACATTTAATGGCCATATGTTTCTCAAAATTCTTGAATATTTAAGTTATTGGGATAGTAAAGTTATTGCTGAAATTGATAAGGCGATAAATATTTTCACGTTATAGGCTAGCTGGTAACAGATAATTCTATAGCTTTGTCTAAAAGAAAAAAGAAAACATTCAGATCAGTTGTTTAAATGCTAAAAGTGAGTTTAGGCATTAATTCAATTCACTTGTTTTATTTGTATAGTGCTTTTTTTACAATACATATCGTTTCATAGCATCTTTTCAGAAAATGCATGTCTACATTACAATTTGTGATCTGTTATCAGAGGTGACTGTCCTAGTTATATATTTCAGAAATGTACATATGCAAATCACGCTGTTAGCTATTACGGTAATTTAATGTATTAATTTAAGGCAGAAACAATGAGCTCATTGAAGTAAAGAATACATGTAGTTAACAAATGATAAGGATATATAGAAATATTTTGTATCATACCATTTAAATGTACAGCATGAAAACTAGATATTCATTTTGAGATGTGCTAAAGATTACATTTAAGATTTAACAGTGTAATGTTAAATGTTTTTTAAGGGTGCTTTCGGAGAACAGCGTTCACATCATCCAAACGAACCGAACTCTAATGTCAATCAAACCTGGGTACATACAGTACCAAAAGTGCTAGTGTGAAAGCACCCTAAGATGAAGTTTAAGTGAGTGTTAAATGTTGGCAAAGGTAAATGTAATAGTAATAATAATAATAATAATAGGAGAAATTTGCAGGCCGAGTTAAATATCCAATATCAACCCATATAGAATATAATATCACCAATCGATGAAAAATCTCTAATATTGGTCAATAACTGATAAGGTATCATACATAATGCATCCCATATTTAAATAACATATCAAATGATATTGTTAGTGAAATCATAATATGACAAGTTGCTAACTAGAATGCTAAAATGATTTTCTCATTCTTTGACAGGATGAAGAACAGGACCCACTACTCAACAGCTTCAGCCACTTGAAAGACACCCTCAATAACATAAAAGGTTAGACTTTATCATTTAATTTTGAACATCTAATTTTGACCAAACTCCGGATTGCAGTAAATGAGTAATTAACTAAAATGGTTACTGAAAAAGGTGTCTGGACAGTTTTCTGTCCTTTAGTAGTCCGTTTATCCAGCCTCTTCGTTTTGTAACAGTAGCTGTTGAAATGCCCTTTTCCATCTAAATCCTCATAATACATATTTTTGTTGACAAGTCTTAAACGCAAGCATTTTGCCACAGCACCATTTTTTCGTTTCCTTTATTTAAGACTAGACTGAACCACGCCAGACGGGATCAAACTAAACAGACTAATTTATCATTCGCCAAAGTGCTTCTTTCCTGCTACAGAACGAAAGCATATTTAACCAGGTGTATGCTAAATTTCCTTTGAGAAAAGGCATGGCCTTTTCAAATCAGTCAATATTATCTTTCTCAATGTCTTATTATTGGGCTTTTATGCCACCTTATCATTTTTGGGGTCCCATGGAAACTATGTCAGTGTTTGTTCATTAAGTTATCCAAATACCTCTTAATGAATAGGACAGCTAAGGTAAATGTTATGCTATGCTTTTATGCAATTGTTCCTCTGTTCAAAAAGAAATGAAAATTCTTTCTTACTGTGATGCTCTGTTGTGGTATTATTATGTTACATTACTCACAGACTTAAATGAAAATTGCTGCTATTTAACAGTCATAATCTCCTTATGACATAAAAAATGCTGAAAGCTGATTGAAGGTGGCACCGGTAGTACATATAACTTTTTATTTCCACAATTCCACTAACATTTTTTACTATTAAGTGCTCCCTTATGTCCACAAGTGACATCTATGGCTTGTTTACAGAATTACACTAGAATCTTAAGAGCTTTTGTGTTCAAGTAACATTAGTGTAACTTTAATGAGTGTGATGACTGATTAAAACAAGCCCTTTAGACTGTCTTTTAGGTAAGAGGGCACAAACTATCTTGACTATACCATGACTTCCCTTTGGTTGCTAAAAGTCCTGCTTAAGCATGCTAACCTGATTCAACATAGTGAATTTCTGTGTATTAATGGAGGGGTGTGAGTTGATGAGATGTGCAGCAGCTCTCTACTCTGTCTGCATGTCGTCATGCCTCTGTAATGGAAGCCCTGGACAGGGAGTCCTCTCTCTGGAGAATACTGCTGCTCTGAGATGGACAGGAGCGGCTGTGTCTGGACCCAGGCAGAAATCTACTAAACTCCCCCTCTGACCCACAGCAAAGGCCTTGTTAGTTCTCTTGCGTTGTTGAGCAAGTGTTGACTTTCATTCACCTACTTCATAGTGAATAAAATGGGTGATGTTAGCTTGTTTTCCAAGCCTAGGTACACTACTGGGATATGTAGTATTTGTTGTGCTCACCAAGGCTGCATTTATTTGATCAAAAATACAGTTATATTACATTAATACAGTAATATTGTGAAATTTAAAGTAATAGTTTTCTATTTTAATAGATTTTAAAATATAATTTATTCCTGTGATGGGGAAGCTAAATTTTTATCATCATTACTCCAGTCTTCAGTGTCACATGATCCTTCAGAAATCATTCTAGTATGCTGGTTTGTTGGTTAATTTAATGCATCCTTGCTGAATATATCTTAATTTCTTTAATATATCTTATTTTCTTGCTCACCCCAAACTTTTGAACAGTATTGTAGGATGCAAATTAATGAGCGTAGTTATTTCTGGAGGAATCAAACAAGTGGCCGTAAGTTATGCCCATCCTTAGATCACTAAAAAGCTTGAAAGCAAATAACCAGCCTTTATTTCACTGATTGCCTTGGTTTACTAATTGTCTCTTAATAATAGATCTAAAACCGTAAGCACTTAGTGAGAAGTGCACACATATTGCTCAATGCCTTTTCAAGAATGATAAAATGGGTTGAATGGGGTCTGGTCATATTATGTTGCCAGTGTTTTGGCTCAGTGTACTGTGAATTAAATTTATATATGTATCTCTTAAATAGCCCAGCTGTCTTCTTAATGAAAGCCTGTAATTCCATTCACATTGTGGCCATTTTATCTTAGCCAACAACAAAAGATACCGCCAAAGGAAATGTGGATTAGCTCCAAAGGTTTACTAGCCACTTTCACTGACTTGATAAAGGTTTCATTCTCCTTCCTCTGCACCAGCCGTTTGATTGGCAGGCACATGTGCCGTATGGCGGCAGAATGCAGCTGGAAGTATATCATCTGCAGTTTAGGTTGGGTAAATATAGCAGGGAGACTTGTCAACCCGAGAGATAGATTGTTCTGGGAAAGGAAGTGTTGTCTCTCCCTCCACAAAAAAAGTGTTCTCGTCTTGAATGAGGCCATTTTTGTATTTGTGAAACAAAGAGTTTCCAGTCCTGAGTTTAGTACATCAGAAACATGTGTTGGTACTTAAGCTACCTCACCTAATATGTACACTACACTTGATTCAAGCAGTGTTTGTGGTAGGCCAGTTTTAGGTCAGATGTGCTGAACAAGACAAAAAACGTTTGCATGTTGTGAAGTGTGCAACCCCCCACAAATTGGATTTGCATGTTGGAGAAATTCTTTAAGTAGCAGATTAAATAGAAATTGACCTATTATTTCATCTGGGCCCGTATTCATAAAGATTCTAAGAATCCTCTCAGAAAACTCTTAATTTAGCTTAAAAACTTTTATGTAGGAGTCTTATTAAGAGCGATTCGGGACCGATCTGAGAGCAACTCTGAGTAAGGAAAAGACAAAAACTTTCATCTTAGTGAGAAGGCGGGGCTGACCCCGTTGCTATGTATGACACAATCTTTTGAAGACTGTGATTGGTTGGTTGTCCAAGAAGGAAAAAAAGTGATTAGGGTCTATTCTAAGCCTTCACTTTGAAATTGCATGTGTAATTTTTCCTATTTGACCGTTCTCACACACGTGCACACACACACACATTATATATGTGTATATAAATCCTTTTTTTTATTTACCATGCTGTTCATTTCCTATAAGGTATTTGATTGGCTTAGAATGATAAAAATTGTTCACTCTTTCCAATTACACTGATTGCTGGCATGTCTATTTAAGTGGTGGTCTGAATGTTGGTTTTAATGTAACAAACATGGAATCAAAACCAAGAAGGATGAGAAAGCCCGACTGGACAGAGGAACAGTGTTTACTGTTAGCCCAATTTGTGGATGAACACACATGGCCATCCTTAAAGGAAAATTCGGGCCGGGTGTCAATCTATAGCGTCTTAACTCACTGTCATCCATTGTCTGCAACACATTTCTTCTCCCTCTTCGTCTTTCTGTCATTTTCTCCTCTGCTAAAGAAACTCTTAAGCCTCTTAAAAGTCCTCGTCCGTACTCCTAACAATTTTGACCTTAAGACCTCTTTTAAGGGTTAAGATACTTTCTGAATTAGTTGTTTTTTTTACTAGGATTTTTTCTTTAATTTTAAGAGTAAACGCCCACATTTCTAAGACTTCTCTTAGAATTTTGTCACTAGGAGCTACTCTTTGCATTAAGATTCTTTATGAATACGGGCCCAGATATTTAGGTTACATATTGTTATAGATACCATAAGTACCCTATTTTTTTTGACTGACATACTGAAGTCATCACTGAGTTTTCGATTTGTCTTTTGTCTTGGAATCTCAAGCATGAAGGTGGTGACAGCAATGATCTATTTCATCTGGTGTTATTTGCACAAGACTCTTGGAGTGAGCTGCGCTTAGTTGCTGATAAGCATGCCCAGACCGAATCTGCAGACTTTTGCATTTTCTGTCTTGATTTTTGAGGGAAAGTTATATGGAATGATTTTAGCTGTTGTAAAATGTGTTAAAGGCACATGCCACTCAAAAATCTGACTAATTCTGTGGAAAGGAAGACAATGGTTGCCTAACTTGCCTTGTTCCATCGAAGAAAATGTCATACAGGTTTGTAGTGACATGAGGATGAGTCAATGAGAAGAATGTTCTCTTTAAGAAGAGTTGAAAGCATTTTGCTTTAAGTTTTAATTGAAAATGGATAGTTATAATTGCCTCCAGGACCATTATTTTAATATATAATATTTACATTTTTGCCAATTTATAAAATAAACGTAAAGTACAATAGTCCTCTGTTGGCAGCAGAAGCCCGTCAGATGGTCTTGTTAATCCGGATTCCCTCTGGAATTACAAACAAGCAACTTGGGGTTACAAATGGATGTCAGTGCATTCTGGGGTTTGTGCTCTTAGACACTCTGTTTTTGAAATCCACAAACACACTGGTATTGGAGAAATGAGCTTTAGATCTTGTGTAGCTTGGTGGACAACTGCTCTATGAATCTATTGGTTTTGTAAGGGAGATATTCTAGCTATGAAACGTGGTCTGTTTAACATCAAATTGAGAACTAGGATTCAGTATGAGGTCAGGTAATTCTGTGGGATGTTTTTGATATCCGCTCTACATCGAATAGCGAACCATTGAGGCAAAAAGGAGGGAAGGAAACGACTGTTGGAATGAAGATGTCTCGCCTTCTCATAGTATTTCCTTTTTATACACTAGTCAGCCCAAGCTTTAGTCCTTTAGAGCTTTGAATCTTCCTCCAACCCTCCCCCCTCCCTTCGCGTCAAAGGTCAGGTTTTTGACAAGCCTGTAGAGGAAGCCGACAGACTAAATCCTCTCATTTTTATTCATACAAATACAGGTTTAAAGACGCCACCTGGTAGATCCAATTCCAGAGCTTTGTTTGACTGACAACTCTCTCACTTACCCTGCTGTACCCCTAGCATTTCCTCTCGTTTGGTTTTCAGGTACTAAAGAAAGTCCTCCTCTAATAGGTCAGACCACACCATCCGATGATTGGATGTCGACTGAGTTTTGTAGTAAACATTACAGTGATACTTTGATCGCTGGTTCTTTTCAGGCACTTTCTGTAATCTCTTCATCTCCTGAACAATGGGCTGTGGAGGAATCCTTTGACTGTGTCTTCTTTATTAAGAAATTTGCAATGCCTTTGACAGGCCTTGAGTACAGTATTTGGTAGTTCTTGTCTCCATATGTATGTATATTTGAAACTATTTGACATCTCATACACATATATCATGTTAAGTCATTTTTGTTTGGATGGTTGTGCGCTTTTCCCCCAAGGTTGCTAATCAATTTGGGGGAAAAAACAAAATTAACTGGATCAGTAGCAGGAAATGATTGTTTGTTTAAAGAAAAAAGAATTTTTTTTAGCATTGTGATATTGTTTTTGTGACAGGGGATAAACATAGCCACTTTTAAGAATGTGTCTTAAGCACTAATTATTTTATTACCCCTTTGCTAATTGCTTGTTGGTCGTCTTTTCAGATTCAAATTAGACAATCTAACTTTTTATTCACCTTTTTATGTTACTGTAAAAAAGTTTTGAAGTCTAGTCTAAGCAGTTTATGCAACTGGCTGCTGGTGTCCTCTGTTTCAGTCTTAACACACACATGAATAGTGAACTATAGCTCAAGGTCAAGTGTGAGCTGTCTCAGGCCAACAGCTGTGCCTGTGCTGGCGTCCCAACCAGGGTTTCTCCTGGGGCACGTGGGAATATCCTGCTCCTTTGAGGCCCTGTGGACTCTCTGCCATTTAATTTGTGCTTGTATATCATACCTACATGATCTGCAAGAATGTGATCCGTCAAACAAACAGAAACGAGCATAGTCATAAGTCTGATCAGACCGACACAAATGCAAATGTGTTTACTTATGATGGCTCATGGAGCAAATAAATTCCCTTTGCCCTTCAAGGGAAGTGAGGGGAAAAACATGAGGGTCTGCCACTCATGTCCTTGGTAACATCATCTGAGATGGCAAACAAATAGAAAGTAGAGTGTGAATGTTCTCAATATCAATGTGATGAATGCTCCTGCGGGTTTAAAGTTACTGAATAATACAGACAGAAAGAACAGGAATGACTTACAGGACAGATATTAGGAAATCATTTTATCGCTTTATTTCTTTACACCATGCTTTGCTTTTTCAATTGATTGTCATGTTCTGCTTGAGCTTTTGTTCTATATGCTCCATATTTGTCTCATTTTTAAAATGGAAGTTGCCAGTCTTTTCTTCCCTATTTTGTGATGTATATCCGAGTGAAACCACTTCATGAATAATACAAAAATGTAGGATGGGACTTGGTTTTGTCCATTGGCAATTGATTGGATCATTGGATGGTTGTGGTTTGGCATTGCTGTGATGTCATGTTAGTGACAGGTTTCCCCGCCCTCGCGCTAGTAAACGCATCATCAGAGAAGAAACGTCACTGCAAGTGGGAGGGGAAGTTTGTTTTGATTAAAGATTACATGATTTAAAAAAATAAATAAGGATGTGCACGGATAAATCAAATACTGCAATATTCCATAAAATAAGAATTGTCAAATTTTATTTCATGGTGAAGTTGTGGACACAGGTAGTTTAAGGAAGTAATTCGCCTTTGGCTAAGCCACACCCTAGAATGTAGATTGACCAATCACAGCGCAGCCAAGAATGAGCTCCCACAGAGGTCTGACACTTTTTCACAGCGCTCCATTGACTTTAACACAGGCGTCTCATATTTTTGGTCTCGGCCGGCTATTACCGTCGTAGTTTTATCAAAAAATACCAGAGCCCAGATGAAGTTTGTTTGTCGGACGTAGCAACAGTAACTAAGGGGGGGCGGGGCTTAGCCAAAGGCGAATTAAAGTTGTAAAATGCTATTTTTGCATTCATCTTACCATTGTGGGACATTTCTCCGTGGCATTTTACACAAGACTTATTCTTGCATTTCAGAGTAGTCCATGTATTCCATGAAACAAAACATGCTATCAGTTAATTGAAGCAAGCAACAATATATATTGACGCAAATAAGATGATAATCTAGTCGACCTCACTGAATTCAGCATAAGGGATAGGTCACGATGGTTGGCTAGTCGACTAGTCCTCCAACAACCAGTCCTATAGTTAAAACGATGTGGCACACTGTCACATTTTGTCTTAGATCTGACAAATTGACAGTAATTGTTCACTAGAGGAGACTTGATATTTGCCTTGTGCTGACATTGCACCATTTTGTGAAACATACGTAATGTCCAAACTACTATCATTAACTTTTAATGCTAAGCTGAATGTTTAAAGGTAGGGTTACTGTCCGATGTGAATGTCAAAGAGATGAGATAGGAGCCTAACCTGTTGAATAGCGAGAGGTTCACTTGAAGGAATTTACAACTGCTGTCCCCTGAGGTGGGAGGCCTTCTTCCATTACGCCCAATCTGCTGTCCTAGGTTTCCATCACAAAACAATTCTCAACTGTCCCTGGATCCTCTTTGCCCTTTCTCGTCTTAATGAGAGATAAGAAGAGAATACTTGCTTATGTTTTAACCTTGTAACTGATACCGCGCATTGCTAATTTCGAAGTCTAAATTGTCATGAGTAAATATTTTTTTTATGATAGATTGAGAAACCTTGGGTTTAATTTCCCCTAAAAAAGTGCTAACATTGTGTTAGCATTGCTAACACTGTTTCATCATCTTGATCATTGGCTTAAGCAATGGCATAAGTTTGCATCTGTCCAGTAGGCCCTTTTTCATGAAACTTTCATAAATATGAGCCAATTCTGAGTAATTTGCATGTAACATGGACCATCCCATAAATTCTTCCACATTCACAAAGGCATAATAAAACTTAGATTTGATTATTACATGCATGTATGTTAATGTATTCCAATTATTCATAAAAAGGGTGCTTATGCATGCTCATTCACAATTTGCATAATCCCCGCCCATGAATTACGTGTGCAGGAATGCGGTGGGATCTTCTGGACTCTGTTCTCAGGTTTGGCTTCATATCGCATAAATGCAAAAGAGACTCCTTAGCCATATTCCTAACAAAAATTATTTAATGTGTTTAGCTTCCAGACAAATACTACTGGTACTAACATCAGGGCTTGACATTAACTTTTTGAGGCACTTGTCCTTCGGACAAATAAATTTATGTTTCTCTTGTCCATGCACAAAAGTCACTTGTCCGGGTAAAGATTTATAATTTTATCTAGGGCTGCACGATTTGGGGAAAATGTCATATTGCGATTATTGAGTTCAATATTGCGGTTGTGATATGCGATTGCGATAAAATAAACAAATGGTTTCATGAGTCAACTTGTTTGGTTCTAAACCAAATGCACACACAGATTAGTGATAATTCTTAAATTAGCAATAACAACTAAATGATTGATAACATCTATAATGATCAATAAGCCATTGATGTCTGGATAAAAATTAACTGTCTAACAGGTAGGACATATATAAATTATAAATTATATATAGACTACTACTTATTGAAGCTACACAAGTTCTTTAGTCAAGAGCAGTGAGTAATTTTCTCTGTTCCCTTTGTTCTTTCAGTAACTTTACTGACAGAACGCTTTATTGGTAGCTGGCCCTTTAAGAGCAGCCGCTGTGGACAGACACGGATATCACACGCGCCTCATTCTCTCACGAGTCACAACTCTTTATGTCCATCATAAGACTGTTCTTATGTTATGAAGATACTCGACAAATGACATTTTGGCTTAATTGTGTGTGTTGTTGATGTTCGTTCAAGCGCGAAAGAGAACTTCTGGCGCGCGGTCTGTGCATGCGCATTATACTGGCGCGCGTCTTTCTGTGAGTCACATTCAGGACATTCACAGGCAGCGCGAAAAAATGTGTTCGTTTCAAATCGGTAAAATTAAATCTGTAAAATAGACGTAACGAGTGGCACATAACGTGAAGTAACATGGCATTTTATTTTGTTTGAAATTTAACTTGTCCGGTCGGACAACTAATTTTCTCTTCCACTTGTCCTACAAAAAATCCACTTGTCCCGGACAAGCGGACAAGCCTTAATGTCGAGCCCTGCTAACATAACTTTATTTTCACACTTAACTAATTCGTTAACTAACTCATTTTGTTATAAATTAATATGGTAAATAGCATTATCAAAATGCAGTGTCATCGGTTTGCCTAAAAAAAAAAAACTTTTGGATTTACGCACCATTTATGCATGTTGGGAAAAATGTTTCACACCAACTAACATTTTGAGAATGCAAACACTTTCATAAATCCAAAAAACTATGTCAGAACAGCTGTGCAAATTTTTTACACAAATTTATTTCACTCATGTTTTACTAATGTGGCCCAAAGTGAGACGGGGGAAGTAATGTTATGTTCATGTAACTTGTCTGAAAACAGTGTCAATTTTGCAATTTGGTGACACTACTGGCGACTGATGTCACTTTTGATGTCAAAAGTGACATCACCCCCCCCCCCCATTTCATTGTGTTGCATGTATCATTAAATGTCGATTGCGTAGAACAGTCTGTTCTGTAGCTAAAGCACTCTGGCTTGGATAATGAAATGCATTGCTTGAAGTCGCGCAGATGCTTTTCCGAAGGTGTGTTGAAGTGTTACTTTAGCTCTGTAAATCCACAGTACATGCTTCATATGCAAGTCATCCGTCCCTGTGGTAAGTTTAACACCCACCGTATTGTACTGGTGTCACTCGGGGTGGCAGTGCGCTCATCATGGCCTCTGTCCCGCTGTAATAAAACGCTCCATAAGTTGTGATGATGGATGCTTGTCTCCTCTTTGCCAAGCAGCAACCGAGCACTGGTTAGTAGCTGTAAATCTGGCCAGTTAACAGTGCTCTAACCGAGGACTGACAGTCAGGGCTTAGGCCCAGTGTTAGGTGGGGATGCAACTGTTGTCCTGTTTCAGAGCCTCTCAACAATGTGCTGAGTGCACGAAGGGGCCCTGCTCACAACTATTAATCATGCTCTGTGCTATGAAAGGCTTACGGGGCAGGGGTATGTGTGTATGGAGGAGTTGGAGGTGCCGTCGGTGGGGCGGTGATGTTGACAGGAACAGAGGACAAGAAGATGGAGCACAAGACGACTGCCGACTCCATGCAGCTCCACACCCCCGGCCTAAACATCTAACCCCACCAACTCGTGCTTTAAAGACGAAACTTTAAAAGGCGTGTGAGAAGCCAGGTTAAAACAATTATAGGGGCCTGAGAAATGAAATGAAATAACTCCGCCTCTGTCTTTTTCTAGCTTTTGTACAGTGTGTTAAGGGTTAAAATCTATGATTGGGAGGTTTTGTTATACAATATAAATTTTATGCACAGTATGCCAGTGCTTTAATCAGTACCGTACCTCATCAGACATTAATTTATTTATTCATTTTTTTTTTTTTTTTTTTTTTTGCAGTTTACCAGAATTGATTAAAATGTGTATTTAATTATGCGTGCTCAAATAATTTCAACTTTCACTTAATCTTTAAAAACACTAATTTAGATTTAGAACACTAATTTAGACACTTTTAAATGTAATCTTTAGCAAATGAATATCCATTTTTTACACTACTTTAATACTTGCTTATCAGGCGATAACATTAAATAATTATCAGCTTATCATTATCAGCTACAATTTTAATATCAGTCTATCCGTATTTTAAATGATGTTAAAGTAATCTCTCCATATACACTATCCTTTAAAAGTTTCGGGTGAGTATGAACTTTTTTAAAATTATTATTATTTCTATGTAGCAATGATGTATTAAATTAATCAAAATTCACAGTAGAGACTTTTACATTGTTTGCTTTTTCAAATCCTGTTCTTTTGAACTTTTTATTTATCCTGCAAAAAAAAAAAAATTATATATATATATATATATATATATATATATATATATATATATATATATATATATATATATATATATACACTACCGTTCAAAAGTTTGGGGTCAGTGAGAATTTTATTTTTATTTTTTGGAGGAAAGAAATCAATACTTAATTTGATCGAAAGTGACAGTAAAGACATTTATAATGTTACAAAGGATTCTATTTCAAACAAATGCTGTTCTTTTGAACTTCCTATTCATAAAAAAAAAAAAAAAAAAAAAACTGTACAACTGACAGACCAACAACTGTTTCAACATTGATAATAATAATAAATGTTTCTTGAGCATCAAATCCTCATATTATACTGATTTGTGAAGGATTATTTGACACTGAAGACACTGACACTGGTGATGCTGAAAATTCAGCTTTGATCACAGGAATAAATTACACTTTACTATATATTCACACAGAAAACAGCTGATTTACACTGGAATAATATTTAATACTATAACTGATTTTTGTTGTATTTTTAATCAAATAAGTGCAGCCATGGTTAGCAGAAGAGAATTCTTTTAAAAGTATTTAAAATCGTACCGACCCCAAACTTTTGAACGGTAGTGTATATATATATATATTAACCAGGACAACATTGATATTGAGAACTTTTTTTTTTCTTGAGCAGCAAATCAGTAGCCATTAGAATGATTTCTGAAATACTGATGAACGTTGTAATGATGCTGAAAATTCATAAATTACATAAATAATAAATTACATTTGTAAAATATATTTAAATAGAAAAGTTAGTCTAATAATGTTTCACAATATTACAGTTTTTATTGTATTTTTGATTAAATGAATGCACCTTGATGAGCATAACACTGTGTGCTAACCAGATGCGATAAGATTCCAGCAACAAACGCAACACAATCAATCAAATAACACAGCCAATCAGAAGAATGTGTGGGTGGAGTCTCTGCAAGCGCACTGCAAGTTCATAAATGTTGCACCATTTTAATATTAACATTTTAAAATACATGACTGAAATGTGCATACACTTGGTTGTTCACATTGAGTTCACAGTTCTGAATGTTTTAGTTTCCTTTATTTTCATGATCTGAGTTGAATTATCCATTGTTGATTCCCGTATGGCTATAAAGGTCACGCAAAATGATATTCAAACTCATGTTAAATTATTTTACATTAAATAAAGCACATAATTCTCATAACCTGAGATTATCATTGTCCTATTTGTATTTTGTTTCAGCTCTGACATTGCAGAATTAGAAACTGTTTCTTAAATAGAATTCAATTCAATTCAATTCACCTTTATTTATATAGCGCTTTTTACAATACAGATTGCATCAAAGCGCTTCACAGTGATAACATGAAAACAATATAACAAAAACAATATAACAATATAACAAAGTTTGTTTCTTAAAGAAAATTGCGTCAACGTCCACCTAAGTAAGGCAGATCAATAATATTATTGAATATTAAATGTCCCCAACTAAGCAAGCCAAAAGCCAAGGCAACAGTGGCAAGGAATCCGAATCCGCTGTCGCACATCGCCGTCGTGGCTGGTTAGGAAAAAAACTCTGATTAACTTTGATTAAATACTATTTATTGCGTGTCACAATATTGCATCGTGTCTGATTAGGACACTGTGTAAGAGACTTACATAAAATGTAAAATCGTTACTGACCCCAAACT